>NW_025765447.1:2950000-3472500 GCF_003918875.1 Haliotis rubra
GTAATCGGAAAAATGGAAATATTTTAATTTAGACGAGTATATTTCAGATATTTTGTATTTATGAGAATAACATCTGAGCAGAAATACAAGAGCTATTTTCTGTGCGATATGCAAATATCCCAATACCTCGGTTACACGTTAACAAAGACCCTAGAAATCAAGCTAATATGACTTTAAACATTGAACAGTGATCATAAACAATGAACTTCCTTGTCAATGAAATTACCGAATTTTTAGCTTCAATACAGCATTATACACGGGTACCCGTGAAGATCCGCGTTAGAATTGGTCTTGAGCAACCCATGGGTGGTCAGGCTCGCTAACTTGGTTGACACATGTCATCATATCCCTGTTGTGTAGAACGATGCTCATGCTGTTGATCACTGGATTGTCTAGTACAGACTAGATTGGTTACAGATCCCCGCCATATTGCTAGGTGTTAAACAAATGCACAAACAAACAAAAACAGTATATCCGGCGTTACCTTTCCGTCACATTTATTAGGTTGAAACGGTCCGTATGACTAAATGTTGATTAAGCACATTATCACTGTATTATCGTTTTGTGTTTCTTTTAGATGGGAAGCGTTATGGACCTCTGCCTGCATCCGATAGTTCTGCGTCCCTCGCAACTGTCGCTCAAGTGTCGGTGGTCAGGTCATCGGATGTTGATGACGTTGTCAGAGCAACCGAAAATTTGGTTTCGCAACTGCAGCAACGCGGGAAGACAACGGTGTCTACGCTGGTGTCTGATGTGACGGAGGTGTCGATCTCAGCTAGTGACCTCATCTTCCACGTCACATCCGGTAATGAATCGTTACCGACATGTCTGAAACAACTGACATCCAAAACAGTGACCGTTGTTCTCCGTGGCAACAGGAAGCCTGACGTTGTTGTGCCACGTGACTTCCGGTTCGGGGACCTGCTGAACAACCAGATGGCCCCTGGACGTAGCCTTCACCTTGATGATTTTCTGAACAAGCTTGGGCCAGCTCACATTGATGTTGGTGAGTCGGAATCTACCTTAGGGCCGTAAGGATCCGGGTTAGAATTGTTCTTCAGCAACCCATGCTTGTCGTAAGAGGCGACCAACGGGATCGGGTAGTTAGGCTCGCTGACCTGGTGGACACATGCCATCGTATCACAATTGGGTGGATCGATACTCATGCTGTTGATCACTGGATTGTCTGGTCAAGACTCGATTGTTTACAAACCGCCTTCATTCAGCTGAACCGTTGCTGAGTGCGGCGTTAACAACAAACAAGTAAACAAGGGACCGTCTTTCATGTTATCAATGATCCCGTGTTGAATCCTGAAAATATTGCCGCATGCGTCCCATAATTCAAAGGAAAAGTAATTTAAGCTTAGATGCTACTCTGCAGACAGATATTCTTCGTCTGCATCAGTGACAGACAAAAGGCAGCACACATTTCAGATTGTTAAATGTATGTTTGTCTTCTGTTAAAGGCCCATCTAAAGTGAGAGCGCTGTTGCTGTCCTGTGACTCGGGAGAGTACGATTCACCACATCGGGAGGCCACGGGGGAGCTTGTAAAACTGTTGAGGGAACACCTCGCCATTACAGTCGTGGATCCACAGGAGACAAAACATCTTCAGGAACTGAGGAACATGGGAACTAACAGATGGGCCAGGGAAAAGATCGCAGCTAGTAACATAGTCATTGTTGTCCCGTCCAAGGACTTTGCAGGCGTTCATACAGGGGACATGAATCTCAACAACAACGAAAGAATTGTTCGAGATGCTATTGTTTGTCTGAAACAGAGTTCCCCTGGACCGACTCCAGATGTGTGTGTTGTGACGTTTGGGTACTGGGCTGAACATGTTGAGAGTGTACGAATGCATTTCCCAGCCAGTCGAACGTTCAATCTGGTTGAGACTGACACTGACGACCCGTCTGAAGTAAGACACAATCTCAAACCCTTCTTCTCATTCCTGTGCCCCGACGTGACTTTGGTTGAGCGCGCGTGTCGTGGGGGACAGGGCTTCCTTTTCAGCGCTGATCGGATGTCTGATTTTGTGCGTGGAGCTCCAGACGTCTTGGAGAACATGGTTTGAGCGCCTTGAGTGTACCGGATACAGGCGCTTTAAAAAATGTCCATTATTATAATCATCATATCATGTGCAATGGAGATGGGGAAATCCTGCATTGTAGTTAGGTCGGCCTGTTATATTCACCAGCGTACGGAGAAATATAAATTAATGACCCCTATAAGTGGTCTGGGTGAAGCTGCAACATTGTGGAGACCGTCCAATCAGTTTTAGTCCTTCAGCCTTAACTGTGGCGCTTTTTGCGATTTAATTCGAACGAGTATGGTTGTATATGATGAAAGTCCGATACATGCTATGTGTATCCTTTGACCTAACAAGATCTAACTTTCAAAGTTTGTAATGCAAAATTAAAATTTGTCCCTTCAGTGTTCATTTTATGACAGGAGAGTGAGTCAGTGAGATGTATTCATTTTTATCCAAGAGTCTAACGGGACAAGTATTCTGTGTTGTTACACTTAGAGTAAACATCAGGTACATTCATTTCAGGACCATTTTTTCGAAATGTCTCCCAGACGCAATTGTCAACTGTCGATGAACTGTACAAATGTCTTATATCTATTTGTATCATATACAAACATACTCGGGCGAATTAAATCGCTAAAATTGGCCTGTGGCCCAAATTGAGGCTGGCGGAATTACAAAAACCTTCCACTTGATCACGAGATGTGGAAAACCTTTCATCTGATCACGAGATGTGGAAAACCTTCCATCTGATCACGAGATAGGGAAAACCTTCCACCTGATCAGGAGATGTGGAAAACCTCCACCTGAGCACCTGGTGTGTAGCCCAGGTTTACTTATACAGTATTATAATAATAATGTCTATTTATATTGCGCCGGGTTCCACCCACAGAGGTGCGTGCTCAAGGCGCTACAATAGTCACAGATGAGAGGTTCACGGGAGGAGAGAGTTCGTGGGGATAGAACTTTCTGAAGAGAAAGGTTTTTAGGTTGGTATTAAGACCCTATACCTCAGGATGATATGGATACATTGTACATAAACTACCGGGTAAAATATAATATACAATCATGTCTGATGGTGGCTACAAACGAGGCAGCAAATGGTTATTCAAAGGTAAAGTTTTTCATATTGGTGTCATTGTTGAGTTTAAACATAAACTATCTGTTTCTGTGTCATTGATTTCATCCTAATTCTGTTGATGACGTTTGCAGTTGTTTGGTCGAATTTTTGTTTGTGCCCCTGTCAAATGCTTTCTTCATGTTATGTTTTATTTTGCCCGGCAGTTTATTTTAACTTGAATTAGTTTGGCACGTTTTGTAAAGTAGAGTGTGTTGTGTTCCAAACATTGCCTGCTAAGAAACCTTTAGTGTACTAGTACATATTTTGTTTCTAGGCCTTGTATACGGCTGATCATTGGTAGATAACACCCTGTAATCGCTTTATCAGCCCAACTTATGTCACATCGTCGCTGAAGTTCCATGCAGATATAACAGACACATTGGGGTGGGGAGGTGGAATGGGGTATGAAACTGGTTATTGGAAAAGGGAGATAACTGGGGTCGGGATGTGTCAGTGGAGATAGTTGGAAGCCTGAGGGTAGGGATGAGTGTGTGGTGTGGTGAAGGAGGGTGATGGGTGGGGATGGGTTGGGGCGGCGTAGTTTCGCTGTAGTTGAGAGTGCGGGTGGAAAAGGCTGGGAGAGAGCACGGGGGAGGGGTTTCTGTATGAAATCGCGACGGTGTCGAAGGGGAAGGGTACCGAGGAGTTGTGTTGGTCGTTGGGGAGGGAGGGAGTTGGGGTGGGATCTGGGTAGTCTACACCAAGAGCTATCTTCATGTTATTTAATTGTAAGCTAGACTTGCCAACTGTTATAGACTCGGAATAAGACGTTAGTGTTTCAGAGTTCTGTACAACAGGCTCGGAGAAGAGGGATGGAGGGGTCTGAGTTGGTTGGTTGTTGTTTAACGCCGCACTCAGCAATATTTCACCTTTATGGCGGCGGTTTGTAAATAATCGAGCCTGGACCAGACAGTCCAGTGATCAACAGCATGAACATCGATCTACGCAATTGGGATACGATGACATGTGTCAACCAAGTCAGCGAGCCTGACCTCCCGATCCCAGTCACCTCTTACAAGGTTGCTGAAGACCAATTCTAACCCGGATTCTGACGGATCGAAGGGGGTTGAGAGTAAATGGTAAGAGATGGCTGGGTAAGTTGCCAACTGGAAAGGTTGATATGACTGTTGATTTCATTAATAATGCACATTTAAACTTCCATGTTTCTTATTTGTGTTATTTCATGATCATGTTACGTTTATGCTTATCCGTACAGGTAATTTATCCTCACTGGAAATGTTCACGCATAACACTACTTTACTGTATATATTTACTCCATTCTTTCATTTCCTTCACACTTACGCACGCACACACACACGCACAAACACACACACACTCACACGCACCCTCACACACAAACACGCTTTTTTACTGGAAAATTGTATTCCCTCTCTAGTATCCTCGCTCTAACAAAAACCACATACACACATGCACAAACGTACACACGCACACTATACAACCCAGCCGGACCACACAATCCCACCACACAATAATTAATCTTCGGGAGAAGGTCTTTCAAACATATGACATAACACAAACTTGTTTGATCTGATCGGACTTGTTATTGAGGACTTTAGTGACGGATCCATTTTTGACGGCGTTTGATGAACAGAAAAGCACATACGATGTCTACACTGTGTACTCGATCTGCATTGAAATATATTTTGAAACATATGGTTTGTGTGTGTGTTTTAACAAAACAATAATATATGTACGGTGTTATGAATATGTTTACATCGTGACAACAGCTCTCAATAAATCTGATTACAATTTACAACGCCTGCACGGACACAATCGTCGCCATCACATACTGAACACAGCCGCAATATTCAGTCCCCTGTCTCACCCACACAAGGGGCGGTGGGGTAGCCCAGTGGTTAAAGCGTTCGTCGTCACGCCGAAGACACGGGTTCGATTCCTCACATGGGTACAATGTGTGAAGCCCTTTTCTGGTGTCCCCCGTCGTGATATTGCTGGAATATTGCTTAAAGCGGCGTAAAACTAAACTCACTCAGTCACATCCACACCCAGCGGTTGTTACACTGTAACCCCTGTGCACCAGAGCTGAATAACGCTATCTATACGGGTGGTATGCAGTGCTGCTGTTGCATCGTGCAAGTTTGCATTTGGGTCATGTGTCCTGACGAAAAACCTCGAGAAATCACAACGAGAAACTCAAACAATATGACCCAGTACTGAAGCAACAGAAGAACCCTATCGATAACAGGAAACGAGTCTCGGTAAAACCGGTGAGAACCTGGTGACCTGACAGTTGGTGCTTTGATAACACAATACACCGACACAAGGGTGTCACCTACATGAAAACAGAGCCCAACGCAGTGAAATAGACATATACTCACGGAAACGAATAAGGGAACACATGAAACTACAAGTATTCCTTTATTTATTCCCAGAATTTCACCCACAGTGCAATGTATACCTTGTCAAGAAACCTGGAAAAAATATAAAGGAACACTTGTACTTCCATGTGTTCCCTCATTCGTTTCCATGAGTATATATATATAATATATATATATATACTCATGCCTTAACGGTTGAGACCCCCTCCCCACCCCAACCCCACACACACCTCACACCCCACCACACCCCTCTCCAATTAAAAAATTGAAGGGGTGACAACCATTATTGGCATGAAAATATATCTGTCCCTGAGATAAAGGTATCGGAGAACAGGTGTAAATTTTCACATAAATTAAGGGGCTTGGACCTAAAATAAACTGTAAAAAAAAATCCGCCCGCCTGACCCATATATATTTGAAATAGTGATGAGAAACAAGAATATTTTATGTGGCCTAAAAAAACAATAAAAAACAATGGAAGGAACTGACGTCGTAACGTACGTGGGATTGCTTTAGGAATGCATTTTAAACATTTTTCCTGCATCCCCAATTTCATGTAGCAGTATACCATGCCCCCCCCCGTAATACATACTGGGCTTTTACAAAACCATTCACCCTTCCACCCCCACCTCCTATCTTCATTCCACCCCACTCCCTAACCCCAACCTTCACACGCCCACGTATAGCACATGACCAGTCTATTGTTATTATTCTGATTAATGACATTGTGATATTTATCTGAAAAAAAAAATATAACTGCCAATTTGTTCCCCGACCCCATCTAATGAATCGGTGTTGTGTACGACAAATGCACTTTCCCACCAAACATGTGCGGACCTGTATAACACTGATAGGGTTGCCCCGTCGAGGACAGCATACATTCCGTCTTTTATATCAACCAACTACTTCAACCCACCATATTATTTCGTTAGATCGTGCAACGTGTTTATTGTCGTGGGGATGTGAAGGAAAACCTACCCTCTGTTCATATGCAAACAGGTCAATATATCTTCTTCATCTGGGCTTGCTATTGACAATATGCCTGTACGAGTTATCGTTCTTTAATTGTCAAATTCGTCACCACTCGCCTCTTTGCGCAACTTGTGAAAAGACTCATCGCCCGATCTAAGCACATGCGAAAGAGCGACAAACCAATGACAACCAATCAAGGCGTAAGGGTGAGTGAGTGAGTTTAGTTTTACGCCGCACTCAGCAATATTCCACCTACATGGCGGCGGTCCGTAAATATCGAGTCTGGACCAGACAATCCAGTGATCGATCCACACAATTGGCATACGATGACATGTGTCAACCAAGTCAGTGAGCATAACCGCCAATTCCGTTAGCCGCCTCTTACGACTATCACGAGTTACTGAAGATCAATTCTAAGCCGGATCTTCACGGGTCTGGGCGTGAGGATTAAGGTACATGGATACAAATAATTCTGAGGACATAAATCTGTCATTTAAGAAATACAGTTCGCTCTACCCCCATTACATGTATAGTGTAATAAAGTACACTTTTGCCCTGAACTATTATAGTTAAAGTAGATCTACGAAGACGCCTGTTCTAAGATGCTCGCTGAAAGATCAAAGGCGCCGACAGTACTTTATGAAACTTGTACACTTTTTGCATTACGTCACACTATATTGACGTCATTGCGTCATTCTAGTCTGCTCCCCTCGTAATCAAACGTACCCTTGGTAACCGACGTCGCGATGCAGTTGTCATCGCCTCCTACAGTAAAACTGACTCCGTAGCACCCCGTTTCTTGGTTCACAGTTGCTTCAGTCGGCTAACAAGCGTCCTAGCGAAGCATCTTAGAATTCTTTTTCATACCAAAACAATCTAAATACTTACAAGGGGCTACAATGTAAATAACGTTACAAGCTGGTTTAGACAACATCTTTGAACGTCCTTTAGAGTGAGTGTGTTTAGTTTGACGCCGTTTTTAAGCAATATTTCAGCAATATCACGGCTGGGGACACCAGGAATGGGCTTCACACATTGTACCCATGTGGGGAATCGAACCCGGGTCTTCGGCGTGACGAGCGAACGCTTTAACTACTTGCAATTGATTACCGGAACGTCATTTAGAATTTCTCGTTCAACTTAGTATGTAACACGAGTTCTGATTGGGTTAATGCTATAAATTTCCGACCGTATAATCAGCATATACGGTCGCAATTTGAAAACCGATTCACCAAACCATTTGAATGTATCCCTACACTGTAGGGGTAACGCTGTTTTTCAGGGCATTATCATTTGCAGAAGCCCTAGGTCAATTAACTCCCCTATCCCGCTAAAATGGATGGATTTGTGTTAAAAAAGACAAAACAGTATCATAAATTTAATTGTAAGTTCAAAAAACTCGCAACGGGCTGTTCACCCAACACTGTTAGATCTTGAAACAAGATTTATGACGTCATTATGGAGCATGACGTCACCTGCTGTGACGTCATTTGACATCAGAATTGAAAATGACCCGTAGTTGAGGAATCAGCGGGCCATTATTATTTGCAGCGGCCTACTCATTTCTGAGACTAGAGGGCGGTTTCATGATAATTCCGTCCATTATAGCTATAACACTATAATTTATTCATCATTGTCAGATTTAGTCAGTGTGCACATAATAAACGTGTTGGAAGTTTGAAAAGGGAACTACTTTTTCTGGCGATGGTGTAATTAAACGAGTTGAATTAGAATGGGGATAACTGTACTGTGTTTGACGAGTTGGGGACGTATACCGTGGATATACATGTATAGCTGCAAATTTAACTCTTGTTTTATAATTGACATGAAGTGGATATCTTCCACATTCCGCTGAAACAGCTTTGAATTTTGCCATAAAAAATCTTAAGGAATGTATCTGGGTAAAGAGATTGAAATCGATGTTTATATTCATGTATATTGTATGTGTAATGTTATTTATATCAGATACTTTTTTAATAATGTTATGAAATGCAATTCGCATAAATGTTATTTTGTCTGGAGAGACATTAATATAGGCTTTTAGCTTGTTTGCCGATATGTTTAAACCGAACATTCATATTACAAACACACACACACACACTTACATACATCTTAAAGATGTAGATACAGACTATAGCCCTTGAACAAAGGCTCTCGCTTCAGTGGCTAATGCTAATTACCTGGCTCGCATCTCTCACCTAGCCATAGTGCAATGTTGTCTTAACAAGACCTTTTTGGTTAGACTCTGGCTAAGTTAGCGTGAACCAGGTGGATGTGGAGAACACCTCTCTAAACCCCCTATGTTTGATTATGAAACAATAATACGTTGCTTTATCCCGCATTCAAATTTATCTGTTCTTTTGTTTTTTAAAAATGATATAGCTTACATAATTATACCTGAATACCGTGCTACTTTGCGTTACAAATAAATGTGTGTAGGCTTGCGGTAAAGTAATTTTACTTAAGGTTTGATTTTTTTAGGTTGTTTTACTAACGATGATGTCGTATGTTGACCACAACCAATTTAAACTAATTGTATATTAAACATCTAGAGTTTCATGATAAACAGAATCTATACATAAAGCTATTCCACACCTGCTGATTCCGGTTTATGTGTACCCGTAATTGCTTTGGTCCACCAAAAATATGTAAACAGAAATATCCCACATTAACTACAGATCAGGCAATGAGTAATGCAATATATGAATCTATTTTATAAACTATGTTAAATCGAAGCTACATGTGCAGTGTATGAAAGACAAACACACGCACGCAGACATACAAAGATACAGTTCTTTATTAAAAAAAAGCAATAAATGCTGACAGAACTGGCCAAAGGAAATTATAGGATTATCTTTAAAAAAGGTTTTCGAAAGAGGAAGTTGCTAATTTGATTTGATTTAAAACCTTTTGTTTTTTGTTGTTGTTTGGTCGTTTGTTGTTGTTTTTGTAGGTTTTTTATGGGTTTTATTTTTGTTTATTATTTGTTTGAATGTTTTGTTTGGGTGGGTGGTGGACTTTTTACAGCTGAAATTTCTTTTGTTATTGACTTTTCCAGCAGACAAATCCATTTGAGATTCTTAATTTACTTAATTTATACAGACACATTCTTACTGTAAAGTCTTTTCAACTTTCAAACTGTTTCTTTAAAAATACATGTTTGGAAATAAAAACAACTTACAGCAGAGAATAATTTCGTATGACAGTGTCGCACGAGCTATTCGGCTTGTCCCCAACGGCACGAGTTGGCGTGGTACTCAATCGATTAACAACTGTTCAAATTAATCTGAGCTGGGTTAAAGCGCACGGATACTGAAAAGCCACTTCGAACATGTCACAGGTAAAAATAGAAAGACAAAAATCCTGTTATTTGAAAACGAGGTTGGATGTATTTGGGCGATGCATTTGTTAATACTGGAGTTGGACAATTTGTTTTAAAGTGCTAGTGTCTCCATTATTTTTTAAATATTTTATCATATTCATGTTGAAAATAGTTTATAAAACAACACAAAATATGGTATTACACGTTTCTGAACAAATAATAGATAGACACAATGCCAAGAACAATGTTTATACAACAAACCATGCCACTACTCAAGCTCACAAACGCAGCAATTACAGCATGTTCTAAAAATAGCCCGCTCAGCGTATTGCACCACGAGATGAAAACAGTCGCCGAATACTATAAAACAGACAACATCCATTGACAATTCAGTTGATTAGCTGGCAGGGTCCTTGCCTGTGTTTGTGAGTAGTCATTATGGTGCTAAAGTCGTCCAAACACGGAGTTTACTCCGGGAACACACTGCGGGCGTCCAATTCACGTTATAACAGACAGTACCGCACTCACAGTTCAATAGTGAGGCGATATGTCGGGGGAACGGAGAACAGAAAACTCCAAATTGAAAAGCTGATTGAGAGCTTCGATGTTCCAGGTTTCGATGTTGAATTCTCGCTCAACAAAAGAGAAAGATGGGTTTTGCCTGAAGTCATCAGAAAATACATCCAGTCCCGAGAGTCGCCTGAAGACACTACAAAAACAGATTTATTTCTGAGGCACAAGCTGAAACGACAATCTAACTGCACAGCTTACTACGCCGATAAAGGGCATATAAAACGACTTGTTCCGAAAGCGGGACGATATTTTAGTGGGAAGTCGGTAACAAATTTCAAAACACGTCCACAACAAGCGAAGAGGCATAAGAAGACAGTTACCGACATTGAGGAAACACTTCAACCCGGTACTGATGAATCAACAGTAAGATATGAGATATTCTGTCCGTGTTCCCCCAGAAGCTCAATTGTCCATAACCCAAAGTATATCAAACCAGAGGCTAGAGACAGTGTCAGCACTTCTGTGAATGGAGGGAGGAAGAAGAAGCGACGATCTCGTCTAACTAGGCGAGATGTGAACGAGATGTTAGATGACAGTTGCGAGGACTTTGATGTTCAGAGCGCAGACGACTCTGACACTGGAGACGTGATATCTAGTGGGAACTTTACACTGAGAGACTTCATCAAAGTTGAACGTAAAATGAAGCGAAAATCTCGCACGCAACGACCTAGCCATGGAGACAATGACAGTGTATGTAAGAGAGGTCGCATTGTGTTTGTTGATAAAGATGTGTCGTCTGCTGGCTCAGTGACAACAGAAGATGAACAATATTCGCAGAGCGAGAATTCCCCTTCTGTCTGCCTCAAGGACCCAACAATAGTTATTCCCGTTCCTGTGAAAATTGATTTAAATGAGGCTGCCTTTGATAACCTGCAAACTGTGTACGGTCGGCGTTATATCGAGGCAAAATGTGAACCCCGCAAGTTTAGTATTGATATGACTGACAAATTTAGAGATCATGTTAGAACGTCGAAATTCTTCAGGGACGTGACGTCATCATCGTTGGATCTCCATGGTTACCTTTCGTTTACAGAGGTCGAATGTCGGGATGATGTCACTCTAAGAATCTACAAAGTTGCCCTGAACATTGCCTCTCGAATGAACTCTATCAAGCTGGACACAGTCTTGGAGATGGAGACCTACACACTGGAACAGCTCGAGAACAAATGCCTCTCATACATCGATACTCTCCCCATGGATATGTTCGTGAAGCGTGACGCCTTCAACTTCCTAGAAAAGCCCTTCATGACGTTTCAGCTTGTGAGTGAGGGGAGGAAGTGGAACATGAACTGTCTCCACCCACACGAGTTCTCTGACAACGTCAGCAGTCTACAAGGGACCTACAGAGAAGCTACAGAGGCTGGCTGCCCCACCGATGTGTGCGGTATCTGCTATGATGGCATTAGGGTTTCCACTGAAAGGATCGACACACGTTCCCCTGCAACTAGCCTTGACGCCTGTGGACACTGGTTCTGTGATAGATGTTGGAAACAACATTTGGTCAACAAACTGCGATCTGGACCTTCTGCCTTCACGTGCCCTGAGTATGGATGCAGTGTAGAGGCAGACTTCCCCACTCTTCTTTCCTTCCTGCACATCAGCGACATCAAGAAGCACATCGAGAGGCAGATGAGTGAGAAGATCAACTGCTCCGCTCAGGCTAAGTGGTGTCCTAAACCTCAATGTGGACGGGCCATTCTTGCAGAAGGACCTCCTATCAGGAACAGAATTATTCCTGTAGTGTGTTCCTGTGGAACAGATCTCTGTTTTACCTGCATGAAGAACGCCCACTGGCCTGCCACATGTGCCCAAGCTAAGGCTTTCCGTGAGAAGGTGATTGCATTGAAGGACTATGTGAACTTTGCAAAGGATGCCTTTCTTGATCCGCTTCCCAATGCTGTACCTGTGAGTGGAAAGAGCTGCCCAAAGTGCAGGCGATTCATCGAGAAGATATCTGGATGTCCAAACATGTCGTGCCCTTGTGGAGCTACGTTCTGCTGGACATGTGTGAAGTTGATAACGCCCTACGAGCATCATAAGTGCGTTGTTGAAGCACAGAAAACTATATTAGTTGAGGAGCATGAACATGGCGCCATGGGGTTAAGAAGAACTCGCTTCTACAGCACTGCACTGAAACACCGTCAACAGCGACTGGCCACCAATATCTTCAAACAGCTCTCTCGAGTTCGAGTCTTGTCCAAACGTCTTGCTGCTGAAGCATGCTCCAGCAAGCGGCTAAGAAATCAGATCGGAGATAATACTCAGGAATTAGATAACAAGCCTGTACATTGTCTAGCTTCTGACTTCCTGAGGCGCATGCTCAGTGTCAAACTCGAACTTCATCACGTGATCGAAAACGTTGCCATAACAATGGATGACATGTGTCCAGGAAGTCACACAGATGACCTTAGGAACACCCTGACTAGAATGGAGTCGTGCGCAGACACCATCGAAACCACTTTAGAAATGGCACTTTCACTGTCTGCCTCCTTTTTTGTAGACAAACTGTTGATTTGCCAGAGGAATTCCCGGTTTAATATCGCTCGTGTCGCACAGCTCATGAAGTAATCCTTTTTCAGAGA
Organism: Haliotis rubra; assembly: GCF_003918875.1. Taxonomy (NCBI): domain Eukaryota; kingdom Metazoa; phylum Mollusca; class Gastropoda; order Lepetellida; family Haliotidae; genus Haliotis; species Haliotis rubra. The sequence goes on from NW_025765447.1 coordinate 2,962,959, forward strand.
CCTTGCTCCAGCTGTGTAAAAATTACGTCGAAGTCTCGTCATATGGAAGTGTGTGACCTCAAGCTGACCTGACTCTTTGAAATGTTCACTCATCACGATTTAACTTTGAAGTTTGATTTTCAAAACGAAAAAGGCCATTTACCTCGCTAGTCAATACAGCCGAAGCTGTTTTAACATATCAGAGGCGTGAAATTTTTTACAAGATTGAACATGATAACGTTTCTTGTTTTGTTAGCGCCATACCAGTGTTCATGGCTTTCACCAAAGCTATAAACGTGCAAGACCTGCGTCATTTCGGGTTCGATTCCTCATGTGGGTACAATGTATATTTCTGGAATATTGCTACAGTGGCGTAAAACTACATTCACTCACTCATTCTTCCACATCAAGCAGCTTACTCGACCTGATAGAGCTGAAATACATTCACTCACTCACACATAGTCACTCACTGATTATTCTCAGTATTTGGGGCGGTGGGGTAGCCTAGTGGTTAAAGCGTTCGCTCATCACGACGAAGACCCGGGTTCGATTCCCCACATGGGTACAATGTGTGAAGCCCATTTCTGGTGTCCCCCGCCGTGATATTGCTGGAATATTGCTAAGACCAAACTCACTCACTCACTCACTCTTAGTATTTGAGTATGTTTACCATTGTTATTCATCTGCAAGTGTCAAATAAATCGTTGTATATCTGAATAATGTGTTTTGATCTTCTAACCTCGCACTGAACTTGGGCGGTGGGGTAGCCCAATGATTAAAGCATCCGCTCGTCACGCTGAAGACCCAGGTTTGATTCCCCTCAAGGGTACAATGTGTTAAATCCATTTCTGGTGTCCCCCGCTGTGATATGTTGCTGGAATATTGCTAAAAGCGGCGTAAAGCCACACTCACTCACTCACCATGACCTCATAAGCGGATTGATTAAGTGGCCGTGAGTGTTAGTTCTTTGGTAGCCTAGTGGTTAAGCGTTCGCTCGTCACGCACAAACCTCGTCACGCTGGAATACTGCTAAAAGCGGCGTAAACCACAACTAACTCACTCACTCACTCATGTACATCTGTCTCAACACCAGGTTCATTAGGTAGAGAAAGATATTTACACAAAGACAAAGTTCAATCTCGATCGTGCGTTTATGTCATCCTCAAACATTCCCCTCACAATGTTGTGTCTGTCGCTTGCCTCCAAGGTGAGGGGTGGAGTGGGTACAGACTGGTGTCGCATTCAAAAGAGGAATTGCGTAGGCTACACGTTACAAACGAACACTTCGCTCTTCTAGTCAAATAGTGGAGCACAAACATCTATGAATTCATCTTTTCAAAACGTGTGTCACAGCTTCCCACAAGTGACATTTCCAATCACCATGATTCATAAAAAACCATACTGTCATAACTTGAGTATTCATACAAGAATATAAATTTCCACAAGACGTACTTTGAGGGAACATCTTCATTTCAGTTAGAATACATCTACAGTGCACCCTGGTTATAATGGAACCCTGGTTATAATGCCACCCTGGTTATAATACCCCTGGTTATAGTGCCACCCTGGATATAATGCCATGTTTTTGCCAGAACGGTTATCCTGCCTATATATAATACCCCTGGTTATAATGCCAACCTGGATACAATGCCATGTTTTTGCCAGAACGGTTATCCTGCCTATATAATACCCTGGTTATAATGCCACCCTTGATATAATGCCATGTTTTTGCCAGAACGGATATCCTGCCTATATAATACCCTGGTTATAATGCCACCCTTGATATAATGCCATGTTTTTGCCAGAACGGATATCCTGCCTATATATAATGCCCCCTGTTATAATGCCACCCGGGATATAATGCCATGTTTTTGCCAGAACGGACATCCTACCTATATATAATGCCCCTGGTTATAATGCCACCCTGGATATTATGCCATGTTTTTGCCAGAACGGATATCCTGCCTAAATATAATGCCCCTGGTTATAATGCCACCCTTGATATAATGCCATGTTTTTTTCCAGAACGGATTTCCTCCCTATATAATACCCTGGTTATAATGCCAAACTGGATATAATGCCATGTTTTTGCCAAAACGGATTTCCTGCTTATATCATACCCTGGTTATACTGCCAATTACACTGGCTGCATCATTCGTGACCAACTCGTGTTACAAGCCGAATAGCGACTCGTGCCCCTCTGGAAGGATTTCATATTGGCGCACGAACATCAGAACTACTTTAAACAAGAACGATAACTCTATCCCTGTCTGATTCCAATGTTTCTAAAAATCACAGAAGCACATGTACATTGTATTGCTAGGTTGTTTTTTTTTGTTTTTTTTTACTTATTTATTTTAAAGAATTAAACCTCTTTGATACAACTAAAAGGAGTAAAACATATTTGTTAAAGACATATTCAAATGTAATTATTACCAGCTGTTCACCTTATATTTCCAATTATGTTAATTTTCTTAATGGGGCTTAATCATGACTAATGGGAATTGTTTTATTGAATATACAATTATTTTTTAAAAAAAATTCAGCTACATTAAATCCCAAAGCAGATACTCAAAAATTTTCAAAATATTTCTCAAACTGAACATTCGTGTAACCTTGCTGTCACACCACTGGTGGAATTTCAAATCAATTCGCTGAAAAAAATATGAATGACCAAAAACAGTCAGACTAAAATATCCCCAGAGCTATGAAATATAAGCCCAATGTTAAAGATTAAGGTTGATTAGTTACATACAAATACGATATTATTGTTTTGAACCTGGTAGCGATTATAATTACATTTCCTAAAATTGGTCGAAGCGCACGTACAATCTCAATAACAAGCCCGCAAGATCGTCAGAAATACACTCAGTTGGACCCATGAGAGCAGTTATGTCAACAAACGCACGTGCGTGTATTTGAATCTCTCACCGTCAATCGCATGATTCTTATTAAAAACTTCATAATAGGCAGCAAAATCCTTTTAGCTACGTTCTTTGTACTTTCAAAATGACGACATATATTTTTCACGATTCTTTAAACAATGACATAATGCCATAAACGATTTAAGTACTCGGGATTATTTTTATCAAAGCACCGCGCTCATTTACTCGCGTTCTGATTGGTATGTCGTATTTTCGCACATAACAAGTATCTTGGAGTATTCTTGGAGGTTACGGAAAGGGGCGAGTGGTGACGAATGTGGCTGCATAACTCAAATTAATTGGCCAAACTCATTAATGCTTAAAGTAATCTTGTATATTGAAATATGAAATCATCAAACTCGTGTACCACCACTCAACTACTGTTGCTTTATAAAAAAAACACAGGAAAGGGTGACAAATGTGTGACGATGCAAAACTAAAGACGCGTGAGAAAAACAAATATTTTGATGATTAGAATTTTTGCTCTTACATGAATCAAATGTTCAATTGAACATTTCATCAGATTGAAAGACTTATCTTCATATCATGGGTTTTACTTTAATATTCCATGAACCAAAAACACGTTTCAATTTACAGTCGGAGACAACTCCCAGGCTGATCAAAGTTTAAGTTTTAAGGTATCGCTGCAACTTCTGGGTTTGTTTGCCTTATAAGCGCATGGGCGCATTATAGAGGAAAATAACGGTCGTCTATTTCACCGATGACAGTATAATGTAGTCAAACAGGTGAATGGGGAGTTAAAGTTGGACTTGAGTAACACAGCATTTCATTTACCATTAATTGTATAATATCGCACCCCAAAACTTATATCAAACACCATTGTGTTTTCAATTACCACACAAGTTATGAAATACACAATGCCATTTTAGAAAGTGGTCAAATGTAACATATGTTATATTTGGGATTACACTTTTTTAGTAAAGTACAGATTCTTGTACTTGTTTGGGTTGAGTCCCATCCGAGATTCGAACTCGCACCCCCAGAGTCAGGCACATAATCGCCAGCACACAAAGTCAGACGCCTAGACCGCTCAGCCAAGTGTCAGAGGGCGGGTGGAGGGTGGGTGTGGGTGTGTCGTCAATTTCGTACGTGCAGGAATGCGTGTTCTGCGATGAGACACCATAAAAAGCAAACATTTTTTGTTTGACACTCATTAACAACTCGTACTCTCACCATGAAGCTCCTACGATGGACTACATTTGCTTCATTTCTCGCGTTGGTCGCTCTAACGCCTACATCATCAAAGTGTAAACAATGGACAAGTTTGGTGTGTCCCCAGCATGGGGACACTTACACTCATCTATCAGGTGATCCAGACCCATTGATCACCATGATCAGGATGTTAGGACGGAAGGGTCGCTGGGAAATATCGGCTTTCTTGTTCCCAACATTACGAGTATGTGATGTGTATCTCCACTTGATATCTTGTCGTAAGCGGCGAGTAACGGGATCGGGTGGTCAGTCTCGCTGACTTGGTTGACACATGTCATCGTATCCCAACTGCGCAGTACGATGCTCATGCTGATGATCACTGGATTGTCTGGTCCAGACACGTTCATTTACAGACCGCCGCCATATAGCTGGAATATTGCTGAGTGCGGCGTAAAACTAAACTCACTCACTCACACCAGTTGATGTAACTGAATCAATCTTGAAGGTCACCTGCCGTAGTTGGACGAAGGGCTCGTCCATTCGTGACCAACTCCATTCGTGATCAACTCGTGTTATTCCGGGACAAACCGAATAGCGAGGTTACGGAAAGGGGCGAGTGGTGACGAATGGGGCTCGTCGTGCAAAATACAAGGCGGCCACAGCCAGTTTAAGGATGACTAGAAGGACAAAAAGACTATAGATTGTGAAATTGAAGGTTTCACCGCAATTGTGTTGCAGACCCTTGAAGTTGTTAATAAAGATAATCATCCTATTGTCTCTTTTCTGTTCTAGTATTATATGGTAATTCTTTACTTGTCTCCCCCTCTCTGAATGTCTATCTGTCTTTCTGTCTCTCTGAGTTGTCATAAACGCGACCTTGTCAATTTGTTGTATAGTAATATGACCATATTTGGAAGTTCAGTAAATTTGATTCAGTGTTGTAAGGGAAGATCACGTGACTTCAGCGTATTCGGGGTTGTCCCAGGGGTTCTGGCTCAGTCGACCCATTGGAATACCATTGTAGGCGAGGGTGTGTCATCCCAGTGCCGTATTTCCTCAAATACAACCACAGCCGTATTTATAAAAAAAACTAAGCTAACAAAACTTAGTTAATGCTTAGTTTTTACTTGATTCACTCCTTAAAGCAGTCGTCTCAATATCTGCATAGAATCCGGGTTTCGAATACAACTCGAGAGGTAAGGGGGTGTTAAAAAGAAAGAGAACTTTGGGTTGTATTTGAGGAAAATACGGTATTTTAAGAGGTGACCTTGTCACCTTGCTCAGTGAACCCAAGCCACCGACACAGGACAAATAGCATACAGTTTGTGTAGCATCATTTAAGACATGTTTGTTGACATACGACCACGGCTATATGTTTTTTGTCCAATGTGGGTCGGACAGTTTTCAAGCTGATGTCATTTGTGACATGACTGAAGTAATTTCATATACATCGCGCTCACACAAGCGATTGTTCAAGACTCAGTTGTATATCTTATGAATGAACACTTATTACAAGCGTTTGCTGAGATTCAAAAACTATCATCCTCCAAGGTAGAAATGTTTCACAAACAGCTAGGTTAACACTTTATGGCTAAAGAAGATCTCAGTACAATGTTAATTTATGTAAGATTCTCTTAGTCTTAAAGTGTTAACCAATCTGGTTTTTTGTGAGTAAATACAATAATGAAAATATAGAGAAGACTAGATCTATCAAGTTTCACTTTTTTTATTTTAAAAACACGTAGGTAACTGCATAATTTCGTCACAATGAGATGTTTCCCATATTGTGTCCTCTGTGGAGTGGACGTATATGTGTTGCACAGAGCCTGAAACAAATGGAAACAAGGAATTAGAATATCACAATAATGAGAAGTAACTCGTGTTGCCTGTTCTTTTCTTCATGAGTAATCTTTCGACTCACGATAAGATGATAAATTCAATTTGATTCGGTTTTCAATTTGATTCAGTTTAAATTACCAGTTAGCAAATATTTGTCAAGTGTGTTGTGTAAATGTATATACATGACATAACATTACAGATATGCATCACATTCAAGGATACGATGTTATGATTATAACTATCATTAATATCCTTAACTCGTTACACCAATTCATTACTAAAAGATAACCAATTTATTACTAGACATGCACAGCTACATACACGACATTTGTTTGCAATCATCTGATAATTTGTAAAATTTGATCATTTTATTGTTCTGTATCCAACTTTTTGGAATTATGTACTGGAGCGTCATTCAAATAAGCCAATCCGTATTTCATTTTGTGGAATAAATAATATTTTAAACCATATGCATTACACACAAGCGTTAGCTATAGGCAGATGGAAGAATAGAGGCTGATAGATAGAAACAAAACAAGACAACCTTAAAATAAAGCAATACGTTGATGTTCTCATTATCATCTATCAATGGAATGGTTTTTTTAATAAGTTGCAGAAATATTTAGATTCAAATTAATACTGACCTAATTCTGACTTTGATAGACCAGTTCCTTTTACTTTTCTTGCCAATCTTCAACGCAGTGGAAGAATTTGATTTTGTTGGAAGTGCGTTTGGTTTTTTGTAACGTTCTTGACCAGCGAATATCATGTGGGTTGAAATTTCTAGAGCCTCAGAATACTGGGTGTTCAAAAGAACATCGAATTCTTTGGGCAGTGATTCTACCAGCTCAGGTGACACTGCTACAAAGAGGCGTACATCAGACCGTATTGCCCTCGAGAGAAGCATACAACTTATAATACACCACTTCGATACGATTTATATAACAATTTCTTCGAACGCAGATCTGATACATATTTAATATATATGTAATATATGTTTTTAACATTAAGGGTGTATTGTCGAATCGCTTCAGCTGTATGTTTGGTATCCCAACTGTCCTGGATTTGGACAAGTATTAGTCTGAACGAGTCTGAACCAGACAATCCGGTGACTGACACTATGTAAAACTACCTTTAGAGAGTTCATGATCAAGACAATGCTTATGGCAATGATTGCATATTTCACTCAGTCCAGGTCTTTCTCAGGTGGAGTGAGAACAAACGAGTTTCCCAGGCTCAGGATTGTGTTAATCAACTGGATTGGGTAGTGAACACCATGTAGAGCAAATCTGCATTGGTATGTTTGCATAAACACTCTATTGTTCACCAATCAGTGAGCCAAGCCGGCTCTCCAGCTGCTTGACAATGGACGTAAGCCAGCTAACCTACAGTAGAGACCAGCTTCTGTGTATTCACAAGCTCCAATCAAAAAGACAATGGCTTGACCCTGAGTTATTTCATCACATCAGAGAATTGGGCATAAGTAATACAAAGCCTGTGAGGAGAGGGAAACGAGGTGGCTGTAAAAAGCAAAGACCAATCAAGATTCAGACTGGAGTGTGTGGTACCAACCCAATGGAACAATGCAAATCTCAATGCAATGTTGAGAATCTGATCTTTGTCTCAACTGAGACAAAAACTAACAATGTTAAAGTGTGCTTATGGAATGCCCAATCAGTCAAAAACAAGACAATTGAAATTAGTGACTACATTCTTGATTGTGATATTGACATTCTATTTCTTACGGAAACATGGTTGTCAGTGAGTGGGGATGAAGCTAAATGTTCTGAAATGACACCAAGTGGGTACAAAATGCATCAGGTACCAAGAATGAACAGAAGAGGCGGAGGGGTAGCATGTATATATAAACAGGACTTGCATGTTGGACTCTTTAAACTCTCAGGTGACTTTTCTACATTTGAACACATGTCAGTTGTAATTACTTGCGGGAAAAAACTATAAAAGCAGTTTGCATTTACAGACCTCCACCCTCTAAGAGCAATAACCTATCCAATTCGTCTTTTCATCAGAAATTGCCACATTGTGTTCAACTCTTTGATGTCAAACGAGGATCCTGTCTCATAATTGAGATTTCAATGTCCATCATAACTCAATGGATAATCCGCTGACCAAACGCATTTTCAAGGACACTTGCAACGCATGATCTGAAACAGTATGTTGCGGAGGCTACACATCGATTAGGTCATGTTATTGACTGGGTAATTGCAAAAGATGACGGTTTGATCCACGGAATACAAGTGGAAGACAGGCAGATGTCTGATCATTTCACGGTGATGTTCTATCTAAATTTTGATAGACCAGTACCTGAAAAGAAAACAGTTCTGGTTCGTAACATCAAAAGATTGACATTCAGAAATTCAAAGAAGATCTTCTAGAATCTGCTCTTTTAAAGAAATTACGGAAGACGTGGATGAGTTACTCGACATGTTCAATTCCTCACTATCTGAGGTTTTAGATAGACATGCTCCAGCCAAGCTTTAAACAGGTCCGACCTCAAGATTCTTCTCCCTGGTACACGTCTGTTGTGCTACTGGCCAAGAGAGAGAGGTAGACGCATTGCTGAGCGTCGTTGGAGAAAATCACGTTTGAAAATTCACCGTCAAATATACAAACTTGCTCGAAATGACGTCAACAAATGCATACGGAAAGCCAGATCTGATTACTTCAATGCAGAAATCACATCTAATGCTGATAATCCAAAAACGCCTGTTTTGCACCCTCAATAAACTCCTTGGGAAGAATTCTGACGTAGTTCTGCCACAGGGGAGACGATGTTGCTCTGGCAAATGATTTCCAAAATTACTTCTCTGAAAAAATCACAAGACTTCGTCATAAGTTGGGTAGTCTCTGCGATGATGTCTCTTATAAAGAGTTCCAAGGACAACGCTTAACATCTTTCACACATGTGTCTGAAAATGACATTATGAAAATCATAACATCATCAAAACCAACATCATGTGAGGCAGATCCACTCTCAACCAAGTTCTTGCTGAAAGTACTAGACACCATTCTGCCTGTTATCACCAGGATTGTCAACCTCAGTCTCTCATCTGGAATAGTGCCCAAGTGCTTTAAACAGGCAGTAATTAAACCTTTGATAAAGAAGCCATCATTGGAACCTGAAAACCTCAGCAGCTACCGACCAGTTTCTAATCTTTCGTTTCTTTCTAAAGTCCTTGAAAAGTTGTCAAAAATCAGATGCTTGGGCATTTACAGAACTTCGATCTGATTGATAAGTATCAATCTGCCTACAGGACTGCACATAGCACCGAAACAGCTCTAAATGGTGTTCTGGACAACATCAAGATGTCCGTAGATGACGGAAATATTGCCCTGCTCGTTCTTTTAGACCTCTCAGCTGCCTTTGATACTATCGACCATGCAACATTGTTATCAAGGCTACAGATCGAATATGGACTAAACGGCACAGTCCTAAAATGGTTTTCATCATATCTAGAAGATCGTGTACAGTCTGTTCAAATTAACAGGGCACTGTCAGACAGACATGTCCTTGAATGTGGAGTGCCACAAGGCTCAGTTTTAGGACCAATACTGTACACTATGTACACCAAACCTCTGGGACAACTGATCTCTGATCATTGCATTGGGCGGCACTTTTATGCTGATGACTCCTAATTGGTGGATAGCTTTAAACCAAGTCCAGACAGTCAGCAGAAGGCCAAGGATAACATGGAGTCGTGTCTCAATGATGTCAAGTCATGGATGACAAACAACAAACTGGTCTTAAACGATAGTAAAACAGAAGCCATCATTATTGCCCCACGTCAAAGACAGCAGAAGTGTCAGCTTTCTTCCATTTCCATTGGACAATCCTCAATCCCTTTCTCTCCCTCTGTAAGAAATCTTGGTGTTTATTTGGACTCAAATTTGTCTATGAAAAGTCATATCAACCACCTATGCAAAATATGTCACTTCCATCTCCGAAATATTGGTTCCATACGCAACATCTTAACCATGGAAGCAACGGCCACCCTCGTTCGATCTCTAGTTCTATCACGCTTGGACTACTGTAATAGTTTACTAATTGGTATCTCTGATGAACAATTACAGCGCCTCCAGAAAATACAGAATCAGGCTGCTCGCATCGTCACAAGGACAAAGCTATGTTCTCATATTACGCCAGCTCTCAATTCTCTTCACTGGCTCCGGATCCGCGAGAGGATTGAATTTAAACTGCTCTCCCTTGTTTATCAGTCTGTTTATAGCATTGGTCCAGCATACCTCCATGATTTGATAACACTGTACAAACCTGACAGATCTCTCCGCTCCAGCGATCAACTCTTGCTAGTTGTTCCTGTGTGCAAACTTAAAACCTTTGGTGCAAATTCATTTTCTCATGCTGCTGCCACTCTCTGAACTCTCTACCATCGGATCTTAAAACCTCTCCATCACTCCGAGTCTTTAAGTCCAAGCTCAAAACTCACCTCTTCAAGAAATATCTATGACGTCAACTTTCCTGTACATAGAACCTGTATATATGTTATGCGCTTAGAGCATGTCCCAAGTGATGTGGATGAGGCGCTATAAAAGTACTCTTATTATTATTATTGCATAAATCTGCTATTTTCACGAGGAGTACAGCTCCAAATGCCGCCAATTTTCAGGAAACACTTCTTGACATATACATAAATGTTCACAGCAGAACTTTTTGTTGTACTGTACTTGATAACATCACTAAATTACTTTTCCATCAGAGCTCAAACGAAGTGCAACCTATCTGGGTGCTACTCTCTAACATATATGTTCAGACTGAAACCAGTTTGGATGCTTGATGGGCATTTAGAAGCTGGGAGGTAACACAACAACGAATGTTATGGATTTACAACTTCTTTAATATTTACAACACGACGTTTCCGGGCTACTTCTTGCCCCTTCATCAGGTGAATGATTCACCTTATGAAGGGGCAGGAAGTAGCCCAGAAAGGGGCAAGAAGGAGCAACTTCTTTAATATTTACAACACGACGGTTCTGGGCCACTTCTTGCCCCTTCATCAGGTGAATGATTCACCTGATAAAGGGGCAAAAAGTAGCCCAGTAACGTCCTGTTGTAAATATTAAAGAAGTTGTAAATCCATAACATACGTTGTTGTGAAACCAGTTTGTATTGCTCGCCCATTTACAGACTGATTTATTTTAGTATAAAACCATTAGCCAAAAATACATTTATACACATGAAATAGTTAAACACTACAGCGTGCTTTGATTCTGATTTTTTTGTAATAAGGCGTGTAACTTTAGAAGAAAATAACACAAATTCTGCAAATTAGTTTTTCCAGTTGATTGTAGCAGAGCTGTTAGTATGTTCATAGTTGGATGTTGTAAATAGAATAGTTTTAGATGTGTCTTCCTTAGTTCACTGTATGATGGGCACTTTAATAGCACATGGAACTCGTCTTCGATGACAAGAATGTTATTTTTCTTGCATCTCTTGCATAATCTTTCTTCCCTCGGAATATTGTTATGTTGGCCTAGTTTGATTTCTATTTAAAGTTGGAACATCGAAATTTAGTTAATATTCTGCGTAGTTGAAGGGGAAGGTCGAGTGTCAGATATGCTTCAACGTTTGGCATGAATTTGAAATGTCCGCAGGTTGAAAACTTATTCCTTCAATAGTAGGAGGAGTGCCAGTCTTAAGTTAGGTATCGTTTAGTCGTTTAAAAGTTGATATGAAGATGTCAGTATTTCCTATTTCCTGCTGGATCCAGACTATTCCGAAGCCAAGTTTATATAGAATTGATTTTATGGCTGCAGCCCAAGTTCTTCTCCCTGCATCTGAGGCCGATTTAAGCGCGAGATAAGCTTGGTGTGGTACCCTGGGTGGATGTAGATGAATAACACGGCACCAGTAAACGATGGCTCTGGTCATATACACACTCTGGAGATGGTTTTCCCACACTCTCCGAGAACCATATTCGTGGGAGTTGCCTTGGATAGACCAAGAAACGCTTACAGAATGAAGTGTGAACGGTTCCTGTGATTTTACTGAATGATGTTCCCCACACCTCGGCACCATAACACAATATGGAACCACCATACTCTCATACAGCTTAAACATATCACTGTAGGCAAAATCACCGGACTTCCTTTGATATTGGTATATAGCCAATATAGCCTTCCTTGCTTGTGTAGCAAGGCTAGTTTGAGCCTTACTCAAAGACAGCTTCGGCGAGCACTCAATTCCTAGATATCTGTACTGGTTCACCGTTTCAATTTGTTCGCCTTTAAAATGCCATTTCTCGTAATTTCGAAGAGGTCCACCGTTTCTAAAAACTATTATCTTGGTTTTGTTCAAATTAATTTTCATCCCAGTTTTGTCACAGAATTCTTCTACAAACAGCAATCTTTCGTCGAGTCGGCAACAGATGATACATCATCGGCAAAGAGCAGAGCATATATATCTGGTATTTTTGTTGTAATGAAACCCCCCTTCCTCCTGTCCTGTACAACATAGAAATGAGTTCGTTTATGAAGATAATAAAGAGTTTGGGACTCAGCACACATCCCTGCCTGGTACCCATGTTGCAGCTGAAGTTCTTAGACAGACCACTTCCGGTTCGTACACACGCACTGAGATTTCTGTACACTGAAATTAAACTACTCAAGAGATTCCCTTGAAGTCCAACACTTCTCTCAAGTTCTCCAGTAGAATATCATGGTTGATACAGTCGAACGCTATAAATATAAAGTCTATAAACAGATCGTAAAATCGCTCGTTTAATTTATAAAGGTATTTTTGTGCCATTACATGAAGCGTAAAGATATGATCTACGGTCGAGTAGCCGGTCTGAACCCAGCCTGGTTCAACAATCACCTGTTTTTATCACACCAGATTTGAAGTCTTGTATTTATTACTGATGTAAAAACTTTACAAACAGTGTTTATTAAGGAAATACATCTGTAGTTCCCAGGATCGTCTTTGCTAGGATTTGAACAGTGGACAAATGGGGACTCTTTCCCCATTCATCCGGAAATGTGTTCCAGACAGACATCTTTTGATAAAAAGTTTAGTTAAAATACCAATTACATAATATTCAGTCGATTTGAGAAGTTCGCTCGCAATTCCATCTTCCCCTGGAGATGTATTTCCTTTCACATCTCGCAAACGTTTCCGTATTTCCTCACTTGAGAATGGCTTGTTTATATCAAGGTCATTATTATAATTCGGTTCGTTAAAATGTCATAAGTGGAATTCATATCTTGATGGAAGAGTTTCATAAAATGTTCATACCACTGTTGGGAAGATATATTTTCGGAGATGCAGGCACAGGCCCTCGAGTCTTTGCTAGGATTAAAGATGTTAAAAAAAACAAAAAACATTTGAAATGACCCCCGAATCGAAATGCTTCACAGTACAATACATTATGACCACACCCCTGCTTTGTGCGGACATATCGTCATCCATTTGTGTCAAGATCGTTTAGTTGAGAGTCAAAAGCGGGTTTCAATCGACTTGCAGAAATAACAATAAAGAATTGGTAGGTGTCATGAGTGGTGATCGATGGGCCAATCATCCATAATTATGTTCACATTACATATTAATCGATTGCATGCGATGGTAGCGTAGCGATCGGCAAAGCAGGCGGGTAGGGTGCACCGAAGTGTCCGGCCTTGTCATAATGTTTGTACTGTGTAGCATTTCGAGTCGGGGGTCATCCCAAAAATTGTTTTTTTAATCTTTAATCTTCGCAAGGACACGAGGGCCTGTGGATGCAGGATGTTTTTCTGCTACATTTCACAGTGTTCCAAAACAATTTTGGATTTGTCCTAGAGTCAACGAGTTTTTGTCTTTTCATGATATTCGTGTTTTTTAGATGCAAATGTTTGTTTAAACATTCTTCGTTGAATTCTAAACTGATATAAACCCCACTAAAATATCCGTGTGCTCTCGGGGCTCTGTATTTACGTTTCTTAATTTCTTCAATCTCGTTATCCCGCCATGGAGGCTGATAAATTCACTTCAGGTCTTTTTCCTCTGTACTCGAAGCTTGCGGCAGTTTGATAAATATTAGTGAGAATAGCCATCACCTCTTCAATATGCGTTTCCATTATACTGTTTAGTTCATAATATTTCGATAAGAATACACTTTGGAAGTTACAGAGAAACTGGATTGAGACACATCCCATTTAGTATTTGACATATTTTATGTGCTCTTCATCCTCTTGGTGGGGAATTTGTTCATTTGTGTCAGAGTTATTTTCTACATATTGGGACCGCCTCGTGGTGTAGTGGTTAGAGTGTCCGCCCGGAGAGCGGAAGGTCGCGGGTTCGATCCCCGACCGCGTCATACCAAAAGACGTTAAAATATGGTACTTGTTGGTCCCTGCCTGGCGCTCGGCATTAATGGGTACAACAAGGACTGGTCGGCTCGGAGTCAGTATAATGTGTCTGAGTGGGGTATTCATGCTTCACTGCAGCATGGTATCTCAGTGGGCTAGCACTATAAAACCAGCTTAAGTCCGGGCTAGTACAAGCAGTCGCACATACACATACACACGCATGCACGTCGTCATATGAGCGAAATATTCTCAAGCACGACGTTAAACCCAATTTCACCTCACCTCACCTCTACATATTGATGCTTAAAGAGCAGTATAACGGAAAATTGATCGATTCATCTTTGTGCAGGATACCGAAATCAGTGAACTATTCAAAAAGTTCTGTGCTGCCGAGTATGTAATCCATATCCCTATATATCATTGAATAACCCCCTGTTTAGAGTGTGGATGCTGTATGTACAGCAGAACTCTCTCCGCAAGTTTCCTTCCATAAGTATGAACTGTCTCAGAATCAGGTGTGCAACGTGGCATATCAAATGTATCACCAGGATATGAATCATCTTCCTCGAATATATAATCAAGTGTGTCGTGGGGCATATAGCCAGGAAATGTTTTCATCCGTGCGTTAACATCCCCAGCAAGGAATAGACTGACTGACTGACAGAGTTTGGTTTTATCAATATTCCATCAACATCACGGCGGGGGACACCAGATATGGGCTTCACACATTGTACCCATGTGGGGATTCGAACCCGGGTCTTCGGCGTGACGAGCCAACGCTTTCACTAGGCTACCTCACCGCAAGGAATAGAATAGTATCAGGATATGTAAAAGTAATCTCTTCTAGGTAAGAGTCTAACAATAATATACCATATAGTTTGATTTGTTTTCATACACAGGGGAGTTTTCAGGTGAAATAATATAGAGAATACTACACGAGGTCTCATTACATACGAATTATACGAAACTCGTGACCTTCCTATGTTATCTGACCTCGCTTTGTCAGATAACATAGGGGAAGGTCACGAGTTTCGTATAATTCGTATGTAATGAGACCGAGCGTGGTAATGACGATTGATTGCCCACGTCTTACATGTATTTAAATTGATTGAGTTAGCGTATTTTGTTATGTTTTTATTAAAACGAAACCGGGTTCGATAGATTGTTGTGAAGAGTTTGCACTGGTTATATGATGATGTCACACTAATGACGTCACATCGTTACGTAGATCGACGTCACGATACATTCGTTGTCATCGCCTCGTTAGCCTCCTACAGTAAACTACTCTGTTGTAGCACTCGTTTTTGTTTAGTTAATATTCGGTTAATATCACTGGTGGATTGCGTTTATGTTTTGACGGATATAATGTCTCAGCCAGTCACATTGTTCGGTAAACACGAATAACGTCGCGAATTTTATTCCCACGATGTATTTAAGTGTAGAACGAATGGACTATCAGCTTAGTTATGAATGAAAAGGCGAAAGTTGCCGTTCAGAATGCGACCTGATTGAGAGTCGGTTATTCAATCAAATCGTGTTTTCAGGTCAGCCAGTTGTCGATCAACGCGATGACGTACGATTAATAATATCAACTACTCATACGTTGACCACGTGGGTAAAAATAGCATTATTACCCACGTGGTCAACGTATGGGTAGTTGCATTACCAATCTCGTACGTCACACGAGTGTCGTATCGCGTTGACCTGTGTCGTAAACGACTTGACCCTGAGATTCTAACGATTTGATTGATAACCGATGACCTTCACCAGGGTCACATTCTGACGTAACTATTTTTCATTCATAACAAACACGTGAATCCATTCATTCTACAACTTAAATGCATTGTGGAATAAACACTGCGAACGTTGCCGTGTCGCTGTTTAATTGTGAGCCGAACTGAGACATTATATCCGTCGAAAACATAAACGCAATCCACCCAGTGATGTTAGCCGAATGAAGCAACTGCAAAACCAAGAAACGGGGTGCTGCGGAGTAGTTTACTGTAGGAGGCTGTACGAGGAGATGACAACTGACATGCATCGTGACGTCGGTTACTGAAGGCAGTGACGTCATTAGTGTGACGTCACGCAAACATTGTACCACAGTGCAAAACTCTTCCGCAACCTCTTTATGAAACCGGTTTCGGTTTGAAACCAAAACATAACAAAAATACGCCATTTTGTCAATTTAATGCATGTAAGATGTGGGTAATAAATAATGACATTCGAAATTCATTATTATTACGAATTATAATGAAATCTCGTGATCTTTCCTATGTTATTCGACCTCGCTTCGCCTCGGTCAGACACTATAGGAAGGACACTCGCTCGTATAATTCGCATGTAATGAGGCCTCGTGTAGTATTCTATTTACAAATAGCAGAATAATTTCTTTAGGTAATCCCATCTCCGATGACCTAAAAAGAATTCCAGTATCTTCAAAAAGCTCAAACACACGTAATATGTTCCTCTCAGTGATCAATTTTTTTCTCACAAACACACTTATTTCTCCGCTATACCGCCCATATTTCTTCCGTTTAGCTCGAATACAGTTAAATGTTGTGAAACCCTGTAAATATGATGTGAAGTCCTTCAAATTTGTAACAAAAAATTCACACATAATGACGATGTCATATTTGGATAAAATTACCTTCATATTATCATCATATCAATATTTGTATAGACCCTCAATATTCCAAGAAAGGATTATGTAATCATTCAGCATTTTGGTCTCGGCCATCACATCAAGCAGATTGAATGCCCATTTAGATAGTATGCCACAATGTTACATGGAGAAAGACTCGGAGCGGACCAGTCCATGTTATATCTCTGACCACAAGGCAGGGAAACAATAAGTCCCATATTTTAACGTCTTTAGGAATGGAGTGGCCGGGAATCGCATTTCTGACCTTCCATTGTATTCACCCAATCACGGAGCATGTCCGAGGAACAATAATGTGTGTGTAAAACCTCTGGTATTAACTAGAGGCTTTTCTCACAAGAACAAAACAAAACCTTTTTTAAGTTTTGTGTTTTATTTATACTATTTTCTTAAAACTTTTTTCTTAACCTTATATCACGATTGATAGTATGGACTGTATAGAGACGCCAGTACAATTGTATCATATCAATCAATGTGAGTGTCACTGGTGTTCAAGGTCATAGTTTAATATTCACACACACTTCCATACAAGGAGACTTGACAGATCTGACAAGATGAAGAATTCTCAAGGCATATCAATTCATCAGCTGTGCGACACGGGCAATACACACACGGGCTTCCTTCTGGCAAATCACCATCTTCTCCACCAGCTCGGAGTTGGACAGCTCAACTCCTTTATCGAAAGGGTCCTCAATGATGGCTACGCAAGACTCCATTCTTATCAGGAGATGCATGAGCTTATTGCGGAGACCTCCTGGAGACATGTAATCCATTGCTATGGCAACGTTTTCGATCACGTGATGAAGTTCGAGTTTCAAACTGACCATGCGCCTCATGAAGTCAAAAGCTAATCTGTCAGATAATTGGTCATCAATTATTTTAGCGTCATCACAGATTCGGGTTCTTAGTTTCTCGTTCACGTGTATTTCAGCCGTCAGACGTTTGGTTAGGGTGCGCTCCCGGTAGAGATATTTCTGGATGTTCACATTCAGTCGCTGCCGGCGATGATCCAACGCAGTGTTGTAGAACTGTGTCCTTTCGAACGAGTTACAGTCAATGACATATTCTTCTATAAGAAATTTTATCTCTTCTTCAACAACACAAACATGGACTTCATGAGATGTGAGTTTGGCACATGTCCAGCAGAATTTAGCCCCACAAGGGCAAGTCATTTTAGGACATCCATCAAACTTCTCAATGAATCGCCTGCACTGTGGGCACATCTTCCCTCGTACAGACACCACATCAGGAAATGGATCAAGGAAGGTGTCTTTGGCAAGAGTGACATAGTCCTTCAATGCAATCACCTTCTCACGGAACCTCTTGGCTTGGGTACATGTGGCAGGCCAGTGGGCGTTCTTCATGCAGGTAAAACACAGATCTGTTCCACAGGAACACACTACAGGAATAGTTTTAGATCCGGGAGGTCTTTCGGCTACAATGGCCCGTCCACATTGAGGTTTAGGACACCACTTAGCCTGAGCGGAGCAGTTGATCTTCTCACTCATCTGCCTCTCGGTGTGTTTCTTGATGTCGCTGATGTGCAGGAAGGAAAGAAGAGTGGGGAAGTCTGCCTCTACACTGCATCCATATTCAGGGCACGTGAAGGCAGAAGGTCCAGATCGCAGTTTGTTGACCAAATGTTGTCTCCAACATCTATCACAGAACCAGTGTCCACAGGCGTCAAGGCTAGTTGCAGGGGAACGTGTGTCGATCCTTTCAGTGGAAACCCTAATGTCGCCATGGCAGATACCGCACACATCGGTGGGACAGCCAGCCTCTGTAGCTTCTCTGTAGGTCCCTTGTAGACTGTAGACGTTGTCAGAGAACTCGTGTGGGTGGAGACAGTTCATGTTCCACCTCCTCCCCTCATTCACAAGCTGAAACGTCATGAAGGGCTTTTCTAGGAAGTTGAAGGTGTCACGCTTCACGAACACATACCTGGGGAGAGTATCGATGTATGAGAGGCATTTGTTCTCGAGCTGTTCCAGTGTGTAGGTCTCCATCTCCACAACTGTGTCCAGCTTGATAGAGTTCATATGAGAGCCAACGTTCAGGGCAACTTTGTAGATTCTTAGAGTGACATCATCCCGACATTCGACCTCTGTAAACGAAAGGTAACCCTGGAGATCCATCGATGATGACGTCACGTCACTGAAGAATTTCGACGTTCTAACATGATCTCTAAGTTTGTCAGTCATATCAATACTAAACTTGCGGGGTTCACATTTTGCTTCGATATAACGCCGACCGTACACAGTTTGCAGGTTATCAAATGCAGCCTCATTTATATCCACTTTGATGGTTACGGGAATAACAATTGTTGGGTCCTTGAGGCAGACTGAAGGGGAATTCTCGCTCTGCGCATATTGTTCATCTTCTGTTGTCACTGAGCCAGCAGACGACACATCTTTATCAACAAACACAATGCGACCTCTCTTACGTTCACTGTCGTCGTTTTGGCTAGGTCGTCGCGTGCGACATTTTCGCTTCATTTTACGTTCAACTTTGACGAAGTCTCTTAGTGTAAAGTTTCCACTAGATATCTCGCCTCCAGTGTCAGAGTCGTCTGCGCTCTGATCATCAAAGTCCTTGCAACTGTCATCTAACATCTCGTTCACATCTCGCCTAGTTAGACGAGATCGTCGCTTCTTCTTCCTCCCTCCATTCACAGAGGCGCTGACACTGTCTCTAGCCTCTGGTTTGATGTACTTCGGGTTATGGAAAATTGAGCTTCTGGGGGAACACGGACAGAATATCTCATATCTCACTGTTGATTCATCAGTACCAGGTTGAAGTGTTTCCTCAGTGTCGGTAACTGTCTTCTTATCTCTCTTTGCTTGTTTTGGACGTGTTTTGAAATTTGTTACCGCCTTCCCACTAAAATATCGTCCTGCTTTCGGAACAAGTCGCTTTATATGTCCTTTATCAGCGTAGTAAGCTATGCAGTTAGATTGTCGTTTGAGCTTGTGCCTCAGAAATAAATCTGTTTTTGTAGTGTCTTCAGGCGACTCTCGGGACTGGATGTATTTTCTGATGACTTCAGGCAAAACCCATCTCTCTCTTTTGTTGAGCGAGAATTCAACATCAAAACCTGGAACATCGAAGTTCTCAATCAGCTTTTCAATTTGGTGTTTTCTTCTCCGCGGTCCCTGTCTGTTATCACTATTGAATTGAAAGTGCGGTAGCGTCTGTTATAACCCGATTGAAACTCCGCGTTTGCCGGACGACTTCAGCACCATAATGACTATTCACAACACAGGCAAGGCCTCTGTCAGTTAATCAGCCAGTTGATGTGGTCTGTTATATAGTATTCGGGGGTGATTGTTTTCTTCTCGTTGTGCAATACGCTGAGCGGGCTATTTTCAGAACGTGCTGTAATTGCTCCGTTTGCGTGTACGACTTGGTGTTGATATATTAACGTGGTTCTTGGCACTGTGCCTATTTTTAGAACTCTTTGTATTTGCGTATGTGAGTGTGTGTATACTGCTCCAGGTATACTGGATATATTTGTTGGAACAATGCAGACTAACCGTTTTTATTATCCATATAGTGAAACGTAAGTTTAAAGCATTGTCATATTTATTAAAGGGCTAAAATATCGGGGTTCATATTTTTCATACGATGCCCTAGGGCAAAATATCACTTTGTCATGGTGACGTGACGTCATGAACATGAACACTCGTGCCTTAATATCGGTATATCCCTCGCTCTCGCTCGGGAAATACCAACATTTAGGCACTCGTGTCGTAAACATAGTATGACATGGGCACTCATATAATATCCTCTATATATCATATGTGCACATGTGCACATATCACTTTTTCCTCGTAAGCATTGTTTCTGTATTTCGACGTCTGTGACGTCATTAAACAATTGAACGTGACGTCAATGAACAGGGCAGTCACACTTACTTCCGTGTTTTACTGCACAAATATATATATATAATGGATAAAAAAGAGATAATTACACTAGCAAATGTGTCATACGATTTATACGAAACGAGTGTGAAATTGTGTGCTGCCCGAGCGAGAGGTATCTTAATAATATTAGGTAGATGTCATAGTAACACAAGACACTTGGTATGGATGTGCAACTTCTTTATTAGGTAGATGTCATGTTAACACAAGACGCTTGGTATGGATGTGCAACTTCTTTATTAGGTAGATGTCATATTAACACAAGACACTTGGTATGGATGTGCAACTTCTTGATTCGGTAGATGTCATATTAACACAAGACACTTGGTATGGATGTGCAACTTCTTTATTAGGTAGATGTCATGTTAACACAAGACACTTGGTATGGATGTGCAACTTCTTGATTCGGTAGATGTCATAGTAACACAAGACACTTGGTATGGATGTGCAACTTCTTTATTAGGTAGATGTCATATTAACACAAGACACTTGGTATGGATGTGCAACTTCTTTATTAGGTAGATGTCATAGTAACACAAGACACTTGGTATGGATGTGCAACTTCTTGATTCGGTAGATGTCATATTAACACAAGACACTTGGTATGGATGTGCAACTTCTTTATTAGGTAGATGTCATGTTAACACAAGACACTTGGTATGGATGTGCAACTTCTTGATTCGGTAGATGTCATAGTAACACAAGACACTTGGTATGGATGTGCAACTTCTTTATTAGGTAGATGTCATGTTAACACAAGACACTTGGTATGGATGTGCAACTTCTTGATTCGGTAGATGTCATAGTAACACAAGACACTTGGTATGGATGTGCAACTTCTTGATTCGGTAGATGTCATAGTAACACAAGACACTTGGTATGGATGTGCAACTTCTTTATTAGGTAGATGTCATATTAACACAAGACTCTTGGTATGGATGTGTAACTTCTTTATTAGGTAGATGTCATATTAACACAAGACACTTGGTATGGATGTGCAACTTCTTTATTATTTACACACGTTGCATATGTTTTTGCCCCTTCATCGGGTGTTATATTTCTCTAGCAGACGCTTTCAAGAATAATTTCATACATCTAAATAGTTACATTGTGATTACACAGTGCCATTTAGAAAGTGGTCAAATGTAACATGTTATATTTGGGATTACACTTTCTTAGTAAAGTACAGTGTGTGGGTTCGAATCCCGGATGGGACTCAACCCAACAAAGGTACTAGCTAGAATTGGTACTTTACTAATCACAAATATGACATATGTTACTTGGTGGATATTGTGACAGTGACATGGGGGTCAAGAACGGAGTCACCTCGCCCGAATACAACATAGCCTCAGTTTCAAACGTTGGTAGATCTAGCGGCGTACGTGGTATAATATTAGTCTTCATGCGCGTCGATACTTGTCTTAAGGCAAGGCCTGTTTAGTTTGTTTTTAACGCCACACATTCGTGACCCACTCGTGTTATCCCGGGACAAACCTAATACCGACACTTACCTGTCTGGAAGGATTGAATTTTCATATTGGCGTTTGAACATTAGAACTACTTCAAACAAGAACGATATCTCTATTTCTGTTTGATGGCAACAAGAATCAACATTACTGAAGAGGACACAAGTTGCTGTTATTAAAAGTTGGTGACCTGTTTTAAACAATAATAATATTGTTGATAATGATGATTTGTGAAAAACATATTCTTACATAATTATTACCATTATAATGGCCTTGGGGAGAAACTCTTTTATGGATTAGTTTAAAGATCAAAGGCAGCAACAGTACTTTTGGGACGATAATGTACACTTTTTGAATTACGTCACAATGTATTGGTGTCACTGCTTTATTCCAGTCTGCCCCCTTGTAATCGAACGTACCCTTGGTAACCGACGTTACGATGCATATCAGTTGTCATCGCCTCGTTGTCGGACGCAAGCGTCTCAGGGGGAAAGCGTGCTGAATTACACTATACATGATGTTAAAGCGAACTTTATTTCTGAAGTAGTGGGGAAGCCTAGTGGTTAAAGCGTTGGCTCGTCACGTCGAAGACCCGGGTTCGAATCCCCACATGGGTACAATGTGTGAAGCCCATTTCTGGTGTCCCCCGCCGTGATATTGCTGGAATATTGCTAAAAGCGGCGTAAAGCCAAACTCAGTCAGTCAGTCTTAAGTAGTGATCAGTAACCATGTAATGTGCTTTAATGGTGAGATGTAAAATATGAATGTATTCGACCTTAAAGTGTTGCAAACTTGTGGTGTGTAAAAATATATGACTCACCCCACAGACAGACACATCCACACCCTCACTCACTCGTGTAGTAATCCCTATGAGTTATCCCTATTGTGTAGATCGGCGAACCAATAAAATTCTGAAAGTATGTGTGCAGGGGTATGGTCGTGGGTGCTGGTACATGTTTAATTGAAACCACGTGCACATACTTCATTAAACCACTCTAATTTTCTCTGGACACTTTGCCATCAAGACATCCAGGATGTTTAGTGGACACTAATAATTAGAATACAGATGTTTGATGCACTAGTGAACTGGCAGCAGTAGTTTGTACAAGTCAGGGATGACCCTCCCAATGTCCCAGTGTGCTTGTGTATTCTATACATGGTGCTAACAAAACATGAGTACTGCTTTTTATGACCTTGTATATATTTGGTGACCCTCCCATCCCTCCCAACAAGAGAATCGTATTTGGAGGTTTTCCCATTACTTTTCCAAGGAAAATATATACAATCCTAAATTGATAATAATAGAAATAATGTGTTTGTGTCCATACAGAATACAGTATTACCTAAGCTGCTTGTGTGACACTATAAGGTTACCAGTCATCTGGCCATCTCATCCCATCGGGTACCCATTCACTGCTGGATGAACCGAGGCTATTTTGAAAAACGCCACTTCCCTAAGGTGAGACCACGTGTGTTGCAAATCATGCCTTGAGACATTTGGAGCTCGGTGGAGGTAGCCTAGTGGTTAAAGTGTTTGCTTCTCACGCCAAACAGGGTTCCCATATGAGTAGCAGTCGCTTCACTTTGTTTACATTTGCATGGTTCCATGTTGATGACGTCACAGTACACGTCACTTGTACTTCACGTAAAAAGCAAATCCGGATTTAAAAAAATACAAACTTTCTTGAAGTATGAATCTATCCGTTAACTATGGTGGCTGATTCGGGCCGAATCAGCCACCAAAGTTAACCCCTGACCTGATGGTGGTGACTGAACACTGTCGCAATGTGGCTACATTGTGTGGTCTTATATCGTCGAATGACCTTATCGCACTGTGGTCTTGTTTTATCGCCATGCCGTGTGGTGTCAACGCAGCGACAGCCCTTCTCAGCCACCATAACTCCTGTGTTATTTCAACATGCCATTATCTAAGGAAATAAGTGTCACATTCCAAATATCTGATATACATGTAGATCTAATACATATATCTAATATAATTATATGTTAACATTAAGGGTGTAGGGTCGAATCGCATGAGCTGTATGTTTGGTATCCCCACTGTCCTGGATTTAGACAAGTATTTAAGGTAAGTTTTAACAAACTAAGTATATCCAGCTCTGTTTGTGTTGTTTGTTTGTTTGTTTATTTGTGTTTCATGCCCGCACACACCAGCAATCTATTTCAGCTATAGGGCGACGGTCTGTAAATAATCGAGTCTGAACCAGACAATCCAGTGACTGACATCATGAGCATCGATGTACTCAACTTGGACACGATGACATGCATCAATCAAGGTCAGCGCATCAATAACTGTTTTGTATTTTCAATTACAAAATATAACAAACTGGGCAAAAACATTCTGAAAAGCAGTTTTCAAGACACATAGCTATATGAAACTGTCTACTACTGACATCTACAGAGGTATTTAAAAGACAGTTAAAGAGAATGATGTCAGTGCAGAGTTTTTCTTGCTATCCAGGACGAACCAATGAGAAATATTCAATATTTTGTACGGAAACCTCCATATTAATCAGATACAGGTGAGCAGGTGGGGCGTGTTAGATGAATGCTGTTTAAAGACATAGTCTTCAATACTTGAACAAGACTGGACATGGATCACTTATAGTGATCCTCTGATTCTCGGTTTAGCTGGTTGTCGTGGACGTATGTATTCATTCACTGGATTGCTATGTGTACTGTTTGTGATTTTTGTTTAAACATTCCCCCCAAACAGGTGTATACCCTCTAGTGTACGTCAGGATTGACTTTGTAGAAGATAGATGTTGACTGTAACGGACAGTCAGTAGATTACAGTCAGTAGATGTTGACAGTAGATCTGCAGACACTAACAGCCGGCGACAGGAACAGAACGAGCTGGTAAGTCTAGCTCAGTTGGGTCAGTCTTTGAAGGGCTTTTTGGAACAACATCCGGGCTGTTCCCAACTATCTAGTGCCGCCGCTGCCTTGTTTGTGTCAACGTAGATGCTGGTAAAGCCCCATAGTTATCTGCACGGAGATAACTGAGTTGGTACACCACCATGCCATTAAGGTGTGTCGCGTTCAGTCTCCTGTTACCATGTTTTGTCAATAAATGTGTAATGGTAGAACATCGACCAAATATTATGTTGTTAAACCACGGAGTAGCCAATCACAAACCTGGAATTCCATCTCAGATACCAGTAATTATACATGGGTTTCACATCCACTGGTGCATAAGAGAAGAGCCCGCCAAGTAAGATGTCGCTCCCCTCCGTCCGTCTGTCCGTCAGTACTAGCTAGTTCAGACTTAAACCGGCCTGTACTGCTCGCACATTTAGCTACTATGCCACGATGTTGCATGGAGAAAGACTCGGAGCAGACCAGTCCATGTTTTATCTCTGACCACAAGGCAGGGAAACAATAAGTCCCATCTTTTAACGTCTTTTGGTATAAAGTGGCCGGGAATCGCATTTCTGACCTTCCATTGTATTCACCCAATCATAGAGCATGTCAATGGACAAAAATGTGTGTGTAAAACCTGTGGAAATTACAGGTGTTTCTCACAAGAACAAAATAGAAACCAATCGACGATCACCGAAGTTAATACTCACAATGTTTCGGTGATCCTTGTTTTGATCACGAGATAATGATCTTTTGTAAATAGAAGAAATACAAGACGTAAAAACCGTGTGTCAAGATTCATTGTTTCAATACATGGAGACGAGAGTAAAAGGATTATGTAATCGTTCAGCATTTTAGTCTCGGCCATCACATCAAGCAGACTGAATGCCCATTTAGATAGTATGCCACAATGTTACATGGAGAAAGACTCGGAGCGGACCAGTCCATGTTATATCTCTGACCACAAGGCAGGGAAACAATAAGTCCCATCTTTTAACGTCTTTTGGTATGGAGTGGCCGGGAATCGCATTTCTGACCTTCCATTGTATTCACCCAATCACGGAGCATGTCCGAGGAACAATAATGTGTGTGTAAAACCTGTGGTATTAACTACAGGCGTTTCTCACAAGAACAAAATCAAAACTAATTCAAGATTTATGTTTTAATTAGACTTTTTTTTTACTCATTGCCGAGGTTAAAACTCACAATGATTCTTTAATCCTTATTTTCATCAGGAGATAATGATATTTTGTACATAGAAGAAATACAAAATGTAAAAACCTTATATCACGATTGACAGTATGGACTGTACGGAGACGACAGTACAATTGTATCATATCAATCAATGTGAGTGTCACTGGTGTTCAGGGTCATAGTTCAATATTCACACACACACACTCACACACACTTCCATACGAAGAGATTTGACAGATCTGTCAAGATGAAGATTTCTCAAGACATATCAATTCATTAACTGAGCGACACGGGCAATACACACACGAGCTTCCTTCTGGCAAATCACCATATTCCCACCAGCTCGGAGTTGGACAGCTCAACTCCTTTGTCGAAAGTGTCCTCAATGGTGGCTACGCAAGACTCCATTCTTGTCAGGAGTTGCATGAGCTTTTTGCGGAGACCTCCCACAGACATGTAATCCATTGCTATGGCAACGTTTTCAATCACGTGATGAAGTTCGAGTTTCATACTGAGCATGCGCCTCATGAAGTCAAAAGCTAATCTGTCCGATAATTGGTCATCAATTGTTTTAGCGTCATCACAGATTCGGGTTCTTAGTTTATCATTCACAGATATTTCAGCCGTTAGACGTTTGGTTAGGGTGCGCTCCCGGCCGAGATATTTCTGGATGTTCACATTCAATCGCTGCTGGCGATGATCCAATGCAGTGTTGTAGAACTGTGTCCTTTCGAACGAGTGACAGTCAATGGCATATTCTTCTATAAGAAAATCTCTCTCTTCTTCAACAACACAGAAATGGCAGCCATGAGTGAGTCTGGTACATTTCCAGCAGAATTTAGCCCCACAGGGACAAGTCATGTTAGGACATCCAGATATTTTCTCGATGAATCGGCTGCACTTTGGGCACATCTTACCTCGTACAGACAGCACATCAGGAAATAGATCAAGGAAGGTGTCTTTGGCAAGAGTGACAAAGTCCTTCAATGCAATCACCTTCTCACGGAATGCCTTAGCTTGGGCACATGTGGCAGGCCAGTGGGCGTTCTTCATGCAGGTAAAACACAGATCTGTTCCACAGGAACACACTACAGGAATAATTCTGTTCCTGATGGGAGGTCCTTCTGCTACAATGGCCCGTCCACATTGAGGTTTAGGACACCACTTAGCCTGAGCGGAGCAGTTGATCTTCTCACTCATCTGCCTCTCGGTATGTTTCTTGATGTCGCTGATGTGCAGGAAGGAAAGAAGAGTGGGGAAGTCTGCCTCTACACTGCATCCATATTCAGGGCACGTGAAGGCAGAAGACCCAGATCGCAGTTTGTTGACCAAATGTTGTCTCCAACATCTATCACAGAACCAGTGTCCACAGGCGTCAAGGCTCGTTGCAGGGGAACGTGTGTCGATTCCTTTCAGTGGAAACCCTAATGTCGTCATAGCAGATACCGCACACATCGGTGGGGCAGGCAGCCTCTGCAGCTTCTCTGTAGGTCCCTTGTAGACTGTAGACGTTGTCAGAGAACTCGTGTGGGTGGAGACAATTCATGTTCCACTTCCTCCCCTCATTCACAAGCTGAAACGTCATGAAGGGCTTCTCTAGGAAGTTGAGGGCGTCACGCTTCACGAACACATGCCTAGGGAGAGAATCGATGTATGAGAGGCACTTGTCCTCGAGCTGTTCCAGTGTGTAGGTCTCCATCTCCACAACTGTGTCCAGCTTGATAGAGTTCGTATGAGAGGCAATGTTCAGGGCAACTTTGTAGATTCTTAGAGAGGCATCGTCTGTACATTCTTCAGCCTCAGTAAACGATAGGTAACCATGGAGATCCATCGATGATGACGTCACGTCCCTAAAGAATTTCGACGTTCTAACATGATCTCTAAGTTTGTCAGTCATATCAATACTAAACTTGCGGGGTTCACATTTTGCCTCGATATAACGCCGACCGTACACAGTTTGCAGGTTATCAAAGGCAGCCTCATTTATATCAACTTTGACGGCTACGGGAATAACAATTGTTGGGTCCTTGAGGCAGACAGAAGGGGAATTCTCGCTCTGCGAATACTGTTCATCTTCCACTGTCATTGAGCGATCAGACGACACATTTTCTTCAACAAACACAATGCGACCTCTCTTGCATTCACTGTCATCGTCTTGGCTAGGTCGTCGCGTGCGAGATTTTCGCTTCATTTTACGTTCAACTTTGACGAAGTCTCTCAGTGTAAAGTTTCCACTAGATGTCACGTCTCCAGTGTCAGAGTCGTCTGCGCTCTGAACATCAAAGTCCTCGCAACTGTCATCTAACATCTCGTTCACATCTCGCCTAGTTAGACGAGATCGTCGCTTCTTCTTCCTTCCTCCATTCACAGAGCGCCGACACTGTCTCTAGCCTCTGGTTTGATATACTTCGGGTTATGGACAATTGAGCTTCTGGAGGAACACGGACAGAATATCTCATATCTTACTATTGATTCATCAGTACCGGGTTGAAGTGTTTCCTCAATGTCGGTAACTGTCTTCTTATCTCTCTTCGCTTGTTTTGGACGTGTTTTGAAATTTGTTACCGCCTTCCCACTAAAATATCGTCCTGCTTTCGGAACAAGTCGTTTTATATGTCCTTTATCAGCGTAGTAAGCTATGCAGTTAGATTGTCGTTTGAGCTTGTGCCTCACAAATAAATCTGTTTTTGTAGTGTCTTCAGGCGACTCTCGGGACTGGATGTATTTTCTGATGACTTCAGGCAAAACCCATCTCTCTCTTTTGTTGAGCGAGAATTCAACATCGAAACCTGGAACATCGAAGTTCTCAATCAGCTTTTCAATTTGGAGTTTTCTTCTCCGTTCCCCCGACATATCGCCTCACTATTGAACTGTGAGTGCGGTACTGTCTGTTATAACGCGAGCTGGACACCCGCAGGGTATTGCCGGAGTAAACTCCGTGTTTGGACGACTTCAGCACCATAATGACTACTCACAACACAGGCAATGCCTCTGCCAGTTAATCAGCCAGTTGATGTGGTCTGTTATATAGTATTCAGGGACTTTTTTCTTCTCGTGGTGCAATACGCTGAGTGGGCTATTATTAGGACGTGCTGTAATTGCTGCGTTTGTGAGTACGGCTTGTGGTTGATGTATTAACGTGGTTCTTGGTATTGTGCCTATTTTTAGAACGCGCTGTAATTGCTACGTGTGTGGGTACTGTTCAAGGTGTACTGAAATATCTGTTGGAACAACGCAGACTAACCCTTTTTAGTACGCTAGCAGATGCTTTCAGCAATAATTTCATAAATCTAAGATGTTACATGGTGTATTTTGTGATGGTGACATGGGTGTCAACAACGGAATCACCTCGCCCGAATACAACAGTCCTCTTGTCTTAAGGCAAGACCTGTTTTGTTTTGCCAACAATAGTAAACCTTATTGAAGCGGTCCTAACTTGCTGTTATTAAAGTTGTTAACCTTTTTTAAAAACATATTCTTACGTAATTATTACCAGCTTCACCACTCGCCCCTTTCCGTAACCTCCAAGAAGACTCGTCCCCCACTCGATACTTGTTATGTGCGAAAATACGACAAACCAATCAGAACGCGCGTAAATGAGCGCGGTGCTTTGATAAAAATAATCCCGAGTACTTAAATCGTTTATGGCATTATGTCATTGTTTAAAAAATCATGAAAAATATATATCGTCATATTGAAAGTACAAAGAACGTAGCTAAAAGGATTTTGCTGCCTATTATGAAGTTTTTAATAAGAATCATGCGATTGACGGTGAGAGATTCAAATACACGCACGTGCGTTTGTTGACATAACTGCTCTCATGGGTCCAACTGAGTGTATTTCTGACGATCTTGCGGGCTTGTTATGGAGATTGTACGTGCGCTTCGACCAATTTTAGGAAATGTAATTATAATCGCTACCAGTTTCAAAACAATAATATCGTATTTGTATGTAACTAATCAACCTTAATCTTTAACATTGGGCTTATATTTCATATCTCTGGGGATATTTTAGTCTGACTGTTTTTTGGTCATTCATATTTTTTCAGCGAATTCATTTAAAATTCCACCAGGGGTGTGACAGCAAGGTTACACGAATGTTCAGTTTGAGAAATATTTTAAAGTCATTTTTGAGTATCTGCTTTGGGATTTAATGTAGCTGAATTTTGTTTATTTTATTTGTATATTCAATAAAACAATTCCCATTTGTGATGATTAAACCCTATTAAGAACCCTATTAATTAACATAATTGGAAATATAAGGTGAACAGCTGGTAATAATTACATTAGAATATGTCTTTAACAAATATGTTTTTCTCCTTCTTTTAGTTGTATCAAAGAGGTTTAATTCTTTAAAATAAATAAGTGAAAAAAAAACAAAACAACAACCTAGCAATACAATGTACATGTGCTTCGGTGATTTTTAGAAACATTGGAATCAAACAGGGATAGAGTTATCGTTCTTGTTTAAAGTAGTTCTGATGTTCATGCGCCAATATGAAATCCTTCCAGAGGGGCACGAGTCGCTATTCGGCTTGTCCCGGAATAACACGAGTTGGTCACGAATGATTTACAGACCGCCTCCATATGGCTGTAATATTGCTCTGTGCCGCGTTAAACAACCAACCAACCAACCGGTTGAAAGAGACAAAAAGCACCAACATCAGCCATGAAATTACCTTTCTGAAGAAGCATTTGAGTATTTGAGGCAGTCTCGGAAAAATTAGAATTAACGCCCTTTGTGTTTAATTCAAATTTTAGTTCCTTTCAGATGTTGTCTACAAGACTCGAAAACAAAAAGTAACTCATATCCTGTGCACTTTTGGAATCTTAAAATCCAGTTACATAATACTACGTCAGTTATGATATACTTCAGATATTTTAGATTCATTTTGAACTGAAACAATCTCAAGTGATGAGTCCGTCTTATTTTGGGAATCTCCATGAAAATATATATAACAGGTGTTTCTACAAAGAGGATGAAGCGACCTACCTTTGTCTGTGTTACCTTAAGCTGCTGTCAATGGCTCTTGGCTATCACGTGAGTTACTTCCTCTTTTCCAAACACGAAAATGTCCTGAATGAAAAGTGATGGACAACTATTGTTAAAATACCTCAGAACCCGAAAAATATTTATCCTGTCTTCAAGCTAGAAATATTAGAAATACAGTTGTTCGTTTTAGACTTGGTCTTACAAATCTAACGATCAATGAAGGTAGAAAATATGATTTAGAAAAGTCTTTACGATTATGCCTTTTGTGTAGCTCTGGAATTGAAGATGAATATTCCATTTTATATTTTTGTGCCAAACTTTTAAGTTACTGCGAATAAAATATCTTGGCGAACATTATTGTCCTAATCATGTCAGTTATACCGTTTTCGATAGTCTCTTGGCTACAAAAAATGAAACAATTTTGTCTGATCTTGCATTGTATATACGTCATGCACTGAAACTAAGAAATTCTATTGTATGATTATTCTACCAGCTCACTGAATGTTACATATCCATTTCTTAAATAACTGAATGAATGATTACAGCAGAATGTATATGTTTACATATTGTATCTATGATTTGTATACAGGACGATGGCCTTTCATGCAATAAACGCTTGACTTGACTTGACTTTGACCCTCACTCAGAATCACTCACAGACATAGGGGTCAAGTCATAGGTATGACAATCGTATTCAAATCCCACAGGGGCGGTGGGGTAGCCTAGTGTTTTAAGTGCCAGCTCGTCACGCTGAAGACCTTGGCGCGATTCCTCACATGGGTACAATTTGTGAAGCTCATTTCAGGTGTCCCCCGCCGTAATATCGGTGTAACATTGTTGAAGGAGGTACTCA
Source organism: Haliotis rubra (assembly GCF_003918875.1). Lineage (NCBI taxonomy): Eukaryota > Metazoa > Mollusca > Gastropoda > Lepetellida > Haliotidae > Haliotis > Haliotis rubra. The sequence continues at coordinate 2,995,160 of NW_025765447.1, forward strand.
AGTGCTCATTCTTAGACTATACGTACTTAAGTTCAATCTTAGACTATATGTACTTTTGCGCATTCTTAGACTATACGTACTTAAGTTCATTCTTAGACTATACGTACTTGTGCTCATTCTTAGACTATATACGTACTTAAGTTCATTCTTAGACTATACGTACTTGTGCTCATTCTTAGACTATACGTACTTAAGTTTATTCTTAGACTATACGTACTTAAGTTCATTCTTAGACTATACGTACTTAAGTTCATTCTTAGACTATTCGTACTTGTGCTCAATCTTAGACTACAGGTACTCAAGTGCTCATTCTTAGACTATACGTACTTGTGCTCAATCTTAGACTATACGTACTTAAGTTCATTCTTAGACTATACGAACTTAAGTTCATTCTTAGACTATACGTACTTAAGTTCATTCTTAGACTATACGTACTTAAGTTCATTCTTAAACTATACGTACTTGTGCTCATTCTTAGACTATACGTACCTACGTGCTCATTTTAGACCATACGTATTTACACGTTCATTCGTAGACAATACGTACACCTTGCAAATTCGTAGACTATGCGTACTCACGTGCTCATTCTCAGACCATTCGTATTCACGTGCTCATTCATATACTAGATATACTCACATACTTATTCTCAGACTAAGTATATCCACAGGCGTATTCTTAAACGTACATCAGATTAAACATACGTCCGTGTTCAGTCTCAGACTAAACCTATTCCAAACCCAACTCTTCGACTCCTCTTTCCTCACTTTCAGATTACCCGTGAAGATCCGGGTTAGAATATTGATCTTCAGTAACCCATGCTTGTCGTAAGAGGCGACTCAGGTGGTCAGGCTCGCTGACTTGGTTGACACATGTCATCGGTTTCCAATAGCACAGATCGATGCTCATGCTGTTGATCACTGGATTGTCTGGTCCAGACTCGATTATTTACAGACCGCCGCCATATAGCTGGAATATTGCTGAGTGCGGCATAAAACTAAACTCACTCACTCGCTTTCAGATTAAACGTACACACATGCTCTCTTTCGGACTCACACCCACAGACTCAGTGTCAATACCTCCCTCAGTATCACAGATTCAATCACAGATGACGTCACAGACGACGCTACAGATGACGTCACAGACAAGGTCACAGAATATAATTCTCACCCACACACCCATAGGGCGCTTACTCCAGCTACGTACGTGCACACGTCTCCAACTTCAACACCAACACTCGGACTCTTACTGACATGCTCCCCGTACCTCGACCTCTGTTCCTCACTAACATACTTCCCCATACCTCGACCTATGTTCCTCATTGAGAAGGCGAAGACCAGCAATAGTAGTAACGCAGCAAATACCCCCAGTACCGACCCCAGAACGATTTTGATGACGTCATTAGAAGACTCGGATGAACCAGACAAACGACTGGACATGCGCTCTGAAGAGAAACACATTTACACATCAAGAAGAACCTTTGACTTGTAGAATCTTGGATTTGTAAGTTGTAGTATTGGTACTCCTTAAAGGTGTTATGGTAAATAACATGAGTGTGTGAGTATGGTTTTACGCCGCTTTTAGCAATATTCCAGCAATATCAGGGCGGGGGACACCAGGAATAGGCTTCACACATTGTAACCATTCCCGAGCGAAAGAGCGAACGCTTTCACCACTAGGCTACCCCACCGCCCCATAAATTACAAGAATTTAAATCAGGTTTATTGTCGTGTTTTACAGTAATATTCCTCTGTTACCTCACACCTGTATAACATGGATACCCAGTCAGACACATTATACTGACTTAGTGAGTGAGTTTAGTTTTAACGCCGCTTTTAGCAATATTCCCGCAATATCACGGCGGGGGACACAACAAATGGGCTTCACACACTGTACCATGTGGGGAATCGAACCCGGGTCATCAGCGTGACAAGCGAACGCTTTAACCACTAGGCTACCCCACAGCCCCTACTGAATTAGAGCCGGCCAGTTCCTGTCTTGTTTTCCCCCTTATGCCGAGCGCCAGGCAGGGAAATAACAAATACCATTGTTATGATACCGCAAAGGGGTCGAGCTACCTTTCAGCTGTCGAGGCATACCCTCTATTAACTCCATCTGGGAGGCATAACAATGATAGTAAGTGCCTTAAATAAAGTTGTCTTCAGTTGGTAAATGTATTCAGTTAAAGAACGCAGCGCGTATAACAGGTTCCATTGTTTTCTGTAGTCAAAACATCAGCCCAATATGTGAGGAAAGCCAAATGAGGAATATGTTTGTTTGTGTATTGGTTGTTTAACGTCGTCGACGGTAATATCACAGCTGCCGGTAAATAATGGAAGCTGGGCCAGATAATAGTGATTGATATCATGAACAAAGAACCGTAGTACGCTGACACGCCATGCCACCGAGCCTGACTGACCGCTCCATTTGACCAATAAACACCGGATGTTGGGGACACATTCTGACCCGGAAACCTCACGGGGTTGTTCGCGGGGAGGTTCACTACAAGAACCACAATAACACTGGCACAATCAGTCACGTATCTGTGTTTGTTAGAACCATGAACATGCTCGTGGCTAGTCTGTCTCACAGTCAGTCCCAGAACCGCATTATTTTCCATTCTGCTTATCCCTTTCTATATGCTAAAGCTCTAAATGAAGCAAGTCTAGATTTCTAGATTTTCAGTTTCAGGTTCTAAATCACCCTTTGCATTGGGGCTCCTTTTGAATTTAAAAGGAATTGTTTGTTTCTATCAATGTTATTTATATTATAGACTAAACGTTACTCTAGCCCGTGGCTTTCACCAATGTGTTATACGCATGAGACAACAGTGGTGATCCGGGTTAGAATTGGCCTTCAGCAACCCATGGGAACCCTACTAATGGGATCGGGTGGTCAGACTAATGGGATCGGGTGGTCAGACTAATGGGATCGGGTGGTCAACTGATGGGGGTGGTCAGACTAATGGGATCGGTGGTCAGACTGATGGGATCGGGTGGTCAGACTGATGGGATCGGGTGGTCAGACTAATGGGATCGGGTGGTCAGACTGATGGGATCGGGTGGTCAGACTAATGGGATCGGGTGGTCAGACTGATGGGATCGGGTGGTCAGACTAATGGGATCGGTGGTCAGACTGATGGGATCGGGTGGTCAGACTAATGGGATCGGGTGGTCAGACTGATGGGATCGGGTGGTCAGACTAATGGGATCGGGTGGTCAGACTAATGGGATCGGGTGGTCAGACTGATGGGATCGGGTGGTCAGACTAATGGGATCGGGTGGTCAGACTAATGGGATCGGGTGGTCAGACTGATGGGATCGGGTGGTCAGACTGACAGACTTAGTTAATGCATGTCATCGTATCCCACTTGCGTAGATCAATGCTAATAATGTCACTTGATTGTCTGGTCCGGACTCGATTACATACAGACGGGCGTCATATAGCTGGGAAAATGCTGACTGCAGCGTTATACAAAAAACAAACATGCATCGCTTCAAGCCTTCCTCTATCAAGATGACATACCGGGTAGTAATGTTGTTCAAAGCGCCATTAAATCCACCTCACTCACTTATAGGACAGACGGGTTTGGTAGCCTAGTGGTTAAAGCTGAAGACCCGGGTTCGATTCCCACATGGGTACAATGTGTGAAGCCCATTTCTGGTGTTCCCGGCTCTGATATTGCTGGAATAGTGCTAAAAGCGGCGCAAAACTAAACTCACTCACTTGAAGGAGTTATTACAGTTTAGCACAAGTTGCATTGGGGCCACACCGTCACCTGCTTTAAACACACACTCTCAGACCACCTGCACTTAATCCATAACGCCGGGCGTCACTGACGACGTTGATAACGGATCCACGACATGGGCTACAAATGAAACTAGTTCTAATAATCAACAGACGAAAATACACATTTATCAATGTTCCTCAAGGCGAAAGCTAAGCTGGCTTTCTCAAAAGTAAACAGCTTGTCTCGTGGGTAATTACAAGCCAATTTATTATTTCAAGTCTTTAGCATTCGGTGATTACACATTTCAGGTCAGTCTTTGGGTAGTCATGTGGATTTTAATCAAGAAGACATTTGCAGACTGTTTACCAAACTCTTCTGCTCAGATACCAGACGTTTTAGAAACAAATGTTTGCTTTTTTCAGTCTTGAGAAAAGGTTTGAGAGGAAGTTTTAGTCAACACAGCTATTACGGAACTTTGAAGTGAAGAAATTTTAATTAAACACCCGCGCAGAGGGGGAGAATTGTAATAAGGTTTAAGGGGATATTTTTTTCATTTAATGACGAAAATACGAATGTTTTTCGGTGCTAGTCGACAGACATTCCTGGATTAATGGGCAATTTCTGACTGATCAGTGGAACTCCGTGGAACAATGACTGAATAGAACAAGGAGTAAAAGTATAAAGAAACTCCTTAAGCATTATTGAAATATGAAATGACATTATAATCCGAAAGGTGACTTAATACACAGATTATTGTATTCATCCTGTATGTTTTACGTTTTTTTCATTTTGATATTAATTGCTTTTTTATGGTGGGCGAGGGGAGATACGTGTTACGGACGTGACTAAAATATTTGGTAAAATATCAGCAATAATAGCAATTTGCTAACAAATTTGCTTTCCGAATTATTTCCTGCATTTCAGGTGCGTCCTGTCAACACTTCTGTTCGTCCCCGTGCATTAACTACACAAACCCCACCCACCCTTCTCTATCCCCCACCCACCCTTCTCTATGCCCCAACCACCCTCTCGATCTCCCACCCACCCTCCTCTATCCCTCAACCACCTTCTCTATCCCCCACCCACCCTTCTCTTCCCCTCACCCACCCTTCTCTATCCCCACCCACCCTTCTCTATCCCCCACCCACCCTTCTCTATCCCTCACCCACCCTTCTCTATCCCCCACCCACCCTTCTCCATCCCCTCACCCACCCTTCTCTATCCCCTCACCCACCCTTCTCTATCCCCTACCCACCCTTCTCCATCCCCTCACCCACCCTTCTCTATCCCCTCACCCATAATTCTCTACCCCCTTCCGTTGTCTCAAAAGTATGTCTGGGACAAAAAAGGATGTAACATATAGAATAGGAATCAGTCAAGTCATAGGTATAACAATCATATCCAAATCCCACTTGGGTGGTGGGGTAGCCAAATGTTTAAAGTGTTTGCTCGTCACACCGAAGACCCGGGTGTGATGCCGAAGAATGTGTGAAGCCCATTTCTGTTGTGCCCAGCCATGATATTGCTGGAATATTGCTAAAAGCGGCGTAAACCTAGACTCACTCACTCCAAAACCCACCTGCCTGTACATGAGGCGTCACTGTGAAGGTGCTGTTACTCCACACGATGTTGCAGACTATCTCACACAGTCCGCCCACAGGTTGCAGCTGAAATGAAAATAAATACAACGTACGTCATGGCTGTATATAAACATGTATTCCATTGTGTGATTGGGCAAATTCAGCTACATTTTTTTGTCTTATATTACATATCGTGGTCTGCTCACGACACCATCTGCAGGTTGACTGCAGGTAGCCTGCAAGTAGCCCATAAGTAACCTGCAACCTCAAACCTATCTGTCTTGGATGTTACAGGGAGTTCAGTTCGTTCTCTATGTGTTCAGGGGCGGTGGGGTAGCGTCGACTCGTCACGCTGACAACCCGGGTTCGAATCCCAACATGGGCACAATGTGTGAGGCCCATTTATGGTGTCCCCCGCCGTGATATTGATGGAATATTGCTAAAAGCGGCGTAAAACCCAACTCACTCACTCACTCACTCTATGTGTTCATACGTGGGCCATAACAACATGGTACACGTTTGGTCAACATACAGTATGATAACTGCAAGACATTCTCGGGCGCATCGCATGTATAAATAAAGCAGGATTTCTTATATTACATTCTACCCGTGAAGATCTGGGTTAGAACTGGTCTTCAGCAACCCATGCTTGTCGTAGGAAACGACTAACGGGATCGGGTGGTCAGACTCATCCTGTCCCAATAACGTAGATCGATGCTCATGCTGTTGATCACTGGATTGTCTGGTCCAGACTCGATTATTTACAGACTGGATTATTGCTGAGAGCGGCACAAGGACTAAGACATGAACACATTGTATTTTGGAGGGTAGGATAGACATAACAGTTGGAGGGTAGGATAGACATAACAGTTGGAGGGTAGGATAGACATAACATTTGGAGGGTAAGATAGACATAACAGTTGGAGGGTAGGATAGACATAACATTTGGAGGGTAGGATAGACATAACGGTTGGAGGGTAGGATAGACATAGCAGTTGGAGGGATAGATATAACAGTTGGAGGGTGGGATAGACATAACAGTTGGAGGGTGTATACTGTATACGCAAATTTCAATACATATCATGGTATTTATAAGGAAATTGAATCGGAACATTCATTGGCAAGAGTCGTTCTTTGAAATATTCGTAGAAACAACATGCTCGCTTGTTGTGGTGTTGTGTTTCAAAAACTGTGAAAGGTAGACGTCTAGCGAGATGCTGGATCTGTTGGAGTATAGCTCGACGTAATGGTGAGTGAATGAGTTCGTTTTTACGCCGATTTTAGCAATATTCAAGCAATATCATGGCGGGGGACACCAGAAATGGGCTTCACACATTGAAGCCATATGGGGAATGGTACCCGGGTCTTTGGCGTGACGAGCGAACGCTTTAACCACTAGGCTACCCCAGCGCCCCTTAAAGGTAAGATGAGAGGGAGGACCTTCGCTCAAGTCAGCCCCCTGGCCATATGTAGTACTGTGTCACTGTGAGGTTTCATACATGTAGCTATCTGGGAACCAGATGAAGCTTTTTTACTGGCCTCATCACTTGAGACTTCAGATGACATTTGCTTCCATTTTTGACAAATTGTCGCGAACCTTTGAAGATGGAGATGGCTATACTCCCGGAAAGAAATACTTGAGTTTCATATAAAGTCATATTATTGAAAGTAACAACACCAAATGTTTTCATCTCTCCAAATCGCTCAGCATTTCGCTTATGAATCTGGACGTGGACTCTGTGTATTTACTGGGACTGTCTCTCACTGACTACAATGGTGCTGGTATGTCTCTAAACTATGGAATTAAAGAAGGGACACTATCGCGTTATCGCGCATTTAAAGGCTATTTTACTCATCTTAGATGAGGCGACAATGCGATAATGCAACATATTGTGACCTTGAAAACTGTCGCTATGTCACATCGTCGCGCTTTGGATAAATAATAAACATTATTCAAAGCGAGACAATGCGATATGCGACAAATGACCAAAATGTCGCATTGTTGCGCTTTGGTTAATTTTGACACATTTACTTTTTTTTGTGAGGGCGACAACGCGACAATGTTCCTTCTGGGTTGCCATACTAAATGGACAAACTGTAACAGTCACGATCAGTGGTTATACACTGACAGAGGTATCGCTTGTTTATAAAGAAGTGTGTAAGTCTGGTTTGCCGCCGCTTTGATCAGTATTGACCAATGTGTCAGCTTTACGAGGGACAAAGACCTAACGGATGCAAGCCTTACACGTTTACCACTTAGGCGAAATGTTAAAGCTACGGTGCTGAAAATACAAGAAAACTAACTATATGGCGAATCCATGAAGGTTGTTTACATCTTAGATGGCTCTGTTCATTGATTATAGTTTGTTTGTTGGTTCAATCAGCAGTATCCCAGCTATATGACGGCGGTATGGAAATAATCGTGTCTTGACCAGACAATCCAGTGATCAACAGCATGAGCATCGATCCACGCTATTGGGATACGACATGTGTCAACCAAGTCAGCGAGCCTGACAATCAGTCCCGTTCGTCGCCTTTTACGTCATTTGTGGCTTGCTAAAGACCAATTCTAATATCTTCACTCTGTTCAACAACAAATATGTTACTATTGGTTACCTATGCATTTCGAGGTTTCAGTGCTTAATTGCAAGCAGTATCATGTGAAAACATATTTTAGAGGGATATATTTTCTCCGTCGCTATTTCATAGGTTCCCGGCAACCCTAAGGGAGGCAACTCACTTCAGACAAATGACGCACCACAGACAACAGGTTTACCTGTGCTCCCTGCTTATGGATATTCAGAAAATTGTGTATTCAACCTTACCCAATTCTGTAAGTCTGTAAGGTTTTCAAAACCTGCAAAGATATACAACAGCAAATATAGATGCCAGTAGAACCGAGCTTTTATAAAGTGTTGTAGTAGACAGGACAGCGGTTCCAGACACTCATACTGTGGAGATCCTGCTGCAGGCTGTCCTGCCGCTTGTTGGTGGTGTTGATGCTGGAGAGTATCACGTTATATTGTGCGATGTCGTTGTTGGCGGCGTGAAATGTCGCTGTGACGTTGTTGTTTGCGTCAACTGAGACGTTGATGCGAGGTGTCCAGTCTGTATATCAGGGAAAGGAGCAGTTTACATATACATGTAATTATCGAGAGTGGAATAAAAGTAACATGTTTAGACTCAAGATATATACTGACTGGAGTGCTTGAATGAATGTATGCATACCTGCCAGCTCTCACGATTGTATTTCTTATGTTACGCTCTCACGACAAAACTGATAAATCTCAAACTGGGTTCATTTGCAAAATAGCAATAAAAATACGTTAAAAATTACATCGTTTGCAGGATACATCGTTTGCAGTGATTTCTGGGAGAGGGGAATTTACAATTATGCGTTGGCGTTTTGGGGTATTTTTTCTCTGAGGTTGGAAGCTATAAGTGCGAGTGAATAAGGTTTTATGCCGCTTAAGGCAACACACCAATGCCATGAGCGGGGGAGGGGGTAGGTGGGGACAATGTCATCGTTTTCTGCTTGGGAGGTATCTATACAGAAGTATTAGATATTGCATGGAGCTCGACAGAATGTACTTGCTGAGAGACATGGCTGCATATTTAACCGATCGCCATAACATTTTGGGTCACTGACTGGACGATACTAGCCAACTGAAGATCAGTCAACCGATAATTGTCTGGTAACCACTCCAAACATAAACACCGATGTCAGTTTACTGATACCCCGCAAGTCGGTAGAAGCTTCTAAGGTTTAAGTAAATCCCACTACATGATCGGTCCTGGCTTAAGTATGTGTACCCAGGTGGGTTACGGGTACGAATGTCCCCAGTACCCCGTGTGGGATTAGCGGGACGGCGATCGAAAACAGGCCGGGAGATCAGTCTAGGTGACATGGTTGATGTCATCGTACCCCAATGGCCCCCATACATCTGGGCGCGGCGTTAAGCACTAGAGAGACAGCTGAGAGGGACTCGGGATCGGGTGGTCAGGCTCGCTGGCTTGGTTGACACATGTGATCGGTTCCCAATTGCGCAGATCGATGTTCATGCTGTTGATCACTGTATTGTCTGGTCCAGACTCGATTATTTACAGACCGCCGCCATATAGCTGAAATATTGCTGAGTGCGGCGTAAACCTAAACTCACTCACTCATGACTGAGAGGGACTCCATATTCAACCCTGTATTAAACATACATAAGGGATGCTGTGGATTTGTACGATTGTTTAGTGTATTTCCCAGCAGTGCTCCTTTGGAAACAATTCCAAAGTTGTTCGTATAGTTTCATGCCCCATTATCCAGTACTTTATCTGTTGACTCTACACATACACATTTGCTTTCTGTATGTGATGGTACCCATGAAGATAAAGGATCTTCAGCAACCGTAAGAGACGACTAACGGGATCGGGTGGTTAGGCGTTACATAACAAAGAAACACATCTGCATCTTTTGGCTAGGTGAGGTCGAATTGGATGTGTCGATCTCCAGATTACTATTTCTTTTCATCTTCCAGAGTCAATTGATATGAGAATACTTTTTATCATTTCACGTTGGAATGAAATTCACTGCAGACGGGAGATGGGAGACACAGAAAAAGATACGGACAGCTGGATGTAACGTCCCTCATCACAGAGAGAAGAATGAATTCTTTTGTCCAATTGAATAATGCAACCCAATGCAACCCCTGGCGGGGACTCCGTGTTAGAATCAGTCCCGGCAACCTATACTGGCTGCTGAAGGCGACTACAGTCTGTAGATGGGGCGGCTGGTTTGTCTCGGTGACGTAGCTGATAACGAAGCAATACAGTTGATAACTGATACTAGTTATAGGATCACTGATACTAGTTATCAACTGTATCGTTAGGAGCGTAGTTGCACTGAATCCCTGTATCACTGAGCTCTATAGCATGACGATATCCCTGAATACTACAACGCTCTAGAGCTCCGCTTCCAGTGATCCTCCAGCCTGTTTATGTGTAAATGTTCTTCAGATCTAGAGCTTTTAAACATCCATGAAGGACAACAGGCACCTTTACATACCCTAGCATTGGTTGTTTAACAGCAGTATGTACGGGTATATTTGAGTGCTTCACATTCCACCAGTGCCCTTGGCAAGACCATGTTCCTCACAGCTTTGAGACATCCACGAACCGCAACAGGCGTTTTAACACTCCCGATATTCGCTGCTCAACACGCAGCACCTATCGATATATTTGAGCGTTTCACAGACCATCCAGTCCCTCCCCACAATGCACAGACTTTCAGTCCAGATCTGAGAATAAAGTTTCTAACCAATCCCAATCTGGTCATTAAATCGGGCAGATCAGTCTGCGCACAAACTAATCAACATAGCCTTATCAGGGATTTGTCTCGAGCTATCACCAATCTGTCTGTGTTATAACTAACGCACACCGAGTGTAGTTTCACAAGGGATGAGGGAGTTTAGTCATGACCTGAGATAAGCGGTCATCACTGTCGTTATGCTTGTCTCACACGGTCAGTCTGTCCTACAGGCATTGTTTCTTGTCTAAGACCGTACTCAGCAATATTGCAGCTATATGGCGACGGTCTGTAAATAATCTTGTATGGACCAGACAATGCAGTGATCAACATCATGAGCATCAATCGATTGGGATACGACATGTCTGAACTAAGTCAGTGACCACCCAATCCAATCAGACGCTTCTTACGACAAGCTTGGGTTGCTGAAGATCGCTGTGTACAAGGGGGTCGTGGTGGACAGTTAACAGTACAATACATGAATACATTGTAGCTGTGGGTGTTTATTCAGAGTAACAGATGGTACAGTAAACAAATGTTGTTACTGTTTTATATCGTTTAATAACAAAGCCATGTATCATACTGTTGGCATAAACTGGCATCAGGTGCCATTTGAGGAACTGCTAGCGGGTCGTACTAAAAACGAATTGTCGAAAATTAAAACGAAACGTGCGTATCTGGACAAATTTAAATCAAGTAGCTACATATATCGATGCATTTTTGTTTTGTTGCGTGCGCGTGCGTGTGTATGTGTGTATGCGCGTGTGTATAATTTCGTGCAGTATTACATACCGTTCTTTAGATGGTCTAAACATATTTATTTCCAGAAGTGGAACCGGATTGGTAAACAAGCAGTATGTTGCTTATATGAATACCGATACTGTTTTTTAGATCTAAACACATGATGCGTCTGTTTTGTTTTAACCGTCGAACGGAACCCTTGAGATGCATCTGACTACATGAAGGGGCAACAGAGGGTTTAGTCAACAACACCGACTCGCCCCATCCCATCCAAGCCTACACAACAGCACGTGGAGATCCACACTTTCCGGTCATTTGCCAAATGACGTACGGGACAGCGCTGAGCCAAGTGTCTGTGCTCGCACCAGACCTAATTACACAGACATGCATTGTAACATATATCAGTGTATAATTATTCTTATGTCAAACGCTCTTAAGTAGTAAATCGTCAAGAATTGTGCAGTGAGAGAGGACCATGGTACAACACTCCTCTGGACACCAAACAAACACCCAACCTCCCAATAAATCGACACCAATGACAGATGACAACTCGTATATTATTCCACTGGGTGTGTTTATTTACAGTGTATTCCATGTTTTTACCGTACATGTCGTGTCACCAATCTAATTGTTGTATATCCTGCAGTAAAGCACTCGGACTCGCTGGGAAACTATGTAATAACAGACAGTATTGGTGTATATCAGCATTATCGCGCCATCCTTGCGGCGTGACACTATATAAACGGCCAAATCAGCTGATTGTGGTTATTGGCGCGGAGAGTGGAACGGTGCTGTTTCCCAGAGGTACACAGGAGGTACGAGTCTGCCAAATACTATCACGATGTCGCTGTTGAACCTTCTAGTTCTAGTCGCTGTAAGTATTGTGTTATTGTCAGTATAGACACTAACTTTTCAGGAATATCATAAATATCCCTGATAAACACTGTTCCAAAGTGCCTACGATATTTGGTCTATAATACAACCACAGGGAAAGGGTTAAAAAAAAACACTGCTTTGTTATATCGCATTGGATTTTACACTGGTTTGTGTCATCGATAATACTGTTCAAAATCTTACCATGGGCTGTGTTGTCGACGTGGTATTAACGCATCTCACCATCGTTTGTGTCACTGATGCGGTGAACCAATCAGATTACATTGATACCACGATCTGATGAATGTGCAAGGAGGTCACAAATGAAGTCACCTGCTACGTAGATAGATAGATGTTTATTTACGTCTCGGCTCAACATGGTACAAAAACAGCTAAGTACATAAACACAATATCACAGTAAAAAGTTGAGCCATTCCGTACGGAATTATGAGAGACACTTGTGCTAAAAAAACAAACAGAGTATAATATATGAATATGACAAATACAACAGAAAAGCGTACAATTTACATTAAGAAGATATATACACATTTGCAGTGCGTTTTTTAAGAATATAAAGGCAGGTTTTGGCGGATAAAAACGATACATCTGGACAAGATAGAATAAAACTAACTTTATCAACATCCCCCAGATTTTATAAAAAGCATCTAAAAGACTTGTACATTTAGACAAAAGTTGCAATCGCTCATCAGCATACAAAGGACAATGCAATAAAACATGACAGTCATCTTCAATGAAATCTTTACAGTAAAAGCAAATTCTTTCAGTTAAAGGACAACCAACGTAAAGGCCAGTTTTGATTCTAAGCGGCGCTACCTCACATCTAAATAAAGCTAGTGCTTTTCTCATAGAACGCCACATATTACAATTAACATAAAAATTCACTGCCAAACTCCAACTTAAAAGTACAGTACGTGCGTAACTTATTACCTCCCCTATTAGTTAAACTACCAACTTGTAAAAGGTCCTGTTTCCATTTATAAACGAAGTGGCTAAAAACAACCTCTGTAACCTTTGAAACTACAAAAGGAATATGGTACACAACGTTCATATCCTTAAAATTTTCCAATTTTAAAACCGACAACTTCTTACAAACTCTAAAATTCCAATTCCGCTTATATCTCAACGCTAAGTCATGACTCCATCTAAATATCATACTTGTAACTCGATTAAGCTTTAAATGACAGAGACGTCTGAAAAACCTCGACACACTCCTCCACTGATTTACGTATATTGACTCGTCACTTACATGTAATATACTAATTGCCGACGTTCCCGATATCCCCAGGAAGTGTAAACAGAAGTCTCTCGTGTGTAAAGGATTATGTAAACAAACATGTCTGTAAATGCTGTCACTATGCGTGATACTATGTTCAGCTGGGACTTTCATGTCACTCTGGTAGTTTTGCGTTTTTCAATTTGCGATCAATAACATGAAAATACATCTTAAAGGTTCTATTAAATTATGAACGAAATTGCATGCCAAATAGATCATTATTCGTAACGAAAACTTTATACATTTGAAACAAAAATATGTAACTTTGTCAAAATATGGTCACCAGTAGTCATGCAATGTTTGGGGATATTTTTATGAAAAACAATTTAAAATATATTTATGATCCCAAATGTGAACAGAGAATATCACAGAGTAAGATTCGCTAAAAAAATATTTCTAAAATAAATGTACGATACGGATAGGAAACATCTGTATTTGTGAAAAAAGCTGTTGAGGTAAAACATGTATGGCACTGTTCATCAATCAGCTGGTGACAAACAAGACAGCGCCTGAAGGCATGATGCCAGTTCTGGTTAAGTGTGTTGAGGGTCGACTCTTGTAGTAGGGTAAAATACGACTAACGGGATCAGGCGATGACACATGTCATCGCATCCCAATTGTATAGATCGATACTCGTGATGTTGATCACTTGAATGTTTAGTCCACACTAGATTATTTTTAGACCACCGCCATATAGCTGTGTGCGGCGTAAACAAACAAACAAACAAAGTCGGCCTAAGTGTACGGAGCCATCATTAACTACCCTTTACAGTCCATGGCGATATAACGGATATATTCCTGATTGTACGGTTTACACGTTGGGGTACACGGTTTTGTAGTAACTATTTTATCTGTATCTCTCTGGCTGGGGAATGGTCGGGTTCAAGAATATGAAATTTGGTCCGTTGAAACTGGCCGTTATCTTGTGCCCTCGGAATGTTAGGGCTAGAGGCACAGAGACTACGGTAGACTCTCTGTCCGAGTTATGTCGAGCCACTGTATGAACACCGAAAGACCCGCGACCGATTCAACCATGGTAAAAGTAAAGAGGTAGTTTAATCCGAAATACACTTAAATTTGAGAAAGTAAACAAGTCTAAATTCCTCGTCACTCATTATTTGCGATATTGTAAACACCGCGGGCATACAGCCGATCAACTTCATCAGATCACAGGGGTTCGAATCACTGTTTGGACAATAATTTTGGATTTTTCAGAAAATTCTCCCGCTACACTTACATAAAATAGTGTATTTCATGTAATGAGTGAAGCGGGAGAATTTTCTGAAAAATCCATTTCTTCACCGATTTCGTTCAAATTTGAAATATAAGTTACTCATAACATATGAAACCTATATACGGTTGCAAAAATCTAGATTTTCAATGTTTTAAATTATTGTCCAAACAGTGATTCGAACAACTGTGCATAAGATTCAGACAGGAAATAGCCACTTCGTGTACCGTAAATATTTCAAAATTGGCACTGACTTAAAACATTTAACGATATCTGATTAATGTCTAGCAAAAAATATTGACAGCTAATGATGAAACGTTTGATAGCTGTTCTATGTTTCACTTTCATCTCTGGAGAAACCAGTGAAACACTTCCAGCTTACTTATTCAGATGCACGTGTTTATTAATAAACCTCGTTATATATTCACCTGACAACTGTCACCTGTATACAAAAGTCGTATAGCGAGAGAGTGAGTCTAGTTCAATGTTTCATTGAATGGAATATTCGGTCAGATCCGTCGTATTTGCCTGAATTTGGAAGAAATCTAAAAGTGGCATAGTGGCACATGCCATACATAATATGGTGAATCATGGATTCGATCCCCTAACTGAGGGACACATGACGTGGTTAGGTACACAACATTGCACATCTAGATTCAGCGTTACAGACCACCATTAACACGGCGAGGGTAGGAGACATGGGTCTGTCTCTTTCTCTCAGTCACAACAGACTCGACTGGCGGTGTGACGTCATACCGGGCGATGATGACGTCATATCCTTTGAAACTGACCTTCACTTCTGCACGTGCACCTACTTTGTGTTGTTGCAATACAGCAATATATCCAGTCCATCAGTTAGAATCAGCTCAGAATGAGCAAATGATTGTACCAGTGAAAAGACGATGTCCTCCATATATACTGGACAAAATAAGTTTGGGATATTTGTATTTTTATGATTGATATTTTGTCAGTGTGTCAATGAATAAATAGATCAATATTCATAATTTCAAAATGTACATATATCCCTAACTATCTTTGTCCAGTATATGTCGCAACCATAAGTTCTCCAACGATAACTGCACCTCTAAGGCACAAGCAATGTGTCCGACACAGTTGCTGATAATAATTTTAAGTTAATCTGGATAGCTAAAGTTTCAACCTCTTTCTTAAAGCGCTAGGGCGGTTGTAACTGCCATTCTTCAGTGTAGACTTATCGTAGCTGTAGCGCTAATAAGATGGCTTGTGGAAAGGGTCCAGATTCGGTTACGTTCGCTCGCAATACAGCTGACAGCGGTGATACACAATATTCATTTAATCCCAAAATTAAAGATAGAACACTACATAGAAAAACCCTTTTACCATGGCGATGTGAAATGATCTTTTGTCGATTTAATGCTTGCTGCCGCACTCTGCAATACGTTGACAGCGTCCTGTAAGTGTTATGTTCGAGTCTGGACCAGATAAACCATCAGTTAATATTATGAGCAACAACCCATCCCGTCGTTGTGCGAGGTGAGACGCCATGCACCAGCTGTTCGGCGGTACTGACCACAGTTGCGTTTTACAAATGTACAGGTTCTGTCAATATATTCTTACTCGGAATTTCCATGAGCTTTAACGGTATAGACAGAGATTCTGAACCATTGTGGCATGTAGTAAAATGGTAAACAACTCGAAAACACATGCCATTCCAATAGAAATAACTTTAAGGCGTTTTGAATGAATGAAGGATCACCAGGTGCTTGTTTACAGAATCGCCTCTCGGTGCTACCTGCCACTCAGTATTGTTGCCAACTACACTCAGAGAGGCAATTCTGTTGGAAGGAATTCATGTTCTACGTGTTTAGGAATTGTTTTGGATTTGGATTTATTTATTAAGTAAACGTGGAAGCACGACATATAATCGCTTCAACAATTCTACATCAAAAGATTCAAACATTAGCACTAGTGTTTAGAAGATAAGTGAAGACAAATATTCTGTAAAATGACTGGGTTGTGTTTCTGATAGTTGTTGTGCTGCTTTAGAGTCAGAAATATAAACAAGGTATGATACTTTATGGATGACACATTAATTCTTCCATGAAGTATCATACCTTTCCTATTATTCATCAACTACCTAATTATATTATGTCAGTAAAACAGATTAGTCAGGGATATGCAGGCTGTACTACTCGAAAAAAGTTTAGTTACAAGAAACGCAAAAGAAACGCAAATTACTTGTGTTTGAAACATGCGCTTCAAATGCATTTATTTTAGGGGGGGAAAGTATCCCATGATTAAACCACGCATTCCAAGATGGTTTTGCCGTTGTTTTCGGTTATTCTTGACCATATCGCCCGAACGCGATCGTTAACATGCTTTTGGTGTGTTTTGCATGGTTTTTTCACATTTCACACAAAAAATGCGTGCATTTCCCTCCAGTTGAATCCTTTATAAGGCAGGTCATTCAAAAAACACCCCACACCACAAAATCGACTTGAAGAACGCTGAAAAACATGCCACGTCTAACGCAACAGCAACGAGGGATCGCCATTGGAATGTTGCTGACCGAATCAACAGCAACTGCGGTGGCCAGGCACTTCGGATGTCACGTGACATCAATCACCAGACTCTCCGCAAGGCATCGTCAAACCGGAAATGTTCCAGGCCAGCCACGCTCAGGACGCCCGAGGGTAACAACGCCAGCTCAAGATCGTCACATCCTGGTTACTTATCTGCGTAACCGACAACGACGAGCAACACAGACGGCTGCAGCCATTCAAGGGCAACACCGTAACATTGCTGCAGACACCGTTCGTCGTCGTCTGAGAGCAGATGTCGCCGCCCTTACGTCGGATCGACACTGACGTCACCGCCAACATTGTTCACAGTGGGCTCGACAACACCAGCGTTGGCGACGTCAACAGTGGCAACAAGTGTTGTTTTCTGATGAGTCGAGATTCAACATGTCACACGCCGATGGCCGATTCCGTGTATGGAGACGACGTAATGAGCGTTACGCCAACTGATGCGTCCTGGAGGCTGACCGCTGGGGAGGGGGGAAGCGTCATGGTGTGGGGCTGCTTCAGCTACCACCAGAGAACACGTTTGCACGCGTTTCGTCAACGTGTGCCTGCCGTAGTCTACAGAAATGAAGTTCTTCAAAACATCGTTGTACCGCTGTTCCAGGCCCAGCCTTTGAGTCAGCTCCAGGTTTTCCAGCAGGACAATGCTCGTCCTCACACAGCACGGGTCTCTATGGACTTCCTGAGAAGGAACAACATTGCTGTACCACCCTGGTCCTCTCTGTCACCGGTTATGGCACCGATCGAGCATGTGTGGGATGAAATTGGAAGACGGATACAGGCAGCTGGTCCACCTCTAAACCTTAGGGGTTTGGAAGCCGGATTGGTCAGAGAATGGAATCAAATGCCACAAGCCGTCTTCAAGACACTTCTTGACTCAATGAGACGACGCTGTACTGCGTGTATTGCAGCCAATGGGGGTCACACCTGCTACTGATGGAGACACTGTTTCATGACATTGTTTGTGTTTGGGGGTGGAGTGGTGACAAGTGCTTTTTCAATAAACATGAGTGTTGTTTTCACCAGAGATCACTACCCATTTCTTCAACGATTACTTGTCTGTTGTTTATTCATAATGTTACGATTATGTGTTAAATAAATTAACATTTAATGGCATTTGAAATTCAAGCTGCGTTTCTTTTGCGGTTCAGTATATTATGAAAGCTGTGCCAACACTCTAATTTTGACTTGTGTATAATTTTGCATTATATTGTATGTGGACCGAAATTGTACGATGAGGTGATGTGTACAAATATATATATATTATAGAACGAATTGAACTCTTGAAACATCCAAGGCACCAGAAAAGTTTTGAAAGGTTTTATGGTAGACAAATTGGGAAGTAGTCGATGCAATTTCCTATTTTGACTCTGCACCACATTTTCCCTGTTAATTAGGAGAACAATTGACTTGCCTTGGCGTGTGTATAAAGGGGTACTGCCTTTGGGGCAGGATACGCTAAGCTTTCCATCTTCACGGGTGTGGAATCCCTTGAGTGTTGATACCACTGCCAGGGAATGTCGTTACCACAGCCTTGCCAGAGTTGGTCTTCAACGATGTATACAAAAATATATACATTCTGTTCATGACCACTCGCCTGAAGCTACACAGACCACTACTTGAGTCCTGCCAGACTGGTGAACGTCCATCATTCCAAATAAATACTTCCGCTTTCAAAGACTGAAGAATGTCAGTAACTTCCTTCATGTGAAGGATAAATACAGGTATATTTAGTTGTTGTGAGACACACACGGCAGGTAAACATCCTACATGCAGGCGATCTGAGGTATCGCAGAGAGGGAACCCCCGTTTGATAGCTTTCAGCACGACATCAGCAGTCAACTATACCTGTATGGAGGTTTAATCTAACATTAATCATCCCAGTCACACATCTTAGCATTCCATCTTTCCTTCAGAGGTTCCAAGGCGTGAATATTTATGCCCATTTCGATGCACTAGGTATGATCTTATCAAAATGTATAGCAAAAACTATTATTTTAAAAATTATTTCATCGATTTGTATTCAGACACCTTTATACAGTGAATTTTGTTTTCATCACAGATTCCACTGGGCGTGTTTGGTTCTAAACAAAGAATTATAAGGGATTGTAAAGCAGGTGAGTGAGTGAGTGAATATGTGTAAAGATGTTTCATGTAAGCATCAAGTGGTCTGGTGAATTTACAATGACTGTGTAATCACTAATCGACAATACTAGAAGGCAAATGGAATTTGACTATATTCTTATCAATATTAAATTGCAAAAGATGAAGCATGTTCCTCTTGGACAAGATTTTGCATTCCAAAAAGTTTTTAAAATATTTTCGTTAAACACAAGAAGGGACCTTTTCATAGAAAGGAAAAGCCTGTCATAGTTAGCTGTAAAGTATGTGGGACATAAATAACTGAAAAGAAAGTCTTTCTATCTTTTAAATAATTGTTTACAACACATTTGGTCTCCATGTATAAATCCTTGTTTTTTCTGCAACATTTCCACAGAAAACACTATGGAGAGCCTGGATTACGTCCCTTGGGTTGACGAGGGAAGACAACTCTGTGTGTTCGAGAACTACAACTTGTATCTCAAGAAGTGCGCTCGCCGTTACGGCAAAACAGCTGTGACGTCATGGCCGAGAGAGAACCCCAACCTTAGCCCAAAGTCCTTCAATATTCCTGGGGCCAACTTCGGAGGCTGAAATATGACGGAAGCACACAGTTTCTGTAAACCTGGACGAATAAAACAGAATTCTCTTCCGAATTTCGAGGTCTTCAAATAAAAGAGACCTTTCACACCGATGATTCTGCAGATCATACACCGATGAGCAACAGAAGCTATGACTCACAGTTGATTGTATCGTATGTTTGATTTCCATTGACAGTTTAGTGATATTACCTATACTACCCATCAAATGTTTAGACCCACAAGCGTAAATGTAGCCACTTACTTCAGTCAACTGTTCTAAACTAGATTTTGCAAAATTTTCCATACTGTTTAAAGGTGCTGTCTACACATGAACTGATGTATTGTAAGACAAATGCGTAACGTTGAAAGGTTTATTGTCATGAGTTCAATAAATGATGAAACTCAGTGAAAATTGGCGAATTCTTAACAATTCTTTACACCAAAACGCAGCTGTTCACATGCACGATATTTACACATGCTTGACAGCAATTTGATGCATTATTCTCGTGCGATTCATCTGCTTACGGTTTGCAGTTGGTTCCCCCAAGTTAGTGGAGAAATCAATCTTTGATGTAACCATATATATATATATATAGGGAATACATGAAATCTCTGGGGGTCACAGGGATTTCACGAAATCACTGACTCTTAGGGATTACGTGAAATCCCTGGTTTCACACATTCCCTGTAACATACATAACATATAGTGAGTGTTTTAAGTGAGTCTAAACTTTTGATGGGTAGTATATATAGAATTGAACTGTACTAGTGCGTAGGATTTCAAAGAAAACTTCGACGTGACTTTGTTATGATGTAATTAAATCAAATACTGTAATTAGATTTGAAAAAAAAATAATATCTATTTTTCCCCACAAAATACACAATGTGTGCCTTGACGCATGTATCGATTGGAAAAGTTTGTTTGTTTGTTTGTTGTGCAGCTATATAGCGACGGTTTGTAAATAAATGTGTCTTGACCAGACAATCCAGTGATCACCAGCATGGGCATGGGGATACGATGACATGTCAACCAAATCAGCGAGCCTGACCACCCGTTTGTCTGGTTAGTGGCCTCTTACGACAAGCCTGGGTTCCTGAAGACCTGGACCTTGCAGCAGAGAACAACAAAGAAAACAGCAAAGAACATCAAATAGATTGAATCAGGTGGTACTGTCACAAAGTAAGATACCTCGATCAATGAAAGGCGTTTTTACTCTGTAATATATGATAGCGTATTACTAAATGAAATAATTTAAAGAACGAAGAATGTTAATGCCAAGCGCTTAGGCCTCTTGTGAAGTTTTACTTGTCCTCGACCTGCAACCTCCATCCAAGCACTGACCCAGGAAGGAAGCACTTGTATGAGTAGTCGGTTAAGTACCTCTGTGGCCTATGAGATTTTAATTGGTCTAGATGAAATTTCCAGCTGTGACCTATGGTCGTTTTGTGTGTCCTTGAGTGGCACCTGTGTGCAATAAGCTATGACTGATAAGGTGTTAGGTCATTATAATTATTACCTCAACAATTCTACATCAAAGGATTCAAACATAAGCGCTAGTTTTTTCCAAGATAAAGGAAGAAACATATCTGTAAAATGATCGTGACTGGAATAGACAAGTAAGTGACCAACAGCATGAACATAGATCTACTCTATTGGGATACGATGACACCACCCCATCCCATGGCCTTTTACGACAAGCATGGGATGCAGTAGACCAATTCGAACCAGGATCTTGTGAAACTTGTGGAATCCCTTGAGTGTTGTTCCCACTGTCAGGGAATGTCGTTACCTCCAGCCTTGCCAGAGTTGGTCTTCAACGATGTATACAAACATAAATGAACTGACCGGCAAAAGAAAGTATACCAAAATACCTCAATTTTTAAAGAAATATTTTTGTAGCTAAATTATACACTGAAACATGTCGCCCCAACGTAGCAATTTGTTACCTGCAGTGAAATTCACGTGCACGTCGTGAATAAAATGTCGAAGTGGTAAATTGTATAAACCATGATTTTGGGCTTCTGTCAGAGTTCCACATGTACTAAGGGTATAAAGGTAGTGTGCGGACAGGTTACACATGCAGTTTGAAAAAGACCACCACACTTATGCCACGACTATCAGCAGTTGAACGTGAGAGGGCTATATAGGTATGCTCCAGTTGGGGTCGACACACGCCAACGTTGCAAGAACCTTCGGCTGCACCCGTGTAGCCGTCTCTAGACTGCTGCGACGTTACAGGCAGACGGGCCAGACACAGGACAGACCAAGAAGTGGGAGACCGCGAGTAGCAACGCCAGCTGAAGACCGGCATTTGAGGACGTTACACCTGAGAAACTGTTTTCTGACGGCAACGTCATCAGCGGCGAATTCCCTTGATCACCGTGTCAGTCGATACACGGTGGCTGGATGTCTTGGGGCACTAGGTATCAGAGCCTACAGACCCTTCAAAGGACAGGTGTTGACCCTTGAACACAGACGTCACAGATTGCGCTGGGCCGAGTTGTTGGTCATTGGCAGCGACGAGAGGAACAACGTGAACGTTCTACAGTGGCCAGCACGTTCTCCAGACATGTCCCCGATCGAGCACATGTGGGATGCACTAGAAAGACGAGTGCGGAAACGCCCTAACCCACCAGAGAACACTCTCCTACCCAGAGTTCCATGCGGCCAGCCGGCATAGTACCTCTGCCACAGGCCAGAAAGATGTGACGATTCGTCACATCTTGCACAGTCCATTCAATATTCTTAGCACTTTTACTTTTGACGACTCCACACATCAAATTAAACATCTTTGTTAGTATTGTTTAGTTTCACTGAGAAAATATCCTAAAACATGTAACACTATTTCCACGTGCTATCATCGAAGCCTTTTTGTGAGCAAACGATGCAGCCCCTTAATTATATCAATATGTATTGTCGTAAACCTTAAACTCACTGTCGCAGTTGTAGAAGATTATTTATGTAACAATGTAAAATATCATGGAGACCGCGCCGAATTGGGTGCGTTGAGCAAGTACCTTCTTGCTTACGAATATGCGCGTTTGTATACCAACAAGAGAAAAGTCCGGTCACGTGATATGCAAATTAGCCGGTGGCAGTGATGTTATGCTATGTCATCGCTGCGCCGGAATGTGACCACAGAATAGACAGCAACTTGCACAAGCCCTCCAGGACGAATGGCTTCGCATACCACGTGAGTTGTCCGACGTCTTCGGCTAGAAGGATGCTGCGTGCCTGTATTGATGCAAGCGGTTGACATACATGATACTGAAGTGATGGTAGTGAACATGTATTGTATGTAACTCAGTACCCGCTTATCCTCCATGTGATTGAACACTGGTTTTTCAGGACCCTCAGTGAACTTGCGCATGTCTGACGCCACGTGTTTCTGTAGTATGCGTGCGATATGTAGCTCAGGTTGAGTACAGATGTTGTTAACACCACTGCATCAATGATAATGACCTCTTGTATACCTTTTTTTTGCCGGTCAGTTTACATTCTGTTCATGACCGCTCGCCTGAAGCTACACAGACCACTACTTGAGTCCTGCCAGACTGGTGAACGTCCATTATCACAAAGAAATACTTCTGCTTTCGAAGACTGAAGAATGTCATTAATTTCCTTCTTGTGAAGGATAAATATCAACACAGGTATATTTATTTGTTTTAAGGCACACACGGCAGGTAAACATCCTACATGCAGGCGATCTGAGGTATCGTAGAGAGGGAAGCCCCCGTTTGATAGCTTTCAGCACGACATCAGCAGTAAACTTTACCTGTATGGCGGTTTAATCTAACATTAATCATCCCAGTCGCCCATCTTAGTTTCCATCGTTCTTTCAAAGATTCCAAGGTGTGAATATTTATGCCCATTTCGATACACTACGTATAAACACAATTAATAGTTAAAAATATTTTAGGTAATTTTATCGTTAACTTTTAGTATTCAGATACCTTTATACGGTGAACTTGTGTTTCATTGCAGATTTCACTGGGCGTGTCTGGTTCTGAACAAAGAGCTATAAGGGATCGTGAAGCAGGTGAGTGAGTGAGTGAATGTGTCTAAAGCTGTTTCATGTAAGTGGCAAGTGGCCTGATTAAGTTACAATTGCATTGTATTCGGTACTAATCGCTAATTACTATTAACTAAGTTCTCACTTAACACATGAAGGAGTATGCCGCCCTTGTCTATTTACAGTTTGCTGTGAAGTCTTTTTGGCATATGTGTAACTGAAAAGAAAGTCTTTCTATCTTTTAAACAATATTATTGTTTATAACATATTTGATCTACATGTATAAATTCGGGTGCTTCTGCGCATTTTCCACAGAAAACACGATGGGGAGCGTGAATTACGTCCCTTGGGTTGACGAGGGAAGACAACTCTGTGTGTTCGAGAACTACAACTTGTCTCTCAGGAAGTGCGCTCGCCGTTACGGCGAAACCGCCGTGACGTCATGGCCGAGGGAGAACCCCAATCTTAGCACAGGGCCATTTAATATTCCCGGTGCCAACTTCGGAGGCTGAAATATGACGGAAACCCTACAGACACATCCTCCTCACCCTACAGACAGACACATCCACCTTACCCTACAGACAGGCATATCAGCCTTACCCTACAGACAGACACATCAATTTCACCCTACTTGCAGAAGCATCCACCTCACCTTACAGATAGACGCATCCACACCCACAGACAGACACATCCACCTCACCGTAAAGACAGACACATCCATCTCACCCTACAGACAGACGCATCCACCTCACCCTACAACCAGACGCATCAGCCTCAACCTACAGACAGGCACATCCAGCTCACCCTACAGACAGACACATCCACCTCACCCCGCATGCAGACACATCCATTTCACACTGCAGACAGACGCATCCACACCCCACAGACAGACACATCCACCTCACCCTACAGACAGACGCATCCACCTCACCCTACAGACACATCTACCTCACCCTACAGACAGACGCATCCACCTCACCCTATAGGCAGACGCATCCATCTCACCCTACAGACACATCAGCCTCAACCTACAGACAGACACATCCACCTCACCCTACAGACATATTCATCTACCTCACCCTACAGACAGACACATCCAGCTCACCCTACATATAGACACATCCACCTCACCCTACAGACCGACACATCCACCTCACCCTACAGACAGACTCATCCACCTCACCGTACAGACAGACACATCCACCTCACCCTACATACAGACACATCCACCTCACCTACAGACAGACACATCCACCTCACCTACAGACAGACACATCCACCTCACCCTACAGACAGACGCATCCATCTCACCCTACAGACAGACACATCACTTTCACACTGCAGACAGACGCATCCACACCCCGCCTCACTCTACAGACATACGCATCTACACCCCTACAGACAGACACATCACCCTCACCCTAAAGACAGACTCATCCACCTCACCGTACAGACAGACGCATCCACCTCACCCTACAGACAGACACATCCGCCTCATCCTACAGACAGATACATCCATCTCACCCTACATACAGGCACAGCCACCTCACCCTACAGACAGACACATCCACCTCACCCTACAGACAGTCACATCCACCTCACCGTACAGACAGACACATCCACCTCACCCAACAGACTGACACATCCACGCTCTCACATCCGTATGAGTTGTCGTCTCTACACACTTTGCCATCAAGACATCCAGTATGTTTGGAGAACACTAATAATTAGAATACTGATGTTTGATGCACCAGTGAACTGGCAGCAGTTTCTTGTACAATTCAGGGATGACCCTCCCTATACATGGTGTTTACTAGATATGTGTACTGTTTTTTATCACCCTGTGTATATTTGGTGACCCTCCATTCCCTCTCAATAAGATACCCTCGTATTTGGAGGTTTTCCCGTGAAATTTCCAAGGAACATATATAAGATCTTATATGCAACTTAATAATACTAAAAAGAATGGGTTTATGTACGTTAACTTCAATGCAGAAAACAGTAGCGGTGACAGCCCTTCCAAGCTGACTGTGAGACGCTAGAAGGTTAACAGTCATATGACCATCTCATCCCACTGGGTACCCATTAACCGGGTTTAGTATGAATCTACCCGCTAACCCCTGATGGTGGTGGTGAACACCATCGCAATGTGGCTACATTCTATCGCCTAATAGCCTTATCGCACTCTGGTCTTGTTTTATCGCCATGCCGTGGGGTGACAGCCCTTCTCAGCCACCACAACTCCTGTGTTATTTCAACATGCCACTATCTAAGGAAGTTAGTGTCACATTGTCCTATAACGTAAAATAGACATACGACAGTCGTGGCGCTACGCTAGCTTTGTGAAACGGGAACCTGGGGTTCCACTGCACATTGGTAGTTATATGGTGAGTTAGTGAGTATGGTTTAATGCCGCTATTAGCAATATTCGAGCAACATCAAGGCGGGGGACTCCAGAAATGGGCTTCACACATTGTGGGGAATCGAACCCGGGCCTTCGGCGTGACGAGCGAACGCTTTAACCACTAGGCCACCCTACCGCCCCTACAGTTTAAGAAAGAATTTGGACAACAAATAACAATGCTTTGCTTAGGCAAGCTATATCACATACAAACAGTAGCTCTTTCACATTGTGGATATGTTTAACTTTGCATTAGGGTCCAAACACAAACAGGGCATACGTGACCAAGTCGTTTTAATTCGCTGTGCGTCTTTACGCTGCTTGAAGCAATATTCCAGCAATAATCCCAGAAATGGGCTTCACATATTGTACCCATGTGGGGGATCGAACCCGGGTCTTCGGCGTGACGAGTGGACGCTTCAACCACTATGCTACCCCACCACCCCTGGACTCGCAAGAAACATCTGTGGGTTCGAATACCGGTTTTCTCCCCATAGGTTTCAAATTTTGGAAGTACTCAAACCTCAAATAATCCTTATGCCGTAGATTAACTGATGAATTTGAAGGGTGTTCTTTACCTCCTTTTGAAGAATATATGTGTAATTACACAGAGAAGACAAACAGGTTTGGATATTCTTTAATTTTGATAAACTAACTCAACCGCCTAAGCTTGCCCCAGGAATGGAATTGTAGACGGAGGGCTTACTGCGAAGCAACGAGGTCGGCTCCGTACCTAGCAATGCATTTCAGCATTTGGAGTGGTCTCCCCTGATTCATGCACAGGCCGTCAGACACCCATGGAAGGAGATCCTCGAATGATTCAGTTTCTGCAATTTTCTCATTTTTTTAAAGAAAGCTAAAGGACACTCAAAATTTGTTATCTAGTCGATTTTTAATTTTGACCGATCTTTGTTGTGCATTCGAGTATAACTAACGTTTACTTTAATAGTGATCCGTACCTCACAGCCCACGCCATACCTGGCATTCTAAGATGCTTCGCTAAAAGATCAAAGGCGCCGACAGTACTTGATCAGGCGGTAAAGTACATTTCTTGCGTTACGTCGCATTGTATTGACTGACTGAGTTTGGTTTTACGCCCCTTTCAGCAATATTCCAGCAACATCACTGCGGGGACACCAGAAATGGGCTTCACACATTGTACCCATGTGGGGATTCGAACCCGGGTCTTCGGCGTTACGAGCCAACGCTTTAACCACTGGGCTACCCCATTGACGTCACTACGCCATTCTAGTCTGTCACCTCGTAATCGAACGTACTCTTGGTAATGCTTGGGTTACACTATGTTCCCGGCGGCCACGGCAGCCCCGTTACGCCGAAACGTAGTGAAACAGGGATGAAACGGGATGGACGCGAGACAATGTGGGGGGACTGAAAGAGCAAACATGACAGTCCGTGATTGCCGTGGATGCCGTGATTGCCGTGGATGCCGTGCCAGATTTTTAAACTGTTCAAAACTTTGCCAAGGCAGTCATGGTACTAATGAGAAACCTAGTTGGCCGTAGAAAAACGGGGTAACACAACAAAACGTGATAGGCTTGTAGACGGTCCGTAGTGGGGCCGTAGTGGGACGGAAGGCATGTGTACTCCCCGTCATCTCCCGATCCTTTCAAGTTTTGTCACGTTCGGCCACGTTTGTTTGGCGTTTTGTCACGATTGTTTCACCCTTGCTGTCTGTTTTGTCCCGGTTCTCAGGGCAAGCTAGGTTGGTAGCCGATTCTTCCCGTTCTATCACGACGCATCCAGGCCTGTGACGGTTTACAAGGCCGGCGAGATACGCCACGTTGCGTTCTCTTGGATTCCCGCTCTGCAGCTGATGCTGGCCTTCTTGCTGACACAAGGTCTCGATGTATGCCCCCAGCAAACAAACAAACACAAAATCTTCTTCATCTTGGGGGCTCATGCTGCTCTTGTCCTTCAGGCTACAATGGCTGCTATTGCTTGGGAGGCCTTATTTTTATAGCGTGGGCACAAAAGTGCTCCAAAGCTGGCCGGCGTCCACGTTTCATCCGTAGAAAGTCTTGACAGAACTCACAAAACGTGTCAAAACCTTGATCAAAACGTGAGAAACGCGAGGGAACCCATCAGAACGCGACAGGCCGGGAGGAAACGTAATGGCATCCGCAGTGGCCTTTACGCTTCTGGGACTCCGCAGCCCGTTTTTCCCAACGGCCCCTCACGGATACCGTGAGGACCTAACAAAACTTGATTTTGGAGGGGAAGAATAACAAAACTCCCACGGCGCACTACGTTTCGGGGAAACGGGGCTGTAGTGGCCCCGCGAACATAGTGTAATCCTAGCATAAGCGACGTCACGATGCATGTCAGTTGTCATTGCTAGTACAGCCTCCTACAGTAAACTACTCAGTGGTAGACCAGTTTCTTGGTTTGCAGTTGCTAACATCACTAGTGGAAACATTACGTTACCGTTTTCGACGGGAAAAATGCATCAGCCCTACTCACAATGAAACAGCTATACAGCAACGTTCACTTTTCAGATTTTATTGAAATATACAAAGACTCGGCATCCAGGGCGAAAACACTGCATTGAGCAATATACCAGATATATCTGACGACGGCCTCTAACAATCGAGTCTGGGCCAGACAATATAGAGATTTGACATGGTGAGCCTCGATTTACACACATGGGATGCAATGATATGTGTCAACCAAGTCAGCGAGCCTGACCACCTGATCCCGTTAGCATGAATCAGGTCCTGCTTGTCTCCTCGATGAATGGCGTTGGGGTAGTCTAGTGCATGGTTAATGCGTTTGCTCGTCACGACGAAGACCCGGGTTCGATTCCCCACATGGGTACAATGTGTGAAGCCCATTTCAGGTGTGCTTCGCTGTGATATTGCTTAAATATTGCGAAGTGCGGCGTAAAACCATACTTACTCACTTTTCGATGAAGTATATACGACTAAACAAAGTTGATGACCATCCTATCATTTCATGTTAATGTGTTACTGAACATCGGTCGGTCATGCCATGGCAGACAACAACGTTAACTTGAGTAATATCATACAATCAGGTGATCCTCAACTGTGGTGGTGGTGGAATTGGGTTTAACGTGGTGTTTGAGAATATTTCGCTCATATGACGACGTGCATGCGTGTGTATGTGTATGTGCGGCCGCTTGTACTGGCCCAGACTGAAGCTGGTTTTATAGTGCTAGCCCACTGAGATACCATGCCGCAGTGAAGCATGAATACCCCACTCAGACACATTATACATGTACTGACTCCGAGCCGACCAGTCCTTGTTGTACCCATTAATGCCGAGCGCCAGGCAGGGACCAACAAGTACCATATTTTAACGTCTTTTGGTATGACGCAGTCGGGGATCGAACCCGCGACCTTCCGTACTCCGGGCGGACGCTCTAACCACTACACCACGGAGGCGGTCTCCTCAACTGTGACACATCTAGTAAGATTCGACCATATAACCTCACTAATAAGAGAAAATGTTTTTGTTATTTCCGATGGAAGTGCTTTACATAAAAAAACAACGAAAAGTGCAGAAACCTGTCGTATCATCTGGTCTGTCCATATCAGAGGTTCCAACAGGAGACGTGGCCCTCACTGTTGTAATCTGGGGTAGAAAAGAATCATCGAAGAGTCAAAGACGATAATATAAATCGAAGCACGGATTATTTCATAGCCGGTGAATTAAACTTGTCAGGGTGGCAAGGGATTTCAGCATAAGCCAAAAGGAACAAATATTCCCTAATTCCGTGCAGGTTAGTATGTATTACCCAAATTCTTAGTTGCTGGATGGATAATCAAATATGTGTTTCTCGACCATATGTGTCCAGCTAAGGTCAATCTAGTGCTGCAACGAATTCACATAAATCTGACAGTGACGTCATAAGCAAGGATTATTTGCGACATCACATGAGGTTGTGGGTCGCTTCCCATACACGGAAAATAATAGAATAATTAGCCAATCAGCGTGACACAGAAATATTAATGCTCGGTAAGAATTACTGAAAATGATGCGTGAATAAATAGAGCTTTAAACTTTTAGAATTTTCCGATATTATTCATAAAACTTACTTCCAGGAATAGTCACACCTGTAATAATGAAAAGTAGGGGATGACTTTATGTCCCGATTCAAGGTAAAGATGCACTTTAAAATTTTAAGAAACGAGTTGCTGTATTTTGTATTTCCTAACTAGTTAATAAATGTTGTTAAAATCGATATGTTACGCACACGAATGTACATTTTTGTATATCCATGGTATACTTCATGATTGAGTGCAGTGCAGTATATAGTGAAAACGATTTCCGACTATAGGTGAGGTGAGGTGAAATTGGGTTAAACGTCGTGCATGAGAATATTTCGCTCATATGACGACGTGCATGCATGTGTATGTGTATGTGCAGCTGCTTGTACTAGCCCAGACTTAAGCTGGTTTTATAGTGCTAGCCCAGTGAGATACCATGCCGCAGTGAAGCATGAATACCCCACTCAGACACATTATACTGACTCCGAGCCGACCAGTCCTTGTTGTGGCCATTAATGCCGAACGCCAGGCAGGGACCAACAAGTACCATATTTTAACGTCTTTTGGTATGACGCGGTCGGGGATCGAACCTATAGAAACTAGTGAATACTTACAGCACACAGGAGAACCATACTGCTGAGAAAGAAGGACATGGTTACAGTGGGGAACTTGACTAACAGATTAACCTCACCAAGAACAGATTGCGGTTTCATTAACCTATATTGCGACCTGTCAATCAAACCACAGGCTGACCAATCAGAGGTCATGCAGCTTTCGATACTTCATCCGAAAACTGTCAGTCATTTTCACAAGTAACAGATCATTTTCAGGTATATTTAATATTTTCCCCCATTTGTTATGTTCAGCACAATATCCACCACTTGTAGATAATATGGATTCCAACAATTAGAAGATGTGAAAATGAAAGAAAAAGTGCGGATACTTCATTCCATCCGCTTATGATGCACTCATCCACCAAGCCCAATCTACTGTATAAACTCTGCTGTATAAACATCTCATTATCATTTGTACATCATTGGCTTCCACGCCTGTCCTTTGTCTACTCTCTGGCTTCATCAGCTTTCTGCCTAGCCAATCATGTTAATTATGTTGTTTTCTTTGTTACATTGTTACATCCAGTATATATACACTTCCCCCTTCTTCATGTTCCATTATGCTTGACAACGGTACAAGAATCTGTATCGAAACGTCGCACTCACGAATAAAAAGAAGTTGTTATCCATAAAGTTTGTTCTATATTGTACTTCCCAACTTCTAAAATGCCACTCAAAGAAGAAATACTTCAGAGGTTTTGTATTAACTTTGAGATAAGTGAACATCAACCCGTGAAGTATTTCGGAGTTAACCACGAGTGAGTGAGTTTAATTTTACGCCGCACTCAGCAATATCCCAGCTATATGGGTGCGGTCTGTAAATGATCGAGTCTGAGTTACGGAAGATCAATTCTAACCCGGATCTTCACGGGTCAGTTAACCATGAACCCGACAGAGATCTTACTATTCATTCACATGATTCATTAATCGGAAAACATTAAATCACATGTATTGTAGTCCATTATTGTATGTATCCAGACATCTTTTAAAAACTGTTTGAAGGTAATATGTATTTGATTTTCACGGCTTCATATTGCAGGAAATCCTTACATCTATATATGATGGGACATTGCGCTGTACAGCATAATACCACTTAAGGAAGGAGCACGACACTGAAAGTAGTTCATTCAGAGCTTGTTGTATAACATGGTGGGACACGTGATTTGACAGGTACATCTGATAGTGGATTCAATCTGTGTTGGAGCTGACATTTACAACAGATGGGTTATATGGTCATTGTACCCCACCTGCCACCAAATGGCGATTCACTGTCGTCATCAAGTAGATACGATTATCACAACGACATATGTCCGATGACGTGTAAGATATGGTGCTGT
This sequence comes from Haliotis rubra, assembly GCF_003918875.1. Lineage (NCBI taxonomy): Eukaryota > Metazoa > Mollusca > Gastropoda > Lepetellida > Haliotidae > Haliotis > Haliotis rubra. The sequence continues at coordinate 3,027,537 of NW_025765447.1, forward strand.
GAAAGGTTCACTCACATTGTGCCTACATGACATTCTGCCTACAGTCCTAAAAACATATATAGGGAGTGTAGGCACAGTGGCAATGGGAAGTGAAAACATTCATGATCACCATGACTACATGAAGCCTGTAAAACATCTTGAGTAATTAGGTATGCGGCTAAAAACAACATTTTCAAATGACCCACTCACTCACACAGAGGCCCTCTCTTCTCCAGGAGGCCAGGTACATGTGAATATAAACTTCACCTCTGTTCCACATGTTTCGTTTCCACTACTGTACTCGTGGGAAAACATTTATATGTAGCCCATATTAATAATAGCCATTTCACTGGTATGGAACTGTGTCAAACTAGCGTCACGACACTCGACACAGTGAGTGAGTGAGTTTAGTTTTACGCCCCTTTTAGCAATATTCCAGCAATATCACGACCGGGGACACCAGAAATGGCTTCACACCTTGTACCCATGTGGGAACTCAACCCGGGGTCTTCGGCGTGACGAGCGGACGCTTTAACCACTAGGCTACCATTAAATATATTTTAAGTAAGATGTTTACGAGCCCTATCAGCAATTATGTTTTACAGGAGCCATATTATCGACATTATTAGTCCGAAAGCCGATGACATTGATTCAATACAGCCTTTCACAATACCCCTGAAGATCCGGGTTAGAATTGATCTTCAGCAACCCATGCTTGTAAGAGGCGACTAACGTGATCGGGTGCTCAGGCTCGCTGACTTGGTTGACACATGTCATCGTATCGCAAATGCGTAGATCGATGCTCATGGTGTTTATCAATGAATTGTCTGGTCCAGACTCGATTATTTACAGACTGCCGCCATATAGCTTGAATATTGCCGATTGAGGCGTTAAACAACCAACGTTTCACAAGGGTAGTCTTAAAAGAAGGTGGCCCCAATCGATACATGGCATGCATGTGAAGGCACACATTGTTTGTTTTGTAAGAAAAAAAAAAAAATTCAAATAAAAGAATTTGCTCAAATGACATACTAAAGTGATGTGGAAGTCTTTTTAATGCTAAACACTTGTACAGTTCAATTCTATACATAACATCTCTAAATTTTCAATGAAAATCAAACATACGCTAAAATCGAGTAACATACGAGTAATAGCTTCTTTTGCTCATCAGGGCATAGTCAGGAGAATCTTTGTTATGATTATCTATCCTATTTGAAGAAAACTAAACCTCGAGTAAAGAGAATTCTGTTTTATTCGCCCAGGTTTACATAAACCGTATGTTTCCGTCACATTTCAGCCTCCGAAGTTGGCCCCAGGAATATTGAAGGGCCCTGTGCTGAGATTGGGGTTCTCTCTCGGCCATGACGTCACGGCGGTTTCGCCGTAACGGCGAGCGCACTTCCCGAGAGGCAAGTTGTAGTTCTCGAACACACAGAGTTGTCTTCCCTCGTCAACCCAAGGGATGTAATTCACGCCTTCCATAGTGTTTTCTGTGGAAAATGCGCAAAAACACCCGATTTTATACATGTAGATCAAATATGTTATAAACAATTGAAAGATGGAAATACTTTCTTTTCAGTTACATATGTCAAATAGACTTCACAGCAAACTGTAAATTAATAGACAAGGGGTACAATGTCCCATCATCTGTTAAGTGAGAAGTTTTATTCAAACGTTTTGGAAAGCAAAATTCAAAGAGAAACATTTTCTTCAAGATGTCTTAAGCGATTTAATATTGCTGAGAAAATAGTCAAATTATCTTTGCCTTCCTGCATTGTAGATTAGTAATTAGTGATTACTGAATACAATACCATTGTAGATTCATAAAGCCACTTGCCACTTACATGAAACAGCTTTTGCCATATCCACACTCTCACTCACCTGCTTCACGATCCCTTATAACTCTTTGTTCAGAACCAAACACGCCCAGCGGAATCTGTGATGAAAACAAAAGTTCACCGTATAAAGGTATCTGAATACAAACCGTTTCCGATCATAATTATTTTTTTTAAAAATATTCTTAACTATTAATTTTGTTTATACGTAGTGCATCGAAAGGGGCATAAATATTCACACCTTGGAATCTTAGAAAGAACGATGGAAACTAGGATGGGAAACTGGGATGATTAATGTTAGATTAAACCTCCAGACAGGTATAGTTTACTGCTGATGTCGTGCTGAAAGCTATCAGACGGGGGCTTCCCTCTCTGCGATACCTCAGATCACTTGCTTGTAGGATGTTTACCTGCCGCGTGTGTCTTAAAACAAATAAATATACCTGTGTTGATATTTATCCTTCACATGAAGGAAGTTACTGACATTCTTCAGTCTTTGAAAGCGGAAGTATTTATTTGAAAGCGGAAGTATTTCTTTGTGATAATGGACGTTCATCAATCTGGCAGGACTCGAGTAGTGGTCTGTGTAGCTTCATGCGAGTGGTCATGAACAGACTGTATTTATATTTGTATACATCGTCGAAGACCAACTCTGGCAAGGCTGGGGTAACGACATTCCCTCCCACTGGGAACAACACTCAAGGGATTCCACAAGTTTCACAAGATCCTGGTTAGAATTGGTCTACTGCATCCCATGCTTGTCGTAAAAGGCCATGGGATGGGGGTGGGGGTCGGGGTGTGGGGTGTGTGTGTGTCATCGTATCCCAATAGAGTAGATCTATGCTCATGCTGTTGGTCACTTACTTGTCTATTGCAGTCACGATCATTTTACAGATATGTTTCTTCCTTTATCTTGGAAAAAACTAGCGCTTATGTTTGAATCCTTCGATGTAGAATTGTTGAAGTAATAATTATATGTCGTGCTTTCACGTTTCCGTAATAAAAATATGAATAATCTAAACCAATTCCTAAACAAGTAATACATGCATTCCTTCCAACAGATTTGCTTCTCTGAGAAAATAGTTGGCAACAAGTTGGCGATTCTGTAAACAAGCACCTGCTGATCCTTCATTCATTCAAAACGCCTTAAAGGTATTTCTATTGGAATGGCATGTGTTTCCGTGTTCGTTTACCATTGTACTACAAGCCACAATGACTCAGAATGTGTGTACGAAAGACCGTTTATTCTCATGGAAATTCCGAGTAAGAATATATTGACAGAACCTGTACATTTGTAAAACGCAACTCTTTTCAAGACCGCCGAACTGGTTCATGGCGTCTCACAACGAAAGTATGGGTTGTTGCTCATAATATTAACTAATGGTTAACCTGGTCCAGACTCGAACATAACATTTACAGGCCGCTGCCAAAGTAGTGCGGAGTGCGGCATCAAGCACCAAATTAACAAAATATCATTTCAGATCGCAAAGGTAGCAGGTTTTTTTGTTTACAAGTAGAGTGCCATCTTTTATTTTGGGATTAAGTGAATATTGTGTATCACCGCAGTCGGCTGTATTACGGACCCTTTCCACAAGCCATCTTATTAGCGCTGGACTCAAGTACGACAGTTACAACCGCGCTTTGAGAAAGAGATTGAAATTTTCTATCTTTTCTTTCTATCTAGATTCACTTAAAATTATTATCAGCTTTACGTTGTGCCTTAGAGGTGCAGTTATCGTTGGAGAGTTAATGGTTACGACATATATGGAGGACATCGCCTTTTCATTGGTACAATCATTTGGTCATTCTGAGCTGATTCTTACTGATGGACTGGAGATATAGAGAATCTCACGCGAGTGTCTTTTGATATCAAATATATCACCACGGGTTGATAAAGTTACAAATATCCGAGGCTTGCCGAGGATATTTTTACTTTATCAACGAGTGTTGATATATTTGATATCAGAAGACACGAGAGTGAGATTCTATTTATCATCCCAAATCACTCTTCATTAATTTTCAATGAAAAATGTACATCTCTGAACATGGTACTGCCATTAGACTTGCAGTGCAGCGATGTCATAGCATTGTGACGTCATCAAGTACATGACGTCATAGCATTGTCAGGGCATTGTACAAAATCTACTGTCAAAACGATATCTCCTAGGAGACATCGCCTGATCTCACACAAGCGATATCTACTGTGGAACACAGTTTTGGATGATAACTTGCTTTATTATATAGGTAGTATAGACTACAAAAGGTAGTATAGACTACAAAACACGATATTGACTTGAGTTTTCTGATAAATTACGATATTGACTTGGGTTACTAAAAATAGACAAGGAATCCCGTACGAAGGGGCTTCCCCCGCTTTTCAGCCAATCAGATCACTCGGATAGATGGCACAATGTGTGCATTAAAAGTTTATGTTAAAACCCGTTTCTCTTTCATTATATAATAAAACAATTATAGACTCTTGTAGAGGTCGATATCGGTTTTTATTGACCTGAGAAAAACAATATCGACCTCGCAAGCTCGGTCGATATTGTTTTACTCAGGTCAATAAAAACCGATATCGACCTCCACAAGAGTCTATAATTGTATAGTATTGCAACAACACAAAGTAGGTGCACGTGCAGAAGTGAAGTTCAAGTACAAAGGCTATGACGTCATCATCGCCCGGTATGACGTCACACCGCCAGTCGAGTCTGTTGTGACTGAGAGAAAGAGACAGACCCATGTCTCCTACCCTCGCCGTGTTAATGGTGGTCTGTAACGCTGAATCTAGATGCGCAATGTTGTGTACCTAACCACGTCATTTGCCCCTCAGTTCGGGGTTCGAATCCATGATTCACTATACTACATATATAGGCAAATACGACGGATCTGACCGAATATTCCATGAATGAAACATTTACTAACTTTATAGTCAGCTCGAAGTTTTCAGGTGAAATATAACGAGGTTTATCAGTAAATCAGTATTTCTTTGTGTGAAGACTGACCTTTATTTTGATAACGTAGCGCTTGAATCTTGCTGTATGTTATTCACAAGAACAAGAACTTCCAGAACTTCGTTTAGCAAATTTTATTCAATATACTGCCTGGTTTCTCTAGAGATTAAAGTGTAACATAGAGCAGCTAGCTAATGTTTCATCATTACCTGCTAATATTGTTTTTGTCTTGACATTAACCAGATACCGTTTAATGTTTTTACAATTTCCATATTTTGAAATATTTACGGTACACGAAGTGGCTATTTCCTGTCTGGATTTTATGTAGTTGATTGGCTGTGTGCCCGCGCTGTTTACAATTTCTCAAATGGTGTGAGTGGCGAGGAATTTAGACTTGTTTATTTCCTCAAATTCAAGTGTTTTTCGGATAAAACTACCACTTTACGTGCAGCATTGTTGGATCGGTCGCGGGTCTTTCAGTGTTCATACAGTAGTTCGACATAACTCGGACAGAGAGTCTACCGTCGTCTCTGTGCCTCTAGCCCTAACATTCCGGGGGCACAAAACGGCCAAATTTCAACGGACCAAATTTCATATTCTTGAACCAGACCATTCCCCAGCCAGAGAGAAACAGATAAATAGCTACTACAAAACCGTGGTTTTCAAAGTGTAAACCGTACAATCAGGAATATATCCGTTATATCGCCATGGACTGGAAATGGCTCCGTACACTTAGGCCGACTGCAAATTTGTTTGTTTCTTTACGCCGCACCCAGCAATATTCCAGCTATATGGCGGCGTTCTGTAAATAATCAAGTCTGGACCAGGCAATCAAGTGATCAACATCATGAGCATCGATATATGCAATTGGGATACGATGACATGGGTCATCACCTGATCCCGTTAGTCGTCTCTTACTCTACCACAAGCGTCGACCCTCAACACACTTAACCAGAACTGGCAGCATGTCTTCAGGCACTGTCTTGTATGTCGCCAGCTGATTGATCAACAGCACCACACATGTTTTACCTCAATAGCTTTTTTTTTAACAAATAATACAGAGATAAATACCGCTGATGTTTCCGTATCGTATATACATGTATATTTCAGGAATATGTTTTTATTGTGTAAATCTTCTTCCGTGATATTCTCTACACACATTTTGGGATCATAAATATTTGTTTAATTGTTTTCAAGCGAGCACACTTTCATAAAAATATCCCAAAACATGCATCACCGGTGACCATATTTTGACAACGTTACACATTTTTGTTTCCAATGTATAATGTTTTTGTTACGAATAATCATCTATTTGGCATACAATTTCGTTCATGAACAAATAGAACCTTTAAGACGTATTTTCAAATGATTGATTGCAAATTGAAAAACTGACATGAATGTCCCAGCTGAACATAGTCTCACACACAGTGACAAAATTTACAGCCATGTTTGTTCACGTAATCCTTTACAAACAAGAGACTTCTGTTTACACGTGCTGGTGACATCAAGGACGTCGGGAAACAGTATATCACTGTAAGTAACGCGTCAATATATGTAGCAGGTGACCTCATTTGTGACCTCCTTTGCACTTTCATTAACTCGTGATATCAAGGTAATCTGATTGGTTCGCTACATCATGAACACAATCCATGGTGAGATGTGTTCATACCACATCGATAACACAATCCATGGTGAGATGTGTTCATACCACATCGATAACATAATCTAAACTATGATGTGTTCATACCAAATCGATAACACAATCTATGGTAAGATGTGTTCATTCCGCAGCTATAACACAATCTATGTTTAGGTGTGTTCATACCGCATCAATAACACAATCCATGGTGATATGTGTTTATACCACATCAATAACACAATCCATGGTTCATACAGCATCAATAACACAATCCATGATGTCATGTGTTCATATCTCATTGATAACACAATCCATGGGAAGATGTGTTCATACCACATCGACAACACAATCCATGGGAAGATGTGTCCATACCACATCGACAACACAATCCATGGCAAGATGTGTTCATACCACACTGATAACACAATCCATGATAAGATGTGCCCATACCACATCGATAACACAATCTATGTTAAGATGTGTTCAAACCACATCGATAACACAATCTATGGTAAAATGTGTTCATACCACGTCAGTAACACAATCCATGGTAGGGTGTGTTTACACAACACTGATAACACAATCCATTGTAGGATGTGTTCATACCACATCAGTAACACAATCTATGGTGAGTCGTGTTCATACCACATCGATAATACAACCCATATTAAGATGTGTTCATACCATGTCAGTAACACAATCCATGGTAGGGTGTGTTTACACAACACTGATAACACAATCCATTGTAGGATGTGTTCCTACCACATCAGTAACACAATCTATGGTGATATGTGTTCATACCACATCGATAACACAATCTATTATAAGATGTGTTCATACCACATCGATAACACAATCTGTTGTGAAATGTGTATACGATACAGAAAACAGCCATGTCGTGACAGATAAGCAATAGTAATATGACAAAAAAATCAGATTTTCTTTTAGTTCTTTTCCATGTTATATTTTACTTCATATTTTGAATAATATTATCGTTGCCATAAACCAGTGTTATCCGATACGATATAACAAATAGTGTTTTTAACCCTTTCCCTGTCGTTGTATTATACATTAAACCGCTGTTTCCTCTAAAGTGACATATCTACTGGTTAAAGTGTCACGTGGCCAAATGCTGTATAATGGCTAAAGGTTAGTCTCTATACTGACAATAACACAATACTTACAGCGACCAGAACTAGAAGGTTCAACAGCGACATCGTGATAGTATTTGGCAGACTCGTACCTCCTGTGTACCTCTGGGAAACAGCACCGTTCCACTCTCCGCGCCAATAACCACAATCAGCTGAATTGACCGTTTATATAGCGTCACGCCGCAAGGATGGCGCGATAATGCTGATATACACCAATACTGTCTGTTATTACATAGTTTCCCAGCGAGTCAGAGTGTTTTACTGCAGGATATACAACAATTAGTTGGGTGACACGACATGTACTGTAAAAACATGGAATATACTGTAAATAAACACACCCAGTGGAATAATATACGAGTTGTCATCTGTCATTGGTGTCGATTTATTGGGAGGTTGGGTGTTTGTTTGGTGTCCAGAGGAGTGTTGTACCATGGTCCCCTCTCACTGCACAATTCTTGACGTATTACCACTTAGGAGCGTTTGACAAAAGAATAATTATACGCTAATATATGTTACAATGCATGTCTGTGTAATTAGGTCTGGTGCGAGCACAGACACTTGGCTCAGCGCTGTCCCGTACGTCATCTTGGCTAACACCGGAAAGTGTGGATCTCCACGTGCTGTTGTGTAGGCTTGGATGGGATGGGGCGAGTCGGTGTTGTTGACTAAACCCTCTGTTGCCCCTCCATGTAGTCAGATGCATCTCAAGTGTTCCTTTCGACGGTTAAAACAAAACAGATGCATCTCATGTATCTGAAGAACAGTACCTAATACTGCACGAAAGCACACACACACACACACACACACACACACACACACACGCACGCACGCACGCACACGCAACAAAACAAACATACATTGATATATGTAGCCACTTGATTTTAATTTGTCCAGATACGCACGTTTCGTTTTAATAGTCGACAATCCGTTTTTAGTATAACCGTTTTCGCTAGCAGTTCCTCTAAATGCACCCGATGCCAGTTTGGGCCTCTAACAACCGCATGAGACATGGCCTTGTTATTATTAGTTTGGTATTAAACGATATAAAACAGTAACAGCACTTGTTTACTACACCATTTGTTGCTACTAACATACACCTACAAGATACAATATATTCATATATCGTAGTGTAAACTGTCCACCACGACCTCCTTGTATACACAGCGATCTCGGCCCGTGAAGAGGCAGGTTAGATAGTCTTCAGCAACCCCATTCGCCCCTTTCCGTAACCTCCAAGAAGACTTGTCCCGGAATAACACGAGTTGGTCACGAATGCAGCAACCCATGCTTGTCGTAAGAAGTGTCTGAGTGGATTGTGTGGTAGCTGACTTAGTTCAGACATGTTATCGATGCTCGTGATGTTGACCACTTGATTGTCTGGTCTAGACTCGATTATTTAGACCGCCGCGATGCCGTAGCTGGAACATTGCCGCGTGCGGCGTGAAACAACAATCGAACAACACAAATCTACAACAACTATCGCAAGCCAATGATAAAGCGTAGTAGATAAGATCGTCTTAGGCCTAACACTGCTTTGTGAAACGGAGCCAAGACAGGGTAAACGGGTACCATATATTAATGCCTTTTAGTATTACACGGCCAGGGGATCAACCACAGACATTTTACTCTCTGGGCAGATGCTCTATCCGATACACCACGGGGATGACCTCATGTAAAGGCTACGTGTTCACGTGACTTTATCACATAACAGCACAATTATGAAAGCAGTTGTGACCTTTATTTAGAAGCTGCTTGATGACAAATGTATCATGTTGCCCAATAAACAAGCGTAAAATAATTTTGCTGGGACAATAGTTCACATCAACTTCTTTTCAGTCGCCGTTTACGAGTCTGTCTCACAGTCCCTGAACCGCATTAATTTCCCTTCCGTCCAGCCCTTTCTGGAGTGCTAAAACCCTAAATGAAGTAAGTTAGATTTCCTCAGGTTCTGAATCTCCCATCTCACTGGGGCTCATTTTCAATTTTTTTTAAATGTATTTGTTTTCATATATATACTAGTATATATTCAGCGATTACGTGTTTTCCTAGTTGTAGATCGATGCCTATAAATGATGTAGATCACTGGATTGTCTGGTCCAGACTCGATTATTTAGACCGCCACCATTATAGCTGGTACATTGCTAAAAACAACACAAATCTCAGCTCAACAACTGTCGCAAACCAAAGGTAAACCATAGCAGTTATTGGTACCATCAAAATTATTTTATTCAGCGATTAAGTGTTTGTCTAGTTCTTTACCTTCAATGGCCTTTACTGACTATTGATTGTAGTCTCAACCTGGCATTGTGTGACATGCGAAGGAGAGCAAGTTATCTGACTACTAGAAAAAAACATTTGGCATTAAAACAGTTCTATGACACTATTTGGTTGAATAAATTATAAACGGACAGAGTTGCATCCTATGAAGTTCCCGTGGTGGTTCATTTAGTCCCAGTCCTGGCAACATGTCTATGTTTTTCATCGTATGTAATTTGGACGCCGACTTGAAGTCAGGACCTACCGACTGCTCAGTCAATTGCTTCCTTCCTTTGTCAGTGCTGGTATGACGGCTGGCGGTAGAGGACAAGTGAAACTTCACAAGAAGACTAAGTGCGTGGTATTAACATTCTTCGTTCTTTCAATTCAATTCATTAATACACACTATCGTATATATTGCAGAGTAAAAGAGCCTTTTAATGACCGAGGTGTCCTACTTTATGACAGTAACATGTGATTCAATTTATTTGATTTTTTCTGCTGCTTTCGTTTGTTGTTCTCTGCTGCTTTTTCTTGCAGTTCAATCTGTGTTATGGATTCAAAATATGTAAATTTGACAACAAATGATTTTTCTGTATGTATGTTGTATTTAATGAATACCATAGAAAACAGAATACATTATTATTTTTTTACAACAGGTGTTTTCTTCTCTTCCAGATGCAGATTCCCCTCAGCCACTTCTAAACAGGCAAACTAAAGCAGAATCAAAGTTACAGATGTAGAGATGATCAAATCAAGTTATTTTAATTATATTCTTTTGTGTTAAACCGAATGGCCCACTGACAAAATTTTATATCACGTTTGCTACGTGAAACACAAAAAAACCCAATGCTGCCCCAAGATTGTGACTATGTGTGTTGCTTTTAATTTGATAATGTGACTGTTGGCTTTACTTCCAGAGTGTGATCTTGGGTTTTACACCCAGACTGAGACCGTGGTTTTATTCCCAGATTGTGATCGTTGCTTCAGAGGATCATCGAGACTGATAACTTCCTGATGTGACGTGTTTCTTTCTATTTTGAATTCCAGATTGTGACTATGGTTTTAGGTTTTATTCCCAGGTTGTGATCACTGGTTTTATTCTTGTTACGGTTAATAAATTGCCGTGACAAAAGGTTTAAGAGTTCCCTTTGAACAAGCAAAATAGAACACAGACAAGTCTAAAATATTCAATAATATATTGAACAAACAATGAGCAAACTACAATGAATGACAATACAGATATTTAGTACAATGCAATTGAGTCACAAATCTATTATATTGGGTCACAAATATAAAATATTTACTCACCAGAGTCTTGACATTTACAGTGTGAGCAGATATACTGATTGAAGGTTGTTTACAAAAACAACAGTTGAATATAGACGAGCAGCACGGTCAATCTTGAATGTTGACAACCTGACGATGGCAGACAGATGTACACAAATCCAGTCATGTAATAAAGTCCCCGCACAACACAACAACCAGCCTTTATATAGCTTTTACACAGTTCTCGAGCATTCTAGCAATGCTACGCTGTACCATAGACTAACAACTAGTCTCTGAAATGAACATATTTTACTGAAAAAAGTTCATAGTAAAAAAATATAAAATATAATGAAAAGGAGCCCTGAGACTTTCTTCATTTTCTAGACTTGCCACATTTTCTAGACTTGTGTGGGCTTTCTTGGATATATTTGCTTCAGGGTCTGTACGAGAGACTAGCTGTACCATTACCCACTCAGAATTGCTGGAAAACTCCACAACATGATGAAAGCCGTAAATAGACTTGATTGCTAAGGGAGGCAACTCTGGAGCGCTATCAAAAATGCGTACCGCTACAAAATACTATTGCCATTGAACATACATGATGAAAGTTGTGAGCCGCAACCCACACTCAAAACTTTAAACATTGTGACCCATAATAACTATCACTTAATCAATGATACATGTAATACAAATTACAAAAAAACACACTCTCGTAACACTCTAAAATTGCTGGTCTGTAAGCACCATACACTGTTCTGTGACGATTCCGGGTTAAAAGTGATCCCTTGCAATTAACTTTGGTAGTAAGAAGCGATTTAATGGATACATTTTCGATTATTCATTAATAACGAATCATTGATCCAATGGGCATAATATCAATCACCGGATTATCTGGTCATGATCAGATTATATATACGTAACCACAACATAGCTGGAATATTGTCATTTTAAATACAAAACAAAAAACATTAATTCAACCACGATGATGATCGTGCCTACTGGTAACAGCCTTAGCGGACCCAACGATAGAAGGTTCAGAACGTATTGAAAATCGAGATTTGCTTCATACAGGGGCTTAGTGGAGGGACAATAAAATGGTTGAGAGACTATGATCCAGTTGAGACTGACATCTAGTCCTGGGATGAAAATACTAGAATTTCATGGAATCTGAGGGAATCCAGAGTAATAGACTTATTTCAGACTGTCATGTTATTTATTCGATGTTTGTTCAATGCCTGTATGTACCCATGAAGATCAGGGTTAGAACTGATCTTCAGCAACCCATGTTTGTCGTAAGAGGCAACTCACGGGATCGGGGCCCCGTTTCACAAAGCTCTCGTAGCGCTACGACTATCGTAAGTCAATGTTACAGTATAGGAAGTACGAATGCTACGAGAAAAGTTACGAGATCTTAGGCTACGAGAGCTTTGTGAAACGGGGCCCTGGCGTTCAGGTTTGCTGACTTGGTTGACACATGTCATCGTATCCCAGTGGGTAGATGGAATTGCTCTTGCTATTGACCACTGGACTGTCTGGTTCAGAACCTACTGAAAATCTAGATTTGCTTCATACGCGGGCTTATCGGGAGAGAAAATATAACGGTTCAGACACTGTGATCTTGTGTTTAAAACAGTTCAGGGAGTCTGAGTGAGTGAGTGAGTTGGGTTTTACGTCGCTTTTAGCAATATTCCAGCAATATCACGGCGGGGGACACCTGAAATGGGCTTCACACATTGTGCCCATGTGGGGAATCGAACCCGGGTCTTCGGCGTGACGAGCCAACGCTTTAACCATTAGGCTACCCCACCGCCCCACAGGGAATCTGAAAGCATCCAGAGTAATCGACAGGGTATAGACTGGCCTGTTATTTATTCGATATGTTTGTTTCTATGCCTGTATGTACCCAGATCCGGGTTAGAATTGATCTTCAGCAACACATTTGAGTCGTATGAGGCAACTCACGGGATCGGGCGTTCAGGTTTGCTGACTTGCTTGACACATGTCATCATATCCCAGTTGCGTTGATCGATGCTCATACCGGATTGTCTGGATTTACAGACCGCCGCCAAATTGCGGTTTGGAATATAACACACAATGCCTGTATGACACACTGAGACAAGCATAGCGACAGTGATGGCCAGTCTGATGTTACCGCTTATCTCAGGTCATGACTTTAAATCCCCGGGTGACAGATCAGTGTGAAGTTATCAGCTTATACAGGGCAAGACGGACACTTTCAGCCCAAATAACGCTTGGAACAGGTACATATCTACCTGTACACTTCCTTGTGAAACTACAGTTGGTGTGTGTTAATTATAACACAAACAGGTTGTTGATAGCTCGAGACAAATCCCTGATAAGGCTATGTGGATTAGTTTGTGTTGCAGACCTGCCCGAATTAATGCCTAGATTGCGATTGGTTAGAAACTTTATACTCAGATCTGGATTGAAAGTCAGTGCATTGCGGGGAGTGACTGGATGGTCTGTGAAACGCTCAAATATATCGATAGGTGCTGCGTGTTGAGCAGGGAATGTCGGGGGTGTTAAAACGCCTGTTGTGGTTCGTGGATGACTCAAAGCTGTGAGGAACATGGTCCTGCCAAGGGCACTGATGGAATGTGAAGCACTCAAATATACCGGTACACACTGCTATTAAACAACCAATGCTAAGGGTATGTAAAGGTGCCTGTTGTCCTTCATGGATGTCTACAAGCTCTTAGAAACATTAACACAGAAGCAGGCATGAGGATCAGTGGAGACGGAGCTCTAGAGCGTTGTAGTATTCAGGGATATCGTCATGCTATAGAGCTCAGCGATACAGGGATTCCGTGCAACTACGCTCGTATTTCCTCCGTGGATCCACGCATAGCCTGAGAGTCAAGACACTTCGTCGCATTAGGAATGTGCATGTTTCTGTGATCAAACAGGAGCGGAGGTAACGTGTCACCGTGTATGGTGACGGGTTTGTACTGATTAACATCTGTTTACATTTTACTGCTACTACATTTCGTGAGATGACATAAGAGCAAGCTATCGCGGACACCAATTCAAACCTCGGGGTCTAATGTAACAACAAATCGTTGTCTTCACCGAACCTTTGAGATCTACCTGAACCCCAAAGGCCAACACGAAACTGAGAATCTACTCCAAAACCCTAAGTCAGAGGATTTCCACAAAGACCAACCCGAATCACGAACAACTACCCGAAAAACAGGGACACCTACCCGAATCCAGGAGATTTACACGAAACCAAGAGACCTACCCGAAAACCAAAGATCAACTGGAATCCGAAGACCTACCCACAATCAAATCTACCTGAACCTTCGGATACCCGGATACTAAATTAAACGATACTTTCTCAAAGATCCCCCTGAACACTCGGACACCAACCCGTAAACCGGGACCTACCCGACACCAAAAGACCTTTCCCAAACCAATCGTCAAACCCTAACGTCAAAGACTTAGCCGAACCTCGGTGACCATCCTCTGACCACACAGGGGGCGGTGGGGTAGCCTAGTGGTTAAAGCGTTGGCTCGTCACGCCGAAGACCCGGGTTCGATTCCCCACATGGGCACAATGTGTTAAGCCCTTTTCTGGTGTCCCCCGCCGTGATATTGCTGGAATATTACTAAAAGCGGCGTAAAACCAAACTCAGTCAGTCAGTCAGTCTGACCACACAGTATTTTGATAATCAAAAGGATCTATAAGTGTCCTGTGTAATCGAAACCATAAATCACGGACGTAAAGCACCACGTGATTACAGTGAGATAATGCGAGCGTGACTACCGGTTCCATTGATTGCTGATAAGACCCAAGTGGCACCGACACAGTGTGGATAACAGCAGCATTGCCTCACCGTGCTGCCGGCTGATAGGAGCCCCAAACTCGGGTAAGTCTCAGACTAAACGCTTTATGCTCCAACTAGAGAATATATACCGGCCTAATATTCTCTGGACTTGGGCTTTTGTTTAAGTTATTCATGCTTCGACACGCCTTTTCCTCTCAAACTAGGGTTAACAAAAATGTTTGGAACTCACAATGTTTTTGTTTTTTTGTCAGAACATCCAGTATATTCACACAAATAATTTTCAATAGAAAATAATCCCAGAGCTTGGACGTTTGTTTAAGTCAATGCTTTTCCTCTCAAAGTAGGAGTAAACAATGTTTGGAACCCGGATTAGTTTATCCCAGAACTTTTTTTTTAACATCTTCAAAAGAAATATCCAATGACTCGCCCAGAATATCGAATTATCTGCTCCTAACAGTCGCAGGTATAACTTGCATGTTACATAACGACTGGCTCAATAATACTCCAGCTATACATTGTGTTGGTTAATTACGCCGCACTCAGCGATATTCCAGCTATATGGCGGCGGTCTGTAAATAATCGAGTCTGGACCAGACAATCCAGTGATCAACAGCATGAGCACCGATCTACACAATTGGGGCACGATGCCATGTGTCAACAGAGTCAGCGAGCCTGACCAGATGATGTTGTGAATGACGATACGTTATCGGCTAAGTTGCCGGGAGTCCCTGCTTGAAATATTCAATTATGTTGCATATTTATTCAGTTGGACAAAAGGATTCTTCTCTGAAAAGCGCCTCATTGTAATTAATACCGTTGCATCCAGCTGTCCGTATGTTTTTTCTGTGTTTCCTAGCAACCGCCTACCCTGAATCTTCATTCCATCGCGAAGTAACATAAAGTATTCGTTTATCAAGTGTCTGTGGAGAACTGTGGCGAGATAAAAAGGAATCTTCCCAAACACATACATTATAAAACGTCTCATTAGCTCGATGTTTCTCCATCTTCTCTCATTATAAACTGCTGTTTCTTCTAGATCAAAGCGACTCCAGGTACATCATAAATTTATTCAAGACCACAGTACTAAGTATCTTATTCTGTAATGTCATAAAATAAGTTACACAATTGCAATTTTCTCGCCCGCCCGCCCTCTTGTTGGTTAAGGTTAGACGCGATAAAAGAAGCGTGAATAATGATTTAATCCATAAATATACTTGTTTTCGTAATCCTGAATTAAGAATGTAAATCAACTTCCAGTGATTCTATTTCGTAATGTAATTAATTCACCATGCTTTTATTAGTATTATGAGAAAGGAAGTCTGTGTGTGTCACCCTGCTCTTTTTTGCGTCTTACAATTTAATTTCTATGAGGATTTCAAATTGACGATTTTGTCTTTAGATTTTTGTTCGTCAAAACGGCGTGCGCATTTCAATTTTGAAATCTAAAAAATGTCCTTCCCATAGTAAGAAAGATACGATTTTTATGGGTGCATATAATCTATTCGTGACTAGTCCAGAACTCCATTTAGTCAGATACTGAAAAAGGTTAGTTGCCTTTTAAGACATTTCTAATCTATAAGCACTTACTTACATAGGCATAATGGACATCATCACAACATTTCAATCATCGACTGCCATTTGTTATCCATGTGTACTTTCAGGCGATCAAGAGAATCAAATTCAGTTTCTAGCGTATCAAAGCATGTATACTACGAACATACGCACGAACCAACTTTAGAACCAGTTTACGGGAATCACACTCTAGACGCATGGATCAATGTTTTCCTAAAAACGACTGACTGAGTATGGTTTTACGCCGCTTTTAGCAATATTCCAGCAACATCACGGCGGGGGACACCAGAAATGGGCTTCACACATTGTACCCATGTGGGGATTCGAACCCGGGTCCTCGGCGTGACGAGCCAACGCTTTAACCACTAGGCTACCCCACCGCCCCCTCCTAAAAACGAGGGCCTGAGGGGTAGCTTAGTGGTTAAAGCGTCGGCCGAGGACCCGGGTTCGATTCTTTACATGGGTACAATGTGTGAAGCCTATTTCTGGTGTCCCCGTGATGTTGCTGGAATTTTGCTAAAAGTGGCGTAAAACGATTCTCACTCCCTCACTCCAAAAAGATTCTGCTTCTTGTTCCCGTGAGAACTTACAAAATTCAGTCTCACACCGAATGGTGCCATGACGCAAACCCTTAAATCAGCCAGTGTCAGATCAAGAGGAGCTGGCTGAAAGTGGAGGTTTGTTCAAGAGTTGAGCTGGCATTGTGGATAATAAATTGCTTGTCCAAACAATTTGTCATCAGTACTTCTCAACCGTCGCGAACACGTGGGACTTAGCGTTGAAACGGAAACAAATCTTGGTACTTTATCACTTCACGGATACAGGGTGTTATCTTGCAACCCCCGTTATTGAATCAGGTCAAGGGAGTCACTGACGGACAGGTAAACCTCCACCGGTCGCCTGGGAGGATCAGATACCACGAGGCTGAAACCACGTCACAGTCCTTACCATTTCTCTTGTGAATACTTCCAGGAACTATGTTCCTGAGAGACCAACACGATTTGACGATTTATCGTTTGCATGATTGATTCTTGGTCATTCTCAGCAATATTCCAGCAATATGACGGCTCCAGATATTCGTGTCTGGACCAGACAGTCGGGTGATTTGGATACGATGTCACCGCGAGTGATCAGCTGATCCAATTATTAAATCATGTCTTTAAGTACTCTAAGTTGGCTCATAAGATTTATTGCTGGGAAGCTATATTCCTGCCCTGAATCCCCACGGATCACAACAGTTAGGGATACAAAGACGAAATAAGATGAAACATTCAGTCTCACGAAGTATTGTCATAAAGTAAGTCTTTGAAACTGTTATTTTATACATATATATATTCCATAGCCGAGTGCCAACCATTTCTCAGATATGAGTGCATTTACCTCTTGTTTTAAGGAGCGGCTGAGTAGCCTAGTGGTTAAAGCGTTTACTCGTCACGCTGAAGACCTGATTTAGATTCTCCACATGGGTACAATGTGTGAAGCCCACTTCTGGTGTTCCCCCGCCATGATATTGCTGGAATATATCTAAACTCACTCACTCACTCACGTAATATTGCTGGAATATATGTAAACTCACTCACACACTCACTTCGCATGTTTTGAACACGTGTTTCAGGAGACGCCCGCTGCCCTAGTGTCGCCATGTGGTGGAGAGTGACCCCGAGATATTCTGATCCTGTACTGTGTTTAATCCTCTTGCTCCTGACCAGGGGTGACTCTGCAGATACATCCAGGTGTCGTCCAGACACGAACTGCACAGTCCAGGTACGTGATACGGCGTCAGGAACGACTTGCTTCCTTCCGGTCAGTTCCGTTAATTACAAATACTTGTGACACTAGTGATAGTGATGGCTTAATGTTAACACCTTACCTGTCTCGCACAGCAAGGAATTCTCTTTTAAGGGTTAATCGAAATTGGATATTCGATTATATATATCGATATACATTTATCTAAAGGTCACGAACGCTGCCAGGTCATTCTTTTGATCAATACCCTGGACCCTTTCACCGCCATGGTTTGATTTAAGACCTGTTCCGAACATAATTGACCAATCAAATTACTCTCTCTAGTGGTCCGCCCGGAGAGCGGAAGGTCGCGGGTTCGATCCCCGACCGCGTCATACCAAAAGACGTTTAAATATGGTACTTGTTGGTCCCTGCCTGGCGCTCGGCAATAATGGATACAACAAGGACTGGTCGGCTCGGAGTCAGTATAATGTGTCTGAGTGGGGTATTCATGCTTCACTGCAGCATGGTATCTCAGTGGGCTAGCACTATAAAACCAGCTTAAGTCTGGGCTAGTACAAGCAGCCGCACATACACATACACACCCATGCACGTCGTCATATGAGCGAAATATTCTCAAGCACGACGTAAAACCCAATTTCACCTCACCTCACTCTCTAGTGAGAAAAATATATACGCAGTTATATATAAGAACGAAGATGGTTGCGATGGCAACTACGAAACGAAACTGTCGAGATGAAAGGGTTCAGAGTCGAACTCCGTTCTCTCGAATTCTTCAGAACTAGAAGTATAGTTCGACTAATCTGGTGTTCGACACATCCAACTCGAGCTAACTTCCGTCTCACCTAGCCATAAGATGTATAAATCATGTAAATATGTACAACACTCGATAAGGTTCTTGAGAGGCATTTAGAAGTTGGTATTTAAGTAAAAGGCAAATATTATGGATGACAACTTCTGGATAGTTGGGAATGAAACTATACATACAACTTTGGAATTGATTCAAAAGAACTTTGTAACTGCTGGGAAAAACGATATACTTCCCGCACAAGTTAACAACAGCCCTCTGTGTGTGTGTGTGTGTGTGTGTGTGTGTGTGTGTGTGTGTGTAGTGGTAGTAGTCTAGTGGTTAACGCGTTCGCTCGTCGCGCTGAAGACCCGGGTTCGATTCCCAGGGTTTAATATTAATTCCCTATCAGCTGTCTCTGTCATTTTGATTTGTATGTTGATTGTTTAACGCCGCGCCCAGCTTTCAGACCAGACAAACCAGATTAACACTAAAGTCAGGCCAGAAATGCTTGGAAAATGCTTTTTGGCTTCAATATCAATATGATGAATTTCACACAAGATATAAGCACATATATCATACATGTACGACTCTACCTAGTTGGATATTAAAGCTCAGATGAACAAATGCACTTGAGGGGTCACTTCACAGGAGGAAATTATGACGTTTTAACAACATTCGTAAATATTCTTAGTACAAACTGTAGTTTTGAAATACAGACTATAATTATTCATATAGCCTCAACTAATTAAATTACATAAATAATTGTAAAAAGTTTTGGTTTTTTTTAACATATATATGTAAAAAAAATGGAACTATTGTAGTAGTTACATTCAAAATAATTACGTAAAAAAGTCTTAATTCAAATCGCATAAATAATCTTGTTCACCCATAGAAGTGTCACTTAGTGTATGACCATTGAACTGGCAACATGCAACTTAATATCTCTGCAGAACAATTAATTTCAAATTTATTCCAGTCTTTCATACTGGAGAAACCAAGGGAGAAACCTCTCGTCAGCTATGACAGGTTTACTATAGAATGTGTAAAGCCCTTTATTTGACATATAGTCAGGTTTACAAAGTTGTAAACAAATCAGTTACCTCAGGGGTAGTGTCAAAATCAAAACCAGATAGGAAACACAAACTGGATAGCTTTGATAAGGGTGTCATACGCCGTGCAGTTCATAAACTTTATGAACGCAAAATCCCACCGAAATGAGATCAAAGATACAATAAATGCTCTGTTGTAATTCCGCTAGAGTCCTCCACCAGCAGTGATACTGACACTTGATATTTTGAGACGGTCCCTGACATGTACTGCCCGTGCGTTACATAACGCTGTCACCCTGTCTGCCTGCCAGGTGGGTCACAGTATAATGTGTTTCTTTGAAGTATTTCTACCTTGGAATTTAATTACGAGTAATTATTATGATTAGGGAATGGTACATCGTGATTACTCATATGCCGTATTAGGTCGAGGTGGAATGAATGATTATATATGAGATTTGAATCTGCAATATCAACCATTATCAAATCATTGCCAAAAAGCATTTTCCAAGCATTTCTGGCCTTACTTTTTTTAGGAGCAACATCTCCCGCCATTGGGGTACGATGACATCAACCTTGTCGTCGAACCTGATCACCCGGCCTATTTTCTGTCGCCGTCCCGTGAATCCCTCACGGGTTACTAGGGACATTCGTACCCGTAACCCACTGGGCACACAGATTTAAGCCAGGACCGATCATCTAGCGGGATTTACTTAAACGTTAGAAGCTTCTACCGACTTGTGGGGTATCAGTAAACTGACATCGGTGTTTATGTTTGGAGTGGTTTCCATAACAATTATCGGAGCCAGGTGGACACGTAGACTGGTACCATTTACATTCCTCCCGTGTGTAGACGTTCTGGGATTGATCTATGTGTGTTATTGAGGAACTACCATTCATCGTATGATTCAGTACAAATATAGCAGTCAAAAGTGGGCACATTTTTGGGGGTATTTAATAGCTGTAAACATATTTTACCGAAATGTAAATATGTAACTCGTACAAACATTGAAAACAAAGCTCTACCGTGGTCTGTCGGCGAGCTTGAAGTCGGTGGGTCGATCCTCTGGAAGCATTAAAGCAAAGTAGGTTAAATAAAGGTAATTGTTGTTGCCCTGTCTGGCGTTAGGCAATAGGGATGTTGCAGGGCGTGGCGTCATCCCATAGATGACAGCCTTGCCTTGTCAGCTTGCTGACGGGGTTAACTCTTTGGTTATGTGGACAAGGCGTCCGACTTGGGATCTGAAGGTCCTTGGTTCGAATCCCAGCACGGGAGTCGGAAAGTGTGGGGGATAAATTAAGGTTGGCCGTATCGTATATCGTGTATGAGTATATACATTGTGTATTAAATCCTCATTACCTACACAGGTGCCTGCAGTTCGCTATGTGAATGAAATTATCTGGTTATAAAATAATTAGTTTGTGTTATATTTCTTTCAGGCGACACTCCCCTGTGCAGTTCGATCTACACAGTGTGAGTATTATATACAGTGAGTGAGTGAGTGAGTTGGGTTTAACGCCGTTTTTAGCATTATTGCAGCAATATCACGGCGGGGGACATCAGAAATGGGCTTCACACATTGTACCCATGTGAGGAATCGAACCCGGTCCTTCGGCGTGACGAGCGAACGTTTTCACCACTAGGCTACCCCACCGCCCCTGTGAGTATACAGATTAACAAGGAGTGGCTTTTAACATATTTGGATCGCAAACAAAATAATTATACGGAATACACGCCACCCCCTCTTGAAAACATCATCCACTGTTTTGTATTTATTCATACTTTGAATATTTCGCTTGCATATGTTTTTTTCTAAAAGAAAGAATGTTTTGCGAAAATATTGACAGCAGAATAAGTATATATGTACATGCTGAATCATCTGAAAATTATTGCTAAAATATAGGATGGCGAGGGTTGGTGTTGACACTATTTTGCTATCTTTATGTTGCTGTGTTATTCCAGTTTGCCCGAACCAGATCCAGATGTTCTCTCGACCCCCGGGACAGCTCGCGTGGCCAGGCAAACCACGTGACTTTGAGGTGAAGGCCGTGGAGATACAGTGTGATTTGGCGATTGTGTCCGGTCTCTACTTCCGGTGGAAACCCCCACAAGACAGTAAGACTACGTGAAAAGTGTTTGAGGATACTTTCTCAATGGAAGTAAATCATTCTGTCACAGATGTTTATCTATATGTGTAGACACATGAAAAAACACCCAAAAAACAAACACCCCCCCCAAAAAAAAACCCATCCATCTCGATTGTCACATGAACAATTGCAAAATATGTACCTAACTTCATAACAACTGTATCTTAAACATAAGCCATCATCCGGGTGTTTACAATGTCTGTGTGACGCAATCCGCCTCGTTACAGCGAGATTAAACTCTGACTTTCGACTTTCCCGAAAACATATTATCCGACGTACAGTAATTTGAATGATTGTTAGATGTCACGAATCGTCGTGGAGGTTGCCGTGGAGGTTGCCCATGAATTGGTTGGTAGTATGGTGGATAACTTCATCTAAACATTCCAGCTGTGCCACTGTGGTGGTGTAAGTGTGGTTTTACGCCGCTTTTAGCAATATTCCAGCAATATCTCGGAGGAGAACACCAGAAACGGACTTCACACATTGTACCCATGTAGGGAATCGAACCTGTTTGTTCGGCGTGAGGAGCGAACGATTTAACCACTAGGCTACCCCACCACCCCTGTTAAACAATGACCGCCTCCGTGGTGTAGTGGTTAGAGCGGGTTTGATCCCCGACCGCGTACGTCATACCAAAAGACGTTAAAATATGGTACTTGTTGGTCCCTGCCTGGCGCTCGGCATTACTGGGTACAACAAGGACTGGTCGGCTCGGAGTCAGTATAATGTGTCTGAGTGGGGTATTCATGCTTCACTGCGGCATGGTATCTCAGTGGGCTAGCACTATAAAACCAGCTTAAGTTTGGGCTAGTACAAGCAGCCGCACATACACATACACACGCATGCACGTCGTCATATGAGCGAAATATTCTCAAGCACGACGGTAAACACAATTTCACCTCACCTTCACCTGTTAAACAATAAAGAAAGCCAGGTTGCTATTACCCATGAAGCCTACATTGACAGACTGCGTGTGATGTTGTGTTCCAGGTAGTCTGCACCACATGAAGGGGTTCAAGTTGACGGTGACGGCGCTGGACGGAAGATGGAGGGGGGAGCTCCCCCATATGTCGACTGTTTGATCTGAGGAACGCCTCCTGGTCTATTCATGACGTAGATGTGAGTACATCATTCTAAATCTATTGACACGCCTAGAATCCTTGAAGAAAGTAATGAGTAAGTGAGTGAGTTGGGTCTAACACCGCTATTAGCAATATTCCAGCAATATCACGGCGGGGCACACTGGCAGTTAGCTTCACACTTTGAACCTTTTTTTTTAGAATCGAACCTGGGTCTTCGTCGTCATGAGCTATCCCAACGCCCAAGTAAATTGAAGTAATGCATTAAATTCTAGATCCACCTTACAGGTAATGGTTGTTCAGCTACACCGAGACAATGCTCATTTCAGACCCGATTCCAATTTCCGCCTAATCAAGTAACAAGGAATTTCAGGTTGTGACGAGAGGTATGGAGACAGTGACACGATCAACGAAACGTAACAACAATGCTGAACAGGTCCAGGATTGTTCATTGAAACATCAGGGAATATATTACTCTGGATAACTGTTTATTTGCCATCCAAAATATGTTTTATTCTGGGTTGTTTAACGCCACACTCAGCAATATTCCATCTTTATGGCGGCGGTCTGTAAATAATCGAGTCTGCACCCGACAATCCAATATATATGTTAAAGGAATGCAGATATGACAATAAGTTGAGTAATAGAGGATGAATGTCGCTAGATTGGGTTTAAAGTCTATCGGTATCAATTCTAATATATAACTAAATGTAGAATGAAAGCCCAAAATAGATTCCTCTTTATCACCCAAGGATCAAATTCAGGACGAGTTTGTGCTCTTCGGCCCTAGAGCATCGGGCCACCCGTGACAGGTAGTACTGGGAAGTGAAGTGTACTTGGTATCCAGGCAGACATGGTTCCACCGATCGCGCTGCAGTAACAGTATAAAGGGCATTCCATTTGTCAGTGGTGGTATCGCATTAATGAATTTATAATTAATTTATGTTGCAGGTAAATTTCACCTTCAGTTTGTATCCACTTCCCAACAACACGCAATATTCCGTCATCCTTGTCAGCCTGCCACAGCCGGAAGTACAACACCAACCCGAAATGGGCTACCACGTGACTGTTTACATTCCTCCAATAGGTGAATGTGTTTCGTTATAAAATCAGTAATGGTAAACTGCAGACAGTGAGTCAGAATAATCTGTGAAGCGCTAGATATAAAAAAAGGTTTGTTATGACAGCTTACCCTGTGGCATAACAACCGCTTCGCATATAGCTGTGGACTTTTGTATATGTGTAAATTTGGTCTCGTCGCTGCATGGCTGAACTAAAGCTGATGCGACGTAAAATCTCAACTCACTCACTCGAATATAGCTGTGCAGTATGTTTGAGTGGGGCATCTGTGTTGACTGTATAAACACAATAATCGTCAACGCGACCTCACACGTCCTGTTGCCTTGCACCACAACACACGCTCCTATATGCTAACTTTTACATATAAGGGGCGGCGTGGTAGCCTAGTGGTTAAAGCGTTCAAACCGAAACATGAGTCTTATTAACCTTTTTTTTTCAGACAATGACCTACTTTTCAGCCGATCCAAATTTTCTCGTGTGAAAGTGAAAATAGATATCACAAAAAAACAACAACTATGGTTACACTGAATTTCAATTCCTTGTTTCATAAGAAAATGGTATTTACAAATGAATTTTAATTTTAAACTTTAATAATCGTATTTCTATATTTTATGGCGAGGTGTAGGTAGCATGACCTTAACTAAGACGTCACAGACTGTCCCAGTTTGACGAGGTCGTAAATGATTCACAATGCATCTGGCTCACTGGTTACACCTGTTGTGTGTTTTTTACGCTTATTCAGTGTAGTTCTGTAACGAACAATGTGATTGATATAATATCAAGTCCGTACCAGACCGCCAAACATTACTAGCGGCAGAACCTCGTTTTGAGATTGCCACGATTTCCAGGTTTCTTTTTTGTCAGAGCTCGCTGTACGACAGAGCACGCTGCACGACATGTTTGCAAGGATTATAAGGAGCGTAGTGTTGCAATATACAAGTGCTTAGATGTATCTAATAATACTGATTAATATTTATGCATCCAGTTAAATGAATTGGTCTCAAAATTCTGCACTCGATATTGTACTAAGTTGTGCAATAGGACGGAACCCAGTCAACAGGAAACGAGACTGTTGTGACTTGTTTCGTCACGCTGAAGACCCGGTTTCGATTCCCCACATGGGTACAATGTGTGAAGCTCATTTCTGGTGTCCCCTGTCGTTATTGCTGGAATATTCATTAAAGCGGCGTAAAACTAAATTCACTTTCTGATAGTTTAACGGGATTATGATTCAGCGTTCAACAATTTCATCAGCCTGCAAGTGTCGTTTTAGGCCCCGGCGACTGGCGGAGTTATATTCGTACCTCCGTGGACGAGAACAAGCTTACCGTCAATTTCAGCCTGGCTCCCAGTCACTACAACTTCATACAGTATGACGTCATACTGAGGGGAATAAGTAACGACACATCTACCCGGCACACCCTAAAGGTTGGGGGTAGAGTCAAGGCACGGGGCGGATTTAAGGTATGTCAGGTGTTGCTTGTTTACCATCCCAGGTAACCCAGAATTTTTTTACAGTGATACATATCCCTGACCCTTCGACTTATTCTTTGTGAGTCTGGTTCGAATTACTCGGCGCTAAAATTAGCCTTCCAATGAAAGTACATTCTTGAATGGAAAAGAAGCGAGATAATCGGAACTTGGTTTATTTTGACGCTCACAGTCCTGATAGCATCAACATCCCTCCCTGGTTTTCATGCTAATGACCCCATGATAAATAACATGTTTCCAGGTAAGATTCATTTCATACGGTTGTATATGTAACCTATATCGAACGTTTTCTCAAGGTCGCGGCATTTTGATTGGTTATATTAATTTCAACATATGTTATATTTGTGATTATATGAGAGAAGTAGAGCTTCTAGTACTTTTATTAGGTTGAGTCCCATCTGGGATTCGAACCCACACTCTCAGAGTCAGGCACCTAGTCGCCAGCACACAAAGCCAGCGATGTAACCCACTCAGCCGCCGCTGTTTCCACATTTGACCACTTGCTAAATGGCATTGTGTATTCATATTGACTTTAAGTTGATGAGGGTGAGAAATTCTGTGCGAGATATTCAGAGTAATGTGCCCTGTGTCCCATGCCACCAAGTGATCGTAATGGTAAGGTTAATGTAACTCCATAGTTTACGACTGTCTTCGTTTACGACTGTCTTAGTTTACGACTGTCTAGTTTACGACTGTCTTAGTTTACGACTGTCTTAGTTTACGACTGTCTAGTTTACGACTGTCTAGTTTACGACTGTCTTAGTTTACGACTGTCTTAGTTTACGACTGTCTTAGTTTACGACTGTCTTAGTTTACGACTGTCTTGTCTTAGTTTACGACTGTCATAGTTTACGACTGTCTTAGTTTACGACTGTCATAGTTTACGACTGTCTTAGTTTACGACTGTCTTAGTTTCTTAGTTTACGTTTACGACTGTCTTAGTTTACGACTGTCTTAGTTTACGACTGTCTAGTTTACGACTGTCTTAGTTTACGACTGTCTTACGACTGTCTTAGTTTACGACGACTGTCTTAGTTTACGACTGTTTTAGTTTACGACGACTGTCTTAGTTTACGACTGTCTTAGCGCTGCGTCAATTTGTGGATCAGTGCCAACGTTATTTATCATAACATACAACTCAATAGAGATTAAAGAACATGAAATGTTAATCTGTCATGGCATGGCAGTGTGGTCCTTAACTTATTTCGAGTAGTATAACATACTGTTGATCTATACGCTGGTTATTTGTTTATATATATATATACCATGTGTTAAAAACCCCAAACGCTTGGTTGCATAGCTGTGTGGATCATCCGTTCATTTGTCACGCCAACGATTGGGTTTCGATTCTCTGTATGGGTACGGTGCGTAAAACCTCACTCACTTGAAATATGACTTACGTACGTTATTATGTCAAGCATTACCTCGTTCTGTGTTCTGTCGGGCAGTAGGGTCATTTAGTAGTTGTAGAGCGACAGCACATCACGACGAAAACCCGTCATCTCTCCACATGGGCACTTTGTGTGAAGGGCATTCTGGTGCCCTTTGCCATGTCAAACCACTCACTCACTCACTCTGTGTTGTATTTCCAGCAGACAGTCTTCTACGATGTCCCAGCGGGAAGGTATAGAGTTGAGGTACGTTTTAATCGTGACACACAATAGAAAACAATAGACCCGTCATTTATAACATGGACCTACGTGGGTGAAACAAACATATGTTCGAAGGACCTCCTCCCAGACATTTATTTGGGATGGTGAGTGTGTGTGTGTGTGTGTGTGCGCGCGCGTGCGTGCGTGGGTGGGTGCGTGCGCGCGCGCGCGAGCATGTATGTGCATATATGGATATATTTATCGTATGATCAAAGAACCTGGTTAAATTGGCATATCAAATAAAGCCATGTATAAGAGCAGCGACTTAACTGCCTTTACATTTATTTGTATCGACTTCTTGACTGATGCTGAATAAATGCCATATCAAAATAGTGATGTTCGCGTAAAGGTGTGTGGGTACTACGGTAAGGATCAAAAGATTGTTGCGTTGGTCCTAAAAGAGTGGAGCCGAGCAGTAACTCATTTTTTAGAGCACAGCTCGTGCGTGTAAGGCCTGAGCATAATATATAATCATGGTAGTTTTTTATCAATTTTTGCTTTGACTGTGTAAACTGAAGAAGTCGCAGAATTTGTTAGTAAACCCAGTTGTTAAGATAGAAGACTATCAATCCCTTGAAGGCGTTCAACAACCAACAATCAATTTTCTCGTCATTTTTCTGATTCTGTATGATCTTGCCTCAAGACACGTGTAATGCGTGGAGATCCGGATTAGAATTGGTCTTCAGTAACCCATGCTTGTAGGAGGCCATAACACGAGGCGATTAACGGGATCGGGTGGTCAGGTCGACTTACTTGGTTGACAGAAGTCATCGTATCCCAATTGCGTAGATCGATGCTCATGATCCCTCTGTTGCCCGATTGTCCAAAGATGGGCGTCATATAGCAGGAATATTATTGAGTGCGGCGTTAACAACAAACAACCAGTATTTGAGGCATTTCAGTGTTTGACATAACACACTCGATGGTCGCTGTGTTCCCAGAGCTGTCAGATTGACATGTACTGTTTGAATCAATGATATTTCTGAATGTCAATTTGACATTAATACTACTTTGTTGTTAACTTTGATGTTTTTGTAACGTGATACCTACAAGCGGAACTTGCCATGTTGACATTAAACAACACTTTGAGTCTGTGATATTTCTGTGTCGAGCTTGTCAGTATGATAAATCACAATTCGAATCGATGATATTTGACAGCTGATGTCAATTTCATTTAGACAATGCATAACAATTTGATATTTCAGGTGATGCCTGTGGGCGGAGCGTGTCAGTTCGACTGTTCCATGACAGTGAAAGGTCCAATCTTAGTGGAGCAACGTCAGCAACAATCGGAACTGTCAGTGGGTAAGGAGTAGCGATGTTTACCGACTGCCCTTCGACAGGATAAGTTTTCCAGAGTGACTGAGTGAGTGGGATTAAAAGACTTGCCAGCTTAATGTTGACAGAAAGCCTAAACAAAAAGTGAATAGTCTTTACTAAAACCATAGAAGATGGTACGGTTCCGTCTATCATAATCATGTCGTCGTAAACAAACAACACAAAGTTCGAATTTCAAGCAACTGAGCTGCATTTATTTGGAGTTAACCAAGCCGTTAATGTATGAAAGTCGTGGCAATTGCAGCAACAGAAAGATCATGTCAAGTATCGGATGACTGATCTTCAATTGGCCAGTATCGTCCACTCGCTGACCCAAAATGTTCTGGCGATCAGATTAATATGCAACCAAGTCTCCCAGCAGGAGCTTCTATCAAGATCTGTGCAATTTAATACTGATAATAGTTCTTGTTTATAGATACCTTCCACGCTTGATTATACCATTCAGTTTGCGACAGGAAATGATGACACTACCCCCACACAACTATAAACCCATATGGTATTGCTGGAGTGTTGCCTTAAGCGGCATAAAACCTTATTCACTCACACACATAGCTTCCAACCCCAAGAGAGAAAACAACTTGAGATGCCCCCAGAAAAGCCAACGCATAATTGCAAATTCTCTTCTTAGAAAAACTCACAGCGAACGATGTATCCTGCAAACGATATCCTTTTAGCGGGTTTTTATTGCTATTTTTCATTTTTATATCAGTTGTTTTTGTGAGAGCGTGACATGAGGGATACAATTGTGAGTCTCAAGCCAAAGGCGTGAGAGTTGACAGGTATGCACACATTCAATCGTGCAGTCAGTACCCTGAGTCTAAACATTGTTACTTTTATTCAACTCTCGATGATTACATGTATGTGTAAACGTTTTCTTTCCCTGATGTGCAGACTGGACGCCACGCATCAACGTCTCTGTTGACGCAAACAACAACGTCACAGCGACATTTCACGCCGCCAACAACGGCGACATCACCCAATATAACGTGATACTCTCCGGCATCAACACCACCAACAAGCGGCAGCACGTCCTGCAGCAGGACCACCACAATGTGAGTTTCTGGAACAGATGTCTTGTCAACAACACTGAACATATCAACACTTTGTAAAAGCCCGATTCTACTGTCATCTATATCTGTTGTCTGTATTTGTTGTTGTATTTCTTTGCAGGTTTTGAAAACAACGTTTCGGAACGTTTCTCCTGAGACTTACAGAATTGGGGTAAGTTTGAATACACAATTTCTGAATATTCAAAATAAGGGAGCACAGGTAGAACCGTCGTCTTAGGCGCGTCATTTCTCTGAACTGAGTTGCCTCCCTTAGGAGGGAACCTGTGATCCATTCGTCCCCACTCGCCCCTTTCCATAACCTCCTATTCAGCTTATCCCGGAATAACACGAGTTGGTCACGAATGCTATTCGGCTTGTCCCGGAATAACACGAGTTGGTCACGAATGCTATTCGGCTTGTCCCGACATAACACGTGTTGGTCACGAATGCCTATGATCGTAAGAAAAGCGACGGAGAAAAATATATCCCTCTAAAAATATGTTTGCACATGATACTGCTTGCAATTAATAAGCACTGAAACATCGAAATGCATGGGCAACCAATAGCAACACATTTGTTGTTGAACATAGTGAAGATCCGGGTTAGAATTGGTCTTTAGCAAGCCAGGAATGTCGTAAGAGGCA
This sequence comes from Haliotis rubra, assembly GCF_003918875.1. Taxonomy (NCBI): domain Eukaryota; kingdom Metazoa; phylum Mollusca; class Gastropoda; order Lepetellida; family Haliotidae; genus Haliotis; species Haliotis rubra. The sequence goes on from NW_025765447.1 coordinate 3,058,064, forward strand.
ACGAACGGGCCTGGATTGTCAGGATCGCTGACTTGGTCCTGACACATGTCGTATCCCAATAGCGTGGATCGATGCTCATGCTGTTGATCACTGGATTGTATGGTCAAGATACGATTATTTCCATACTGCCGTCATATAGCTTGGATACTGCTGATTGAACCAACAAACAAACTATAATCAATGAACAGAGCCATCTAAGATGTAAACAACCTTCTTGGATTCACCATAGTTAGTTTTCTTGTGTTTTCAGCACCAGTGCTCTAAGATTTCGCCAAGGTGGTAAACGTGTAAGACTTGCATCCGTTAGGTCTTTTTCCCTCGTAAAGCTGACACATTGGTCATTGCTGGTCAAAGCGGCGGCAAACCAGACTTACACACTTCTTTATAAACAAAAGATAGCACAGTGTATAACCACTGATCGTGACTGTTATAGTTTGTCCATTTAGTATGGAATCTTAGAAGGGACATTCTCGCGTTGTCGCCCTCTCAAAACAAGGGAAAGTGTCAAAATTAACCAAAGCGTTACAATGCGACAATGCGACATTTTGGACATTTGTCGCATTATCGTTTTGTCGAGCTTTGAATAATGTTTTTATTTATCCAAAGCGCGACAATGTGAATAGCGCGACATTATCGCATTGTGCCTCATCTAAGATGTGTAAAAAGCCTTTAATGTGACATAGTTTATAGACATACCAGCACCATTGTAGTCATTGAGAGACAGTCCCAGTAAATACACAGTGTCCACGTCCAGATTCATAAGCGAAATGCTGAGCGATTTTGAAAAATGAAAACATTTGGTGTTGTTACTTTCAATAATATGACATTTATATGAAACTCATGTATTTCTTTCCGGGAGTATAGCCATCTCCATCTTCAAAGGTTCGCGACAATTTGTCAAAAATGGAAGCAAATGTCATCTGAAGTCTCAAGTGATGAGGCCAGTAAAAAAGCTTCATCTGGTTCCTAAATAGCTACATGTATAAAACCTCACAGTGACACAGTACTACATATGGCCAGGGGGCTGACTTGAAGTTCCTCCATATCAACTTACCTCTACGGGGCGGTGGGGTAGCCTAGTGGTTAAAGCGTTTGCTCGTCATGCCAAAGACCCGGGTTCAATTCCCCACATGGCTACAATGTGTGAAGCCCATTTCTGGTGTCCCCCGCCATGGTATTGCTGGAATATTGCTAAAAGCGGTGTAAAACCAAACTCACTCACTCACTCACTCAGCTTTACGTTGAGCTATACTCCAACAGATCCAGCATCTCGCGTCTACATTTTCACAGTTTTTGAAACACAACACCACAACAAGCGAGCATGTTGTTTCTACGAAGATTTCAAAGAACGACTCTTGCTAATGAATGTGCCGATTCAATTTCCTTATTCATACCATGATATGTATGGAAATGTTATGTCTATCCTACCCTCCAACTGTTATGTCTATCCTACCCTCCAACTGTTATGTCTATCCTACCCTCCATATGTTATGTCTATCCTACCCTCCAACTGTTATGTCTATCCTACCCTCCAAATGTTATGTCTATCCTACCCTCCAACTGTTATGTCTATCCTACCCTCCAAATGTTATGTCTATCCTACCCTCCAGCTGTTATATCTATCCTACCCTCCAACTGTTATGTCTGTCCTACCCTCCAAATGTTATGTCTATCCTACCCTCCAAATGGTATGTCTATCCTACCCTCCAACTGGTATGTCTATCCTACCCTCCAACTGTTATGCCTATCCTACCCTTCAAATGTTATGTCTATCCTACCCTCCAACTGTTATGTCTATCCTACCCTCCAAATGTTATGTCTATCCTACCCTCCAAATGTTTTGTCCATCCTATCCTCCAACTGTTATGTCCATCCTACCCTCCAAATGTTATGTCTATCCTACCCTCCAACTGTTATGACTATCCTACCCTCCAACTGTTATGTCTATCCTACCCTGCAAATGTTATGTCTATCCTACCCTCCAAATGTTTTGTCCATCCTATCCTCCAACTGTTATGTCCATCCTACCCTCCAAATGGTATGTCCATCCTACCCTCCAACTGTTATGTCTACCCAACCCTCCAACTGTTATGTCTATCCTACCCTCCAACTGTTATGTCTATCCTACCTTCCAACTGTTATGTCTGTCCTACCTTCCAACTGTTATGTCTATCCTACCTTCCAACTGTTATGTCTATCCTACCCTCCAACTGTTATGTCTATCCTACCCTCCAACTGTTATGTCTGTCCTACCTTCCAACTGTTATGTCTGTCCTACCTTCCAACTGTTATGTCTATCCTACCTTCCAACTGTTATGTCTATCCTACCCTCCAACTGTTATGTCTATCCTACCCTCCAACTGTTATGTCTGTCCTACCTTCCAACTGTTATGTCTATCCTACCTTCCAACTGTTATGTCTGTCCTACCCTCCAACTGTTATGTCTATCCTACCCTCCAACTGTTATGTCTGTCCTACCTTCCAACTGTTATGTCTATCCTACCTTCCAACTGTTATGTCTATCCTACCCTCCAACTGTTATGTCTGTCCTACCTTCCAACTGTTATGTCTATCCTACCTTCCAACTGTTATGTCTGTCCTACCCTCCAACTGTTATGTCTATCCTACCCTCCAACTGTTATGTCTGTCCTACCTTCCAACTGTTATGTCTATCCTACCCTCCAACTGTTATGTCTATCCTACCCTCCAACTGTTATGTCTATCCTACCCTCCAACTGTTATGTCTATCCTACCTTCCAACTGTTATGTCTATCCTACCCTCCAACTGTTATGTCTATCCTACCCTCCAACTGTTATGTCTGTCCTACCTTCCAACTGTTATGTCTATCCTACCTTCCAACTGTTATGTCTGTCCTACCTTCCAACTGTTATGTCTATCCTACCTTCCAACTGTTATGTCTATCCTACCCTCCAACTGTTATGTCCTTCCTACCCTCCAACTGTTATGTCTATCCTACCCTCCAAATGTTATGTCTATCCTACGCTCCAACTGTTATGTCTATCCTTCCCTCCAAAATACAATATGTTCATGTCTTGGTCCTTGTGCCGCACTCAGCAATAATCCAGTTTGTAAATAATCGAGTCTAGACCAGACAATCCAGTGATCAACAGCATGAGCATCGATCTACGTTATTGGAATAGGAAGAGTCTGACCACCCGATCCCGTTAGTCGTTTCTTACGACAATCATGGGTTGCTGAAGACCAGTTCTAACCCAGATCTCCACGGGTAGAATGTATTATAAGAAACAGTGCTTTATTTATACATGCGTTGCGCCCGAGCATGTCTTTTGCAGTTATCATACTGTATGTTGACCAAACGTATAGCATGTAGTGATGGCCCACGTATGAACACATAGAGAACGAACTGAACTCCCTGTAACATCCAAGACAGATACGTTTGAGGTTGCAGGTTACTTATGGGCCACTTGCAGTCTACCTGCAGGCCACTTGAAGGCTACTTGCAGGCTACCTCCAGATGGTGAGAAGACCATGATATGCCAAATGACACAATGGAATATGTAATCAGTAAAGAAGTGCGTTGTATTTCATTTCAGCTGCAACCTGTGGGCGGACTGTGTGAGATAGTCTGCAACATTGTGTGGAGTAACAGCACCTTCACAGTGGCGCCTCGTGTACAGGCAGGTGGGTTTTGGAGTGAGTGAGTGAGCTTTTAGCAATATTCCAGCAATGCACGGCGGGGGACGCCAGAAATGGGCTTTACACATTGTACCCAAGTGGGGAATCGAACCCGGGTGTTCAGTGTGACGAGCGAACGCTTTAACCACTTGGCTACCCCACCACCCCTGTGGGATTTGGATATGATTGCTATTGACTTGACTGATTCCTATTCTATATGTTACATCCTTTTTTGTCCCAGACATACCTTTGAGATAAGGTAGGGGGTAGAGAATTATGGGTGGGGGCATAGAGAAGGGTGGGTGGGGTTTGGGTAGTTGATGCAATGGACGAACAGAAGTGTCGACAGGATGCACTTCAAATGCATGAAATGATTCGGAAAACAATTTGCAATGTGGTAGCAAATTGCTATTTTTGCTGATATTTCACCAAATATATATATAGTCACATCCGTAACAGATGTCCCTCGCCCACCGCAAAAAGCAATTAATATCTAAATAAAAAAACCGTGAAATATACAGGATGAATACAATAATCTGTGTATTAAATCACCTTCGGATTATAATGTCGTTTCATATTTCTGTAATGCTTAAGGAGTTCATTAATAATTTTACTCTTTGCTCTATTCAGTCATTGTTCCACGGAGTTCCATTGATCAGTCAGATATTGTCCATCAATCCAGGAATGTCTGTCAACCAGCACCGAAAAACATTCGTATCTACGTCGTTGAATAAAAAAATACCCCCTTAAACCGAATTACAATTTCCACCCTTTACGCGGTGTTTAATTAAGATTTCTTCACTTCAAAGTTCCGTAATAGCTGTGTTGACTAAAACTTCCTCTGAAACCTTTTCTCAAGACTGAAAAAAGCAAACATTTGTTTCTAAAACGTCTGGTATCTGAGCAGGAAAGGGTTTGGTAAACAGTCTGAAAATGGCTTCTTGATTAAAAACCACATGACTACCCAAAGACTGAGCTGAAATGTGTAATCACCGAATGCTAAAGACTTGAAATAATAAATTGGCTTGTAATTACCCACGGGACAAACTGTTTACTTTTGAGAAAGCCAGCTAAGCTTTCGCCTTGAGGAACATTGATAAATGTGTATTTTCGTCTGTTGATTATTAGAACAAGTTTCATTTGTAGCCCATGTCGCGGATCCGTTATCAACGTTGTCAATGACGCCCGGCGTTATGGATTAAGTGCAGGTGGTATGAGAGTGTGTGTTTAAAGCAGGTGACGGTGTAGCCCCAATGCAACTTGTGCTAAACTGTAATAACCCTTCAAGTGAGTGGGGTTTTTTTTAGCACTATTCCAGCAATATCACAGCCGGGAACACCAGAAATGGGCTTCATACATTGTACCCATGTGGGAATCGAACCCAGGTCTTCAGCTTTAACCACTAGGCTACCAAACCCGTCTGTCCTATAAGTGAGTGAGATTTAATGGCGCTTTGAACAACATTACTACACGGTATGTCATCTTGATAGAGGAAGACTTGAAGCGATGCATGTTTGTATTTTGTATAACGCTGGAGTCAGCATTTACCCAGCTATATGACGTCCGTCGGTATGTAATCGAGTCCGGACCAGACAATCCAGTGACATTATTAGCATCGATCTACGCAAGTGGGATACGATGACATGCATTAACTAAGTCTGACCACCCGATCCCGTTAGTCTGACAACCCGATCCCATTAGTCTGACCACCCGATCCCATTAGTCTGACCACCCGACCCCATTAGTCTGACCACCCGATCCCGTTAGTCTGACCACCCGATCCCGTTAGTCTGACCACCCGATCCCATTAGTCTCACCACCCGATCCCATTAGTCTGACCACCCGATCCCATTAGTCTGACCACCCGATCCCATTAGTAGGGTTCCCATGGGTTGCTGAAGGCCAATTCTAACCCGGATCACCACTGTTGTCTCATGCGTATTACACATTGGTTAAAGCCACGGGCTAGAGTAACGTTTAGTCTGTAATATAAATAACATTGATAGAAACAAACAATTCCTTTTAAATTCAAAAGGAGCCCAGACAAGGGTGATTCAGAACCTGAAACTGAAAATCTAGAAATCTAGACTTGCTTCATTTAGGGCTTTAGCACATAGAAAGGGATAAGCAGACTGGAAAATAATGCGGTTCTGGGACTGACTGTGAGACAGACTAGCCACGAGCATGTTCATGGTTCTAACAAACACAGATACGTGACTGATTGTGCCTTGTGTCGTGGTTCCTGTAGTGAACCTCTGTGATCGCGAACAACCCCATGAGGTTTCCGGGTCAGAATGTGTCCCCAGCATCCGGTGTTTATTGGTCAAATGGAGCGGTCAGTCAGGCTCGGTGGCATGGCGTGTCAGCGTACCCCGGTTCGTTGCTCATTATATCAGTCACTGTTATCTGGCCCAGCTTCCATTATTTACCGGCAGCTGTGATGTTACCATGCAGTTATATCCCACATTATTTACAGACCGCCGCCATATAGCTGGAATATTGCTGAGTGAGGCGTAAAACTAAACTCACTCACTTACTCACTTAACTGGCCCAGCTTCCATTATTTACCGGCAGCTGTGATGTTACCGTCGACGGCGTTAAACAACCAATACACAAACAAACCTATTCCTCATCTGGCTTTCCTCACATATTGGGCTGATGTTTTGACTTCAGAAAACAATGGAACGTGTTATACGCACTGGCTTCTTTAAATGAATAAATTTACCAACTGAAGACAACTTTATTTAAGGCACTTTCTATCATTGTTATGCCTCCATTGTGGAGTTAATAGAGGGTATGCCTCGACAGCTGAAAGGTAGCTCGACCCCTTTGCGGTATCATAACAATGGTACTTGTTAGTTCCCTGCCTGGCGCTCGGCATTAAGGGGTAAAACAAAACAGGAACTGGCCGTCTCTAAGTCAGTATAATGTGTCTGACTGGGTATCCATGTTATACAGGTGTGAGGTAAAAGAGGAATATTACTGTAAAACACGACATTAAACCTGATTTCAATTCATGTAATTTATAGGGCGGTGGGGTAGCCTAGTGGTGAAAGCGTTCGCTCGAGAATGGGCACAATGTGTGAAGCCTATTCCTGGTGTCCCCCGCCCTGATATTGCTGGAATAATGATAAAAGCGGCGTAGAACCATACTCACTCACTCATGTAATTTACGAGTACACCTTTCACGAGTACCAATACTACAACTTACAAATCCAAGAAACTACAATTCAAATGTTCTTCTTCATGTGTAAATGTGTTTCTCTTCAGAGCGCATGTCCAGCCGTTTGTCTGGTTCATCCGAGTCTTCTAATGACGTCATCAAAACCGTTTTGGGGTCGGTGCTGGGGGTATTTGCTGCGTTACTTCTGTTGCTGGTCTTCGCCTTCTCAGTGAGGAACAGAGGTCGAGGTATGGGGGAGTATGTCAGTGAGGAACGGAGGTCGAGGTATGGGGAGTATGTCAGTGAGGAACAGAGGTCGAAGTATGGGGGAGTATGTCAGTGGGGAAACAGAGGTCGAGGTATGGGGGAGTATGTCAATAAGAGTCCGAATGTTGGTGTTGGAGTTGGAGACGTGTGTGCGTACGTGTGCATGAGTAAACTACTTTGAGTATGTGGGTGAGAATTATAGTCTGTGACCTTGTCTGTAACTTTGTTTGTGACGTCGTCTGTGACGTCATCGGTGACGTCGTCTGTGACGTTGTCTGTGACGTCGTCTGTAACTTTGTTTGTGGCGTCGTCTGTGAGTGATTCTGGGTTACTGATGGAGGCATTGGAGTCTATGGGAGTCCGAAAGAGAGCATGTGTGCGTTTAATCTGAAAGTGAGTCTGAGTGGAGTCGAAGAGTGGAGTTTGGAATAAGTTAAGTCTGAGACTGAACATGGACGTATGTATAAGCCTGTGGGTATACTTAGTTTGAGAATAAGCATGTGAGTATATCTAGTCCATAAATGAGCACGTGAGTACGTATGGTCTAAGAGTGAGCCTGTAAGTACGTATGGTCTAAGAATGTGCACGTGAACCGTCTTTAACAATGTTCCACAAATATCATGGCGGGGGACACCAGAAATGGGCTTCACAAATTGTACCCATGTGGGGAATCGAACCCGGGTCTTCAGCGTGACGAGCTGGCGCTTTAACAACTAGGCTACCCCACCGCCCCTAAGTCTGTGAGTGATTCTGAGTGAAAGTTATAGTCAGAGTGAACAGGTAAGTTTAGTCTGTGAGTGTATCTAAAATTCAGCGTTGCACCGGCTAGGTTCCAGTCATACGGCGATGAGAAAAGTACTCTAGATCTAGTCTCAGACAATAGTTGTCCATCACTTTTCATTCAGGACCTTTTCGTGTTTGGAAAAGTGGAAGTAACTCACGTGACAGCCAAGAGCCATTGACAGCAGCTAAAGGTAGCAAAGGCAAAGGTAGGTCGCTTCATCCTCTTTGTGGATACACCTGTTATATATTTTTATAGTAGAGTTTCAAAAAATAATACGGACTCATCACTTGAGATTCAAAATTCAAAATGAATCTAAAATATCTGTAGTATATCATAACTCACGTAGTATAACATAACTGACGTAGTATATTATAACTGACGTAGTATAATATAGCTGACGTAGTATAATATAACTGACGTAGCATGTTATAACTGACGTAGTATACTATAACCGATGTAGTATATTATAACTGACGTAGTATAATATAGCTGACGTAGTATATTATAACTGATGTCGTATAATATAGCTGACGTAGTATAATATAGCTGACGTAGTATATTATAACTGACGTAGTATAATATAGCTGACGTAGTATATTATAACTGACGTAGTACACTATAACCGATGTAGTATATTATAACTGACGTAGTATAATATAGCTGACGTAGTATATTATAACTGATGTCGTATAATATAGCTGACGTAGTATAATATAGCTGACGTAGTATATTATAACTGACGTAGTATAATATAGCTGACGTAGTATATTATAACTGATGTAGTATAATATAGCTGACGTAGTATAATATAGCTGACGTAGTATATTATAAGTGACGTAGTATAATATAACTGACGTAGTATATTATAACTGACGTAGTATAATATAGCTGACGTAGTATATTATAAGTGACGTAGTATAATATAAGTGACGTAGTATAATATAGCTGACGTAGTATAATATAGCTGACGTAGTATAATATAGCTGACGTAGTATAATATAACTGACGTAGTATAATATAGCTTACGTAGTATAAGATACGTAGTATAATATAGCTTACGTAGTATAATATAGCTGACGTAGTATAATATAAGTGACGTAGTATAATATAACTGACGTAGTATAATATAACTGGATTTTAAGATTCCAGAAGTGCACAGGATATTAGTTGCTTTTTGTCTTCGAGTCTTGTAGACAACATCTGAAATAAACTAAAATTTGAATTAAACACAAAGGACGTTAATTCTAACTTTTCCGAGACTGCTTCAAATACTCATATGCTTCTTCAGAAAGGTAATGTCATGGCTGATGTTGGTAACGAAGTACTTTTTGTCTCTTATAACCGGTTGGTTGGTTGTTTGTTTAACGCGGCACAGAGCAATATTCCAGCCATACAGCGGTGGTCTGTAAATAATCTCGTCCCGACCAGACAATCCAGTGATGAACATCATGAGCATCGATCTACGTAATTAGGATACGATTACCTATCAACCGGAACCCGCTGCCATAATATTGTTTGAATACCGTAAAATCATTGGCACTCACTCTTGTGTGTTTCAGCTGGAGCGCAGTTACTTCCCCTTTATCGGCGAAAGGTGTTTCTGTTGTACACGGAGGATCACGAAGCCCATCGTAAACTTGTAGGCACATTCGCCCACTATCTACAAACTTACTGTTTCTGTGACGTGTTGCACGTTGATTGGTGTTTCAATGATCTCCGTTCCCTGGGGCCCGAAACATGGATCAAGAAGTGTATACAGGAAGCAGAAGTGGTACTTGTCATCCATTCTATCGGGACAGCCAATCAAATCCAAGCATGGAGAAGGGGATTGAAAATAAACACAGAACACTCAGTGACGGGGCGACTTTTTTGAGGATGCTTTGCCATTGATATTTCATAATGGCTCCCTGACCAACAAGTGCATAGGTCTCCATTTTAGGAATGGTAAAAAAATAAATAATAATCTGCAAGGACAGTCGCATATATATAGTTTAATGGACCAATTTAAAGACTTCGTTTATGACGTCCATAAACTGATGTCACATGAATCGTCATATGATCTTCCTACAGACGTGGACCATTCCGGAACGGAAGAAGGGAGACAACTCTTACAAGCAATTCGAAACGCTGAGTTATATGAAGAAGCCAATGTACAATGGACTGAAACTGTATATGATCAAACGGAAGTGACATGCTCTGAAGATGTCACTCTGGCATCGTCCGGATATGTTTCGCAGGATAGGTATGACTTTTTTAGAACCGGACGAGATCACAGAGTTTGAAGGAGATGGTATTTCCATCGGTAAAGAACTAAGAGACATCAACGCTATTTACCTGACGTAGCGAAATGGAGGGAACATTAATATATATTATGGTCGGGTTGTAACGTCGTTTTTCTACGCTGCACGCTTTGACTTGAGTGTGTACGTGACAGTGCCTTGAGAAGTATGTACTGACAGGTTGAATTATCATTGAATCACGTTATACCTATCTCGGGATGTACGACTCCGCTGCATGTTAAGTGTGCTCTCGGAAAAGCCGGAATATTATTGCAGAGGGACGGACAGACAGAGGGACGGACAGACGCGAGCGACATCTTATCTGATCTTGTCTCTGTGTTTCAAGCCGTGAAGGGACTCTTCTCTTTTGCACCTGTGGGTGTGAAGCCCATGTAAGACTCCTGGTATTAAACATATGTCTGAGATGGAATTCCAGGTCTGTGATTGGCTACTCTGTGGTTTAACAACATAATATTTGGTCGATGTTCTATTACACCTTTATTGACAAAATAGAGAGAGAGAGAGAGAGAGAGAGAGAGAGAGAGAGAGAGAGAGAGAGAGAGAGAGAGAGAGAGAGAGAGAGAGAGAGAGAGAGAGAGAGAGAGAGAGAGAGAGAGAGAGAGAGAGCAAAATGGATGAAGGAATAATACGGATTTTACTCAAGAGCGAGACCATTTTGGCTTTAAACATCGGATTAGAGTAATCTATCCCATTTACACAAAGGCCAAAATCCAAAGGATTACATTGTTTTAATTATCATATTTTCTTCAAGAGGTCGATGCTCAGAGGACAGATGTTTCTGCCTAATGCACGTGGAGTACATGTGCCGAGACACGCAAACAATTCACACAGGAACATCACATTATCAATCAATACAAGGTATATTGCTGGTAATAATTACGTAGGAATATGTTTTCCACAAATCATCTTCATTAGCATCGTTATTATTGTTTAAAACAGATTAACAACTTTTAATAGCAGCAACTTAGACCGCTTCATTAATGTTTATTATTGTTGTCAAAGCAAAACACTTCTTGCCTTAAGACAAGTATCAGTGAAGGCTAATACTAGACCACATACCCCGCTAGATATACCTACGTTGAAACTGAGGAATGTTGTATTCCGGCGAGGTGATTCTGTTGTTGACACCAATGTCATAGGGCTGGGACGGGTCCGAATTTTCTACCCGGGAACCCCACCCCCTATTACCCTACCCTACCCGGATACCCGTTATGCTAATTCCTGACATCAAATTTGTAAGAAATGGCAATATATTCTTCAGCTCAGAGGCTTAAATTTCGTTTTTTCAATAACCATGCATTTTATTCAAAAGAAGTGACTGTAATTATGTCTAAATATTCAAAGACAATACACGTCAGCCTTTTTAATCACGAAAGAATAACATATTACATTGTTTAATCTATTAGTTGCATGATCATAACGTGTCCGGGTATTGAGATGGGTAACCGGGTCCAACTCATTACCCACCCGTCCCGGGTATCCGAGTTATTCGTCCCAGCCTTACAATGTCACTGTCACAAAATACACCATGTAACATCTTAGATATATGAAATTATTGCTGAAAGCATCTGCTAGCGTACTACAAAGGGTTAGTCTGCGTTGTTCCAACAGATACATCAGTACACCTTGAACAATACACACACACGTAGTGATTACATCGCGTTCTAAAAATAGGCACAATGCCAAGAACCACGTTAATACATCAACCACAAGCCGTACTCACAAACGCAGTATTACAGCCCGTCCTAATAATAGCCCGCACAGCGTATTGCACCACGAGAAGAAAACAGTCGCCGAATATTATAAAACAGACCACATCAACTGATAATTCAGTTGATTAACTGACAGAGGCCTTGCCTGTGTTTGTGAGTAGTCATTATGGTGCTGAAGTCGTCCAAACACGGAGTTTACTCCGGCAATACGCTGCGGGTGTCTAGCTCGCGTTATAACAGACAGTACCGCACTCACAGTTCAATAGTGAGGCGATATGTCGGGGGAACGGAGAAGAAAAAACTCCAAATTGGAAAGCTGATTGAGAACTTCGATGTTCCAGGTTTCGATGTTGAATTCTCGCTCAACAAAAGAAAGAGATGGGTTTTGCCTGAAGTCATCAGAAAATACATCCAGTCCCGAGAGTCAACTGAAGACACTACAAAAACAGATTTATTTCTGAGGCACAAGCTGAAACGACAATCTAACTGCATAGCTTACTACGCTGATAAAGGACATATAAAGCGACTTGTTCCGAAAGCGGGACGATATTTTAGTGGGAAGGCGGTAACAAATTTCAAAACATGTCCACAACAAGCGAAGAGACATAAGAAGACAGTTACCGACATTGAGGAAACACTTCAATCCGGTACTGATGAATCAACAGTAAGCTATGAAATATTCTGTCCGTGTTCCCCAAGAAGCTCAATTGTCCATAACCCAAAGTATATCAAACCAGAGGCTAGAGACAGTGTCAGCACTTCTGTGAATGGAGGGAGGAAGAAGAAGCGACGATTTCGTCTAACTAGGCGAAATGTGAACGAGATGCTACATGACACTTGCGAGGACTTTGATGTTCAGAGCGCAGACGACTCTGACACTGGGGAGGTGATATCTAGAGGAAACTTTACACTGAGAGACTTCATCAAAGTTGAACGTAAAATGAAGCGAAAATGTCGCACGCGACGACCTAGCCACGGAGATGACAGTGAATGTAAGAGAGGTCGCATTGTATTTGTTGATAAACATGTGTCGTCTGCTCGCTCAGTGATAACAGAAGATGAACAGTATGCGCTGAGCGCGAATTCCCTTTCTGTCTGCCTCAAGGACCCAACAATTGTTATTCCTGTTCCTGTGAAAATTGATTTAAATGAGGCTGCCTTTGATAACCTGCAAACTGTGTACGGTCGGCGTTATATCGAGGCAAAATGTGAACCCCGCAAGTTTAGTATTGATATGACTGACAAACTAAGAGATCATGTTAGAACGTCGACATTCTTCAGGGACGTGACGTCATCATCGTTGGATCTCCATGGTTACCTTTCGTTTACAGAGGTCGAATGTCGGGATGATGTCACTCTAAGAATCTACAAAGTTGCCCTGAACATTGCTTCTCATATGAACTCTATCAAGCTGGACTCAGTCGTGGAAATGGAGACCTACACACTGGAACAGCTCGAAGACAAGTGCCTCTCATACATCAATACACTCCCCAGGGATGTGTTCGTGAAGCGCGACGCCTTCAACGGCCTAGAAAAGCCTTTCATGACGTTTCAGCTTGTGAATGTGGGGAGGAGGTGGAATATGAACTGTCTCCACCCACACGAGTTCTCTGACAACGTCTACAGTCTACAAGGGACCTACAGAGAAGCTACAGAGGCTGGCTGTCCCACCGATGTGTGCGGTATCTGCTATGACGACATTAGGGTTTCCACTGAAAGAATCGACACACGTTCCCCTGCAACTAGCCTTGACGCCTGTGGACACTGGTTCTGTGATAGATGTTGGAGACAACATTTGGTCAACAAACTGCGATCTGGGCCTTCTGCCTTCACGTGCCCTGAGTATGGATGCAGTGTTGAGGCAGACTTCCCCACTCTTCTTTCCTTCCTGCACATCAGCGACATCAAGAAACACATCGAGAGGCAGATGAGTGAGAAGATCAACTGCTCCGCTCAGGCTAAGTGGTGTCCTAAACCTCATTGTGGACGGGCCATTCTGGCAGAAGGGCCTCCTATCAAGAGCAGAATTATTCCTGTAGTGTGTTCCTGTGGAACAGATCTGTGTTTTACCTGCATGAAGAACGCCCACTGGCCTGCCACATGTGCCCAAGCCAAGGCGTTCCGTGAAAAGGTGATTGCATTGAAGGACTACGTCATTCTTGCCAAAGACACCTTCCTTGATCTGTTTCCTGATGCGCTGTCTGTACGAGGTAAGATGTGCCCAAATTGCAGGCGATTCATCGAGAAGATATCTGGATGTCCTAACATGACTTGTCCTTGTGGAGCTAAATTCTGCTGGACATGTTCCAAACTCACATCGCATGGGTACCATGTTTGTGTCGTTGAAGAACAGAGAGATTTTCTTATAGAAGAATGTGCCATTGACTATAAGTCTTTCGAAAGGACACAGTTCTACAACACTGCATTGGATCATCGCCAGCAGCGACTGAATGTGAACATCCAGAAATATCTCAGCCGGGAGCGCACCCTAACCAAACGTCTGACGGCTGAAATACACGTGAACGAGAAACTAAGAACCCGAATCTGTGATGACGCTAAAACAAGTGATGACCAACTATCGGACAGATTAGCTTTTGACTTCATGAGGCGCATGCTCAGTATGAAACTCGAACTTCACCACGTGATCGAAAACGTTGCCATAGCAATGGATTACATGTCTCCGGGAGGTCTCCGCAATCAGCTCATGCAACTCCTGACAAGAATGGAGTCTTGTGTAGCCACCATTGAGGACACTTTCGACAGAGGAGTTGAGCTGCCCAATTCCATGGTGGTGGGGGATCTGGCGATTTGCCAGAGGGAGGCCCGTGTGTGTATTGCCCGTGTCGCACAGTTGATGAATTGATATGTCTTGAGAGATCTTCATCTTGACAGATCTGTCAAGTCTCCTTGTATGGAAGTGTGTGAATATTGAACTGTGACCTGAACACCAGTGACACTCACATTGATTGATATGATACAACTGTACTCTCATATCCATGTATTTAAACAATGAATCTTGACACACGGTTTTTACACCGAGTTACGTCCCCTGATGCGACAACACTATGTAAAATCGAGGATAATTGTCTTTCAAAATATATTCCAAGGTAGGAAGCTCATGTTTCACTGACTGCACTTGGTAATAACCTGCAGTCTGACCAACACTCCAGACAACCAAATGGTGCCAGTTGCTGTGTACAGAGCCGGAATCGTTTACCCATTCGAGGGGAACCCGATAAATCAAGCTACACAGTGATAGTGAGTAGTCGCCATTTGTGTCTGGGACTGCTATTCACTTTTGACTGCTCATTTGCACTATTGCATTTGCTATCCACATGTCTGCTTCATTTGCCCTCCTCAATCATTTCGAAAAAATGAACATTGATTATTATTTGCCATAAGAAAATACCACCTTCTGTGTATGATGTGACGTCACTGCGATTGCCTATGAACCAGTTTGGTCAAATTACCACGTGAAAGGTGTCATCTCGGTATCGATGCGTTCATTGCCCGTGGCGGTTATCATACAGATTATGTTGTGTTCAAACGATGTTGAAACTAACCCAGGACCTATCTCTCGGAAAGAAGTAAGAGATGTTATTGCGTCGGAGATACGTGATGTCTAGTCGGAACTGAGCTTACAAATTACAGTTTAAAAGGTGAAGCCAACGCAATCAGCTCTAAATGTCATCAATTTGAATAACAATTACACTAATCAAATCTGATATTCACGACTTGAAACATAATCATGCCATTATGTGTACTGACAATGATGCTGTCTCTGACAAAATTGAAACTGTCGTAGAACGCTTGTCAAAGATTGAGGACGATATGGACAAACTGGAATCCTTTAGCCGTCGTGATAATGTCATACTCCTTGGTGTACCCAGAAGAAGAAGGTGAGAAATCAATGGCTTGCAAGGAAACGGTGATGAGAATGTTAATGGATCCCTGGGCCCGGTTGTTCAATACTCGGTTATCTTAACCGCCGGTTAAGTTTTGACGGCGTCGAGACGGCCTTGAGACATGGTGTAATTTTCAATAAATCAAACAATAAATAATGAATTGGTTTACTTGGATAAAATTGAAGTTAAATGTCCTGTTTTAATTTTATTCAAATTAAATTGGAGTATGTTCATTGCACCTCGATACCGATGACGATGTAGGCATATGGTGATTATGTTCACAATATATACTGAACCACAAAAGAATTGTCGCACCGATAGCGGTTTCTTAAAGCACACACTTTAATTCACTCTATCAATCAACTAACAATCAAAACGCAGGATTGAGTTCAAACTTGACAATTATGCTTAACACATTTTCGGGAATCCCATTTAGAGTTCACACAAGCAAAATCACCAAAACTGGTACCGTTAAGATACCCAAAAGTTATTATTGTGTGGGGCCACCATGGGCATCGATAACGATGAAAGCGTTGCATCGTCTGTACATGGAATGAATAAGCCGGTTGATGAAGGCCATAGGAACTTGGGTCCATACTCTGCGAAATGCCTGATCGAGTCCTGCCGCAGTTGTCGGCCTTGGTTGAGGGTCATTCAGTTTTCTTTGAATCTTGTCCCAAAGGTGTTCTACTGGACTTAAATCCGTACTGAGTGCAGGCTATTGTAGGGTTTGGATGCCCTGTTGTCTTGGGCAGTCCAATGTGGCTCTGGCGGTGTGGGCAGGTGCGTTGTCTTACTGGAAGATGTGATTTCTGTAACGTCCAAAATATGGTACAACGTGGGGTCTTATGACTTGGTCAAAATAGCGAGCAGCTGTCACGTCATTTCCTCATCCTGGACCAAGATTCTGGAACACCAAGATGTCAACTAACTGGCCCAGTCCGATTGCACCCCACAGGACGATGCTTGTGCCACCCCACCAGCCTCTTTCAATAATACACTCATTGGAAAACAGTTCCTTACGCCTTCACCATACTCTCACTCTGCCATCGACTGTCGAAACACAATATCGGCTTTCATGAGATAAAAGCACAGTTCTCCATTGTTGATAACGCCAGTTCCAATACTGAGTTGCCCATTTTGGTTGGTTTGGGCGGGGATGAGTGGTGAGGACAGGACTACGATATGGTCTGTCACAGCAGAGGTTTCTTCCGCGTAAACGTCGACGCACTGTATCGGCACTTATGGGTCTGTTGTGAGTCCCAAGGGTCATGCGTGCTGTTTCCGTCGCTCTGGGGAAGATGGTTGCGTGATGTTACTGAAGGTCGCCCACTGCGTGGACTGTCTTGGATGCTGTTAGTGAACTGATACCACCCCTGCAGTCGGCAAATTGTCTTAACATGAACATTAAAATGATTGGCTACCCTCCGTGCAGTCTAGCTTACATGCAATCGTGCCATGACTAGGTTCCTCTGATCTCTCGTAAGTCATGGAATGGTGATTGTGTCAAAACAAAAAATGATTTCAGGCGAGTTTAAGACTCGCTTTCATTGGTAGGGTTGTCACGGCATGCACGTGCATTTTCACTTTCACGAATGTCATACGGAATAAGAACCTTTTACCACGTCTGCCTTTTTAGGTGGGTTTGGTCGAAATGTTTTTTTCACCATAAAACACACTGATGTTGGTAATAACTGTCAATCTGGATTGAAAAACATGTTAACAAAACGGTACAATCATAAGAAAGACACCACCTTATAAGAACACAATTTTGCATTGGATTTTGAAAGCGACGTTTCTTTTGTGGTTCAGTATATTTAACAAGACCATTGACAGTTACGAAAATTGACATGTAGGCCTATATAAAAACATATAAATATAAATAAAAATCAATTTCACACTCACAATTTAGGTAGAAATGGGACAACAAACCACGTGGTAATGTTTATAATCTAGATCTATTTTTTACTGTCTACCTTGAACTTGACACCATATATGATTTTATGGCATGATCTAGATCTAAGTTTCGATATTCAAATATAACATTTTAATCAAAGTTACGTGACTACGACCTAGGCCTGCATATCACTCACAACAGGAATAGATACTTAACATTGTTTTGTATATTTTCCTACACATCAGTTGAGAGAAATGATTATGCTAATTAAGTTTTCGTCAATTTATATAATTAGCATTTTTATAAGATGATATGCCTCAATTAAAATTGAAGAATGATAAAGAAATTAAGGCCTTTTAGCTGTAATGATTAGTAAGAATATGATTAAAATCCATCAATGGCAAAGGATGCCAGACTGACATATATGTCCTTGCTCCTCAACCCTCACTTTGAGTGAGTGAGTGAGTTTAGTTTTACACCGCACTCAGCAATATTCCAGCCATATAGCGGTCTGTAAATAATCGAGTCTGGACCAGACAATCCAGTGATCAACAGCGTGAGCATTGATCTGCGCAATTGGGAACCGATGCCCTCACTTTGATGTCCATTAAAATTCAAAAATATATCACGCAGACAAATATATTTTACAGTTTCGAAATCTACGGGAAATTCCCTGTTTCTTGCTACCATACACTGTTATCTAAGACAAAGTTAAAGTACTGAAAATGGCCTTTCAAAATAAGCTTCATCGCAAATGTCGCCATTTGTGACACATTACAAAATCGGGATTCACAAAGTTATTTGGTGGATGTTTTGAAATGTAATTACTCGAAGTATTGAATTTCAACAATAGCATATCAGTGATTGCTGATATCTGTTTTCATGATGAAACTCTGATTCTTATCATTCTTAAACGTTTCCGATGAACCAAGTGGGATGTTTTCGTAAATACACTCACACGAACGCCGAAGTGCGCTTTGTGCCACACTGGATAGTGTTTACAAAATCACGTTTCGCGAAGTCCGATATTGAGACGCTTATTAGTATTATGTACGAATATAATTCAGCTGTGACAGATGCATCACTGAATACTGAATACATTTTAGAATCAATTTATTACTGGTCTTTATCAGCAATACGAAGTGTCTAGATGAACTGAAACGATAAAACGATAAAAACCTGTAACAATACACAAATAGTCAGAATCATTCTGATTACTAGTACTTACACCACATTTTATGCATAAACGATCCCAGAATAAAGGGAAGGGTCCTCGCAAAATCCTGCGTACCCATTGTCACCGAAGCCGCCATTTTGTAATTTTGTAAGAAATCGGTCATCGGTACTGATGTCATACGTCAACATTGTTGTACATATTTGGCAATCTTTTTCAGGTGAAGGTTGGTTGAATAAGAGTACACACAACCACCATATCCTACCGAGTACACTTTCAGTATTATAATGTAATCGTTCGGATATTTTTTCATGAAACTAATATAATTATCTACATTTAGCCTTGTTCAATATCATCTTTATCATACGTGAATATAGGGTATACGTTTTTATTCTTTGAAAGTGTTTGTTTGTTTGAATGATATTTACAGAAGAATTTGACACATTTAGTGTAGTAAACTATATCTTAAACCTTATACACACGTGTTAAAGGGTGAAATGTAGGCATCATGCACTTGTACAACATCAATATTTGAAAGAATATTACAGTTTCATATGTAACTCTTCGTCAGAATAATTCCCAATAGCGATGCCCAATTCACGACACGGCCTATTATATCCTTTCTTTGCTAAACTGGCAACATGGAAGCAGCGTTAGGCATGAACGCCATTTTGCGAGTTAACCACACTGTTAAAAAGTTAGCGGCGGTCCTTAGGTGTGTTAACTTAACGTCAAGTTAACATCCTGTTAAAAGTTAACAGAGTTTTGAACAACAAGATAACCCTCTGTTATCGGTTAAATGTACTTATCGGCTGGTTAAAAGATACCAAGTTTTGAACAGCCGGACCCTGATGTTTAAAAACGTGGCAACCGTCTGACGTTATCCGCACCCATCGTCTTGGAACACAGCGTCGTAACACGGCGAAACCACGCTCTATACCTGTATAGCTCCTGATATCAGACGACAAGGTCCGAGCACTGAAAGCTAGACCCGTGCTTAAGTAAAAGGGGCTATGAATCTCAAGCGACTTGACCACACGACAACGTCAACAACTAAATGCCCTTAAAAAGACAGGCCATTTTGGATACTTACAACGATAAGCCCATGACAAAACCTCGTGAAACGTCTGATGGAGCATCTCGTCATTAACAGAAAACACCCCAACGAAAGCGAGGCAGGACTACTCAAGACGAGGCGGAAACCCCGCCGAATAAGCAACTTCAATCGGGCGGTTGCCAAGGCCCGGATAACATACCACATGGATGTAAAATACCAGACACCGCTAACACGTTCGATTATATGAGCGCTAATACAAAAGAACGTGAACGGATTGAGTCAAAAAGTGGATAACAGTGACTTCATCTCTTACTTCAGCAAATTCCAAATACCGTGCCTCGTAGAAACACTTGTATATGATATGTCAGGCATGAACTGGTTAGTTGGATATGATGTATTCTACAGCCCTGCTATTAAATTGTCTGAGTATGGTCGACGCAGGTGGCGTCTGTGTATGTATCCATCATTCAATTTGTACGTTTTGCAGATTAATGGCATCAGGCATTGATAATTTCCTAGATATTAAAGTATCAAAACAGTACACTGTTGTCTGTTGGCCGAAATGTAAATCTGATGTGTAGAGATTATCACCTTCCCTCTTCCATATCTTGCCCCGTATCATCCCGAGACGCCCATATCTGACTGAGGCCGTTAGGCAGACTGACTGAGTTTGGTTTTACGCCGCTTTTAGCAATATTCCGGCAACATCACGGCGGGGGACACCAGAGATGGGCTTCACACATTGTACCCATGTGGGGAATCAAACCCGGGTCTTCGGCGTGACGAGCGAACGCCTTAACCACTAGGCTACCCCACCGTCCCAATTGCTACACAGGTATCTTTGGTGATATGAATGCACGTAATGCAAAACTACGCTCCTTATAATCCTTGCAAACATGTCGTGCAGCGTGCTCTGTCGTACAGGGAGCACTGACAAATAGAAACCTGGAAATCGTGGAAATCTCAAAACGAGGCTCTGCCGCTAGAAAAGTTTGGCGGTCTGGTGCGAATTTGATATTATATCAATCACATTGTGCGTTACAGAACTACACAGAATAAGCGCAGCAGATGTAACCAGTGAGCCAGATGCATTGTGAATCATTTTACGACCTCGTCAAACTGGGGCAGTCTGTGACGTCTTAGTTAAGGTCATGCTGCCTACTCCTCGACCATAAAATATAGAAATACCATGTTATTAAAGTTTAAAATAAAAATCCATTTGTAAATACCATTTTCTTATGAAACAAGGAATTGGAATTCAGTGTAACCATAGTTGTTTGTGATGTCTATTTTCACTTTCACACGAGAAAATCCGGATCGGCTGAAAAGTAGGTCATTGTCTGAATAGGTTAATGAGACTCATGTTTCGGTTTGGATGATCGTAAATCCCATGACGGTATGGTAAATAGATTTGGGCAGATAATGTTAGACGTGTGTTATTCATTCAAGTTGCTTATTGTTGAGTAGAGTATATGGTGACACAGAGGGGGGAATATACCCACAGTGGCCACCAACGTTGTAGTGTGAATGATTACTCTATCTGCTTTCCGGATCTTGTTTAGTACATCAACATGTTAAACATTGGAGACCGTATAGAGTCTGATCATCTACCACCAGAACTGACATGTATATTCCCAAACATGAACAACCAAAATGATAAGCTGACATCTGGTCGTTTTAAAGAAATAATTCCCTTTGTGAAACTTGTTTGACAAGCCTGAAGGAAAGGTTGGTGTCTTGTAATCATCAATTACTGAGTAAACTGGAGTTTAACATTGATGGGGCTATAGAAGATTTCGTCCAGGTTAGATTCTGCCGACTGCATGAAGAAAAGATCTACATTTATACATCATCATCCACTATATGACAAAGATGGCTAGACGAGACGCTCGTAAAGCATTGTCAACATTTAGACGTTTTCGTACTGACTCTAATAGAACTATCTACTGCAAAAAGAGAAATCCGTACAAATCCTGTTGAAGGAAATATAAATCTGACATCTGTAAACTTGGGCTAAAACATCTCAACAATACTATTCATTCTACCGCTAGATTTTGGAAACAAATACGTTCTTTTAAAAGGCAGCCGAATGTAAAAGAGCGGCTTATTCATTTTAAGAAAAGAAATTCTCAAATGATACTGTTTTTAACACTTGCAAGGATGTGTTCGACGATATTCCAAATGTTTCATCCTCGTCTTGTACTGACGCTGACAAATATGCAATGTCTTCTCGAAACCCTATATCCCAAGATGAAATTGAAGACGCCATAATGCACCTAAAAAGTGGAAAAGTTCCTGCCCCTGACCATATCATGGTTGGAATGATAAAGTCTTCCTACTTTGAGATGATGCCTTTTCTACATAAATGTTTCAACAAGATGTTTGATTGTGGTATATTCCCCAGTTGTTGGTCATGTTTGGTAATCATCCCAATACATGAGAAAGGAGGTTTTAACAACCCAGATAACTACAGGGGAATATCCTTAATGTGTATTCTTGGGAAGATTTTCACCTCAGTACTTAATGCCAGGATTACGAATTGGGCTAACATGCGAGACAAGATTCCCGAAACTCAACCTGGATTCAGAAAAGGTTACTCGACGTCAGACCATATATTCACATTATTAATCCAAAAATGCCTATCACGTCGTAAACACAAAGTGTATGTAGCTTTTGTCGATTTTAAAGGTCACATGCAACCAAAAAATCAAACATAATTAAAACACAATTATCACTTATTCATGACATAATATACATTGCTGATTATGACGAAACATATAAACAAAATTATAAGCGTACAATCGCAAATCAAAAGTGCAATAGTTTGTACTTGGGTTTACTTCTCTCGAAACGAAGCACCCGGGATACCGAACCCAGTCAGAGCGGGCTGGGGTGCACTCAAGTGTAACGAAGACTTTCATTGGCTGGTTCATTTGCCGATGCCGTAACGGCTCACTGTGTGTGTGTGTGTGTGTGTGTGTGTACAGAGATGATGGGTTTTGTAAATATATGCTCATTTTTTGTATATAACATTTTGCAATCATCACACATCATAACATGTCATGTGTACAAGTATCACACCTGCCTGTCTGTGTAATTACATTATGTGACAGAAGCCGAACGAGCAGGTGCACGAGATATAAATCAATGCGTTTTGTTTATTGTGTATAGCCTGATAGGTGTTAAGTTAAAACTGCATGTGGTCAGTGATCGTAGTTGTGTATTGCATATTGTCATAAGTAGACAGGCAGGCAGACACATAGGTGTCAATAAAACAGACACTGAGTTTTGGGAAGTCTGTCTTTCGCATGCACTAGGGTGTTTTGTTTGGGCGTTTGAATCAAACATGGTGCTGGTGTGTTTCAGCATCCTTGTTTTTTCGCTGTTTTTAACAATGTTTCATTTCACTCAAACTCAACGAATATTGAATCAGTTGCTTCACTGCATGTTCCAACATGTCGTTTAAAGTGCACACTAAGCACACAAAAAGTTGCATTTACCTTAGTGTATAAATGACCTCACCACGTTTCAGTTTATATACGACTATCAAATTTTAGGGTGTTCCCTTATTTTATGTTTGTAGTATATTTCTACTATTATGTGAAAACAGATATTGTTCTAAATGTATGTGCAATAGTCTCCAATACTTCTGCAAGAATGGCTTGTGTACATGCGTATATGTTTTACTTGTTCATAATATTGCTGTACATCAGGTGAGACTTAAATAAACTATATGTCTGTCTAACCCCATATCCCAACTAGCGACTTGAGACAGTGCCATAATTCATCGACGTGGCAGGTGTGTTTAACAAAATGTAATAGAATTATTACTTGGGGAATAAAGCACTATATCATAAAACACCTATAAAATGTTAAGTCGATAAGAGAATTTCCAAAATCATGAGGATAAAAGTATTGGGGTGGGAAGGGGTTAGTTATTATATTGAAAATAATTTAGTTTAGATGGGGAGTTTATAAAAGTATTGTGGTGGTAATTTATGTGTAGACTAACGCTTAGTCTGTGAATTTATATAACTTTGATAGAATCCTGCAAAGATGGGAGATTCAGAACCTGGGAAATTCTAGTTTTCTTCATTAAGGAATTTAGCATCGCAGTAAGGGCTGGGCGGAAGGGAAAATAATGAGGTTTTGGGCTTGACACTCTAATTGTTGTGGTGTATGGTGGTGTTTATTTGGATGAACCTAGGTAGGTTGGTGTGGAAAGGGGCTCATTGGGGTTTACTCTGAATTTAAGGAGGGCTTTTTTTTGTGTTTTGATATTGTTTTCAGCCCCAGTCTGGTAGTTTAAAGTAATTTGGTTTCTTCTCTGTGTGATTGATGTGAAACTTGATATCAGTATCAGGGGGTACTAGTCTTTGCGCCTGTGTCTATTTTGAGGACTTTAGATTGTAAGGAGTTTAGTTTATCAGTATTGGCGTGAAATAGAGGACGAGGGCAGAGCAGTCCAGTGTGAACATGGTAAATGTTTTGTAGATGTGTTGGGGGGTTTATTTGTCTGCATCCCAGTGAATGTCACCTATTGCTCTCATTAGATTTGAATCGTTTTGACAGGAGTTGACCAAATTATATACATGATAATACAGGTAGACAATTTCATATATTGAACGAGTTTCAAGTCCTCTAGAAACGAAAATGTTACACACTAAAAAGGCTATTTGGATACACGTGTCACCAATCACCTTATCAAAACCACGTACAACTGTAGCCTTTGCGATATATATTCTGTATATAAATGCAACGTTAGAGATAGGTAAATCAGTATTAGAAGTTACGATGGCAGTCACATATCGCAAGCGGAATGGTTTACACATCATTTCGGCATATATATGTCATTTCGGCATATATAAGTCAATGAAACTGTCTCAATAATATATACTGAGTCAAAAAAGAAACTTCACAAAATGTAATTTGAAAAATAATGAATAATTTTTCTCTGATGATACATCTATGTATCCGAAATGGGATCCCTATATTTCGACACTAGAAAAACGTTAGCAAAACCCACTCAAACCCATCCATTCGTCGTGCAAATGGCGTTAGTGCCAAATCAGGTTTTGCACGTGCAGTCAATCACGTGATCTTCGCATCGAAGTTTTCTTTATATGCTCGTGTTTGCATTGGCCTCAAGAATTGAAAAAACACTTTTAAACCACAGTTCTAACGGTACTTGAAATGCCACGATTGTCAAATGTGCAACGTGAACGTGCCGTTGGCATGTTGCAAGCGGGAAGATCAGTTATTGACGTCGCAAGAGCAATGAGATGCAGCCGTCGTACTGTGTATGACTTGCGAGGTCGTCTACAACAAACTGGCACCACTTCTGATCGCCCAAGGTCGGGTCGTCCACGTGTGACGTCACGAGCAGAAGACCGTCAAATCGTCCTACGTCACCTACGTGACAGATTTCTGCCGGCTACACGAACCAAGGCTGAGATGTTTAGAGGTCGACTGTCCTCACAGACCATTCGAAATCGGTTGCGGGCTGCCAATCTCCATTCTCGACGTCCATATCGTGGGCCAATATTGACGCAATAACAATTTAACCATCTTACCATCTCTTGTTCTTTTATAGTGCCCTGAAGAAAGAATGTGAAGTTTCTTTTTTGACTCAGTATATATTTATAACATGCTTTTATTGATGTTATGTATGATATGAGATAAACATCATACAGAGCAAACGGTTGTTATTTACGGAGTGATATGACATGGACACTTGGCTTCTTGATACACCATGTCTATTGCGTAAACATCAATCGACTTACTGAACAAACTTTACTTATGTATACATAAGCCTTTCCTGCAGTATTGTACATCACTTGACGGTGTTAGTAGCTACACCAAAACATCGCTTACATTATAATAAAGACGTTGTATATCAATAGAACTTTCCCCGTTGTTCAGCACACCAGCTTCTAAATGCCACTCACAGACGTTCACTATGGTTAGACCAGCGCCAGCAGGCATTATCAACGTTGTTTCAACGTTGAGAATAGGTTGATCCTCAACGCTGAAAATAGATTGAAAATAGGTTGTATATGAAAAAGTTTTTGACGTAGATATCCGACGTGGAATCAACGTTGAAGTTTGACCGATTATCAACGTTGAAAAAGGTTGATCCTCAACGTTGAAAATAGATTGAAAATAGGTTGTATATGAAAGTTTTTTTGACGTAGATATCCGACGTGGAATCAACGTTGAAGTTTGACCGATTATCAACGTTGAGAATAGGTTGATCCTCAACGTTGAAAATAGATTGAAAATAGGTTGTATATGAAAGTTTTTTTGACGTAGATATCCGACGTGGAATCAATGTTGAAGTCTGACATATTATTAACGTTGAAAATGGGTTGTTCCGTGGTTGTGTCTGGGAGGTATTACGCTTTCCTGTAAATAGACTCGCATTTCATCTTTAAACTACAATAAAGTAGCACCAAACTCCTGCATCCAGCTAAAATACCCAAAAAGCTACCTGCAATAAACAGTGTTCAAACAGAAAATTGCAGTAAAAATATTTACCTGATAAAATACTTGGTTAAAATTCCACATTCAATATAATGTTCATTTAAGTTTTATGTCAGTTGGACGTATAATTCCAGTAAGAAGAAAAGAG
The DNA here is from genome assembly GCF_003918875.1 of Haliotis rubra. Classification (NCBI taxonomy): domain Eukaryota; kingdom Metazoa; phylum Mollusca; class Gastropoda; order Lepetellida; family Haliotidae; genus Haliotis; species Haliotis rubra. The sequence goes on from NW_025765447.1 coordinate 3,084,612, forward strand.
TATTCCAAATTAAGAAAAACTATTTACTGTTGTATTGTTACCTTGAAAAGGTGAAAATTGTCCCGAGAAGACATTTTGTCTGAATTTCAGCTCTTAGACAGACCCCTGAATAAACACAATGCAATTACTTTCACCATGAAAGGGATCCAAGATGACCAGGAACTATACCTGAAGACAGCACATAAAACAAGTCACTTTTCATGAAATCTTTATGAACACACACGCACACAGAAAACGTGGTTTAATGCATAATGTAAAACATCACACATGACATAGTCTGTAGGTGATCTCTGTTGTGCTAATAACACAATATCATCTGCATATAGCATCAAAGTGACATTTACGCCACCAATTTCAATACCACAGTTCAGATTTTTCAACACAATTACAACCCAAAACACAATTATCAGCTCCTCTTCTTCTGCCACTCCCTGCCTGGCGGTCAGGTGGATACTTCAGAAACGTTCCTAACTCTTTCTTGAAATTTGCTTCGATGCATTCCCATCTCATTCCCTTTGAGATAGGACACATTCTGAAATTTTATATTTAAATACATGAATAAGTTATATGGAAGATATATTGTCTTAAATGATTCAAGCATTTGTTTAATCAATCACTTGAAAGGTTCATTTCACTGCTGTAACTTGGCATGTGAACATATGAACAGCATCAATACAAAATATGACGAAAAGTGTAAACAATTTATATTTTCAACCGAAGGAATGGAAGTTTTCTTAAACATTTTCAAAGAAAATCCTCAATTGCAAGTTGATTATTTAATTAGACTATGAATTACCGGTAGGATGAATTAGACGATGCTTTACTGTCATATATTATTTGCTATGGTCATGATGAAAATGCTGCACTTGGTAATTAACTTACCAGAGATGATTGAATACAACCTTGTATTCTTAAAAGAAAAACTTGCTGTTTTGCCCATCAACATTCATTCTTGACATCAAATTGTTTGACATTGTCCTGCAAAACAATGGAAGATTGTTGTTATTCTGTCAGATTTAGTTTTCTTTAGAGATTCTCGGAAATGATTATTTCAAATTAATAGGAGTTGAACTGATGTAGCAATTTTGCTACCAGGAGTCATAAATTGTAACAAAAGCCATTTTACATTAAATGATAAGAAAACAAAATGGGTGGTGGTTCACAGGTCAAAGAACAAGTCTATTGATGGAGGTCTCCCAACACCATTTGTTCCCAAACACAAGGAAGTATGGATCATGGAGTTCTGAAAACAATAATGAGCTCTCATAAGTATACAATATATTCTCTATTATCTACTCTCTCTCTCTCTTTGTCATTTGTACACTCATAAAACTCAGATAAATAACTTTTTTTATAATTCATAAATGTTTACACTTAATCTCTTATAGGAACGCTTAGAAAATCTCTCATATAATGAATTATGTGTGCGTATTATCTGCGACGTCATAACTATGCTTCTCTGAATCATGAACAATAAAATAATGAGATTAAACTCTACATTGCCAGAAATAATCTATCATACCATGAATAATAAGACATTGAATAACATCTCTTACAACTCCAATCTACACTCAAAAAGACTTAAATGTACTCGTAAACAAACATCGCTGGCTAACGCAAATTCTTGGAAACAGTGCATCTCTGACTCTCAATTCCAAGAAATGGAAGTCCTACTCTATTTGACCAAAGGGGTGACAGGTGGCCAAAACATATTGAAATGTAGGTCATACACTGAAAATAACTCTGATTTAAAACACTACAAATATACACCTTCTCTAATATATACTGATAGATGATCTTAACAAGGGAACATGTACATAAAATGCTGATATCTAACAACACCTGTACTTTTAAATAATGGACTCTTCCAAATCTCAGTATGTTTCACTGCACACATATTAGATTGCAAATAATGAAAACCTACCCTTTGACAATAATAAAAACATCATATTCAAATTCTACAGCTGACCAAATACCTGAAGAGTGTGTTTCCCAGCAATAAACATCTCTATATATCTATAAATGTATGACTTCTGTCCCTCTCGCGTGCTATCTTGCATCCAGCTGTTTACGGCGAAAACAATATGGCGCCAAGCAAGGGAGTGCTCATTAAACTAAACATCTCCGGGAGAAATCATTGTCAATTTTTTCTCTTAAATGATCAACCTTAATATATAAATGAAAATAAAGACCAACTATTATCACCAAAAAGACCAAACATTATCACAAATATTCAAAACAGGTGGTAATGAAAGAGCATTATCATCTTTCTCTTAAACTTTGTGGTGGATATACTGGAAACAAGTGAAATGTTAAAAACGTGTTACCTTAGCCTTGCTCCTTTATGTGATCCACAAAATTGCTGCCACCCAGTCTTCGAAGATGAGATTTCTGCAAATTCCATTAAAATAATCTTATTTCATAATTAAATGTTCCTTACATTAAAATTACTTCTTTTGTATGTAAGATTTTAACCTTTAAGAGACATGAATTATCATATCCCTTCCAAACAAGTGTAAGAATGAAAGTCTGTGGGTGCAGTTTTGTTAATTGTCCCATCAAAGAATCATTAGTGAAGTTACACTTTTGTAAATAAATAAAAGTTCAAATAAATTATATACAATTTCATCCTTAACAAAGACTTTCACAAGACATTTTAAAGTGAAAATTTTCGTTGCATTTCCTTACGCCATTTCTCCACCACCCTCCCCCAATAATATACATATGTTGATAGGGTTCAGGGCGTGCTCAATGCATCATTTACTGATAGATCTATTCAAACGAACAAATGTTCATAATAATGGGATGCAATATAAAATGTTGATTAATCCTATCCGATTTTGTATAGCTGCCCTTAGGGACCGTTCATAATGTATGGCTTTGGGGTGATGTTGATTTTATGTACAATGTGAATTACACACACCACACACACACCACCCACCCACCCACCCCACCCCTAAAAGTGTATGAGTATGTACAGAATAAGAGACGGCCCACCCTGCATGTCATGTACATTATCTATGACGCCCCTCCCCTTCCCATAATTTCTAAACATAGTGCGTGTGTACAAAAATGCTGACCCCTTAGCTCCCCTGAACAAAATGGGTGACACCCCACCCCACCCTCCAACCCTTACAATCAACACCCCCACCCGCAGCCATATATTTAATTATGAACGGTTCCTTATATTGATGTACTTCATTGATTATTTGAAAATGTATATTTGCAAAATTCAAATCAGGTGATGGGTACGAAAGGAAATCTTATTCGATTATATAATAAAATGCCAAATATATGCATGCAAATATATTGAAAAATAACAAAACAAAATTTTGAGAAACATGTACTGTGACATACCGGTAACCTTGTGAGATAAAACATGAGCCCTAATTCGGAGTTTCTTGCTACTGCTAGATTTAAACGGCATTCCTACGTTTTCATTATACATGAAGGACATACTTACCAAATAAACACCAGCATGCCGTGAAGATGGTGAAAATAGAACGATATTGCGTTGAACTTCGCCAAAGTGAACTGACAACGATCAGCTGCCTTTGCGCGCGCGATAATTGTGCGCATGTCCGGATATGGCCAAACGAGGCGATCGAAAGGTCAACATCTGGCTTTGTGTTTGAAAGCAAATTGTCGGGAATTATACAATTTTCACAGTTTTGTGGGAAAATATCAAATGTAATGCAATTTGATAACTGATGACTTTATACCTAAAACTGCGATTTACGTAATATTTCCGTCCGTTGATCGATGCACAATCAAATAATATATAAGATTATATCTGTCACTAGCTCGATCTTGATCTTTTATGAAAATAATGTTCCGAAATGATAGTTGCTAAGTTGGATACCTATTACCAATATGAATTATGTATCAAATTTGCCAAGGAAACAATTAGTTGACATTTTGTTGGTTCCTTACGTTGAAACAACGTTGACAACTAAACGAATCTCGACTAACTTTCTTTGGTCGCATGATAAACGTTGAATCAACGTTTATGAAAGGTTGATCAACCAAACAACCAAAATTCAACGTTGATTCAACGTTGATTCAACGTTGTGTGCCCGCTGGGTGCATTCTAAAACTTCTTACTCCATTCCGAATGCACTCCAACTATTCGTGTCAATTCTTGTGACATGCCCGAATGTTTTGAACATGTTCAAAACTTTCGAGGTACATTCGAAGTGGAAAAATATCGAACAGCATTTGAAGTGCGTTCTAACTGCATTCTAAGTATTCTGAACGTATTCAAGGGAGAATCGAAAAAGCAAGCCACTTCAAATCCTGCAAGAATGTCCCGAATGCCCCTCGAATGTACTTCGATTGCTGGTGGAATTTAGGTGGAATACTCCTCAAACGTATCGGAATATTTCGATTGCACTTGGAATACAGCTCGAATGTACATCGAATGCACCTCGAATACAGTCAAGAACGTCTCGAATGCTCTTCAAATGATCCCTGGAGTCATCAGAACACGGCCGAATCCCTTAAAAACGTCACTGAAACTTCAGACATCATTCACACCTTAAAGCTGCGCAAGTTGTCTCCAGCCTCCTGGCACCACGTTGTGCTGCTCATCTTCCTCATCCACCATACCAGTGTGGAGATTAGGATAACGAGTCCTCATCAAGTTGTGCAGGCAGACACAGCATTCAATGATGTCCTTCACAACGGAAGGCCTTGACAGCGTGGTGGTGAGGAGGATTTACCAACTGTGGGTCATGATTCCAAATGCATTTTCCACTACCCGTCGGCCCCGACTGATCCTGTAGTTGTTGATTCTCTCGTCTCTCTGGAGAGTCATATGACCATTCGGTTTCATCAAAGAAGGCTCTTAATCCAAAGGCATCATCTCCCAGAATAAAGCATGGCATACCCTAGTCATCTTGTGGTAAGGCGAGCGGATCAGGAAATCCTATGCTCCTGTCTTCAAGACAATCCTTGGGCTCGCACTTGTTGGAGATCTGAGCATCAGACATACTTCCGTAAGCACCAACGTCCACCCACAAGGGCCATTTGGACCACAGAAAGAAGCCCTTGTAGTTGTGGTACAATGAGCTGCCCTTGGCAGGTTTCCTAATGGCCACATGTTTGTCATCCTAAAGCTCCTACGGCATGAGGTATATTCCACCTGTTTCTGAATACCTCTTCAGTGGGTGTCCATTCTTCTGGAGTGGTAGGGCAGATGATAACCTCATCCTTGTATTCCCCAAATGACCTTATATACTTCTGAGATGATCAGGTTGATTGTGTTCTTTGCCACGCGGAAGCTGTACATGATGCTGTGGTATCACCTGAAGCCAGGAACCTCAATGTGATGGCTAGCTTCAAGCCTGGAGGTAGCACCTTTCTCATATATGTATCCTGCTTCTGTATTCTTGGTCTCACTTTCTGCACCAACTCATCAAACATGGCAGGCTCCACCCTAAGGTAGTTGAAGAATGACTGCATGTCCCCAACTCTGAGCTCTTCCATCAGTGTTGTGTAATGTCAAACAGCCTCCTCCTTTCCTCTGTCAGTCATGGTCTGGTCTGGAATCTCCTGGGTCTTCTCCTGTTTTTCCACATCTCTTTTTAATCTGGGATTGCTGGAGGACAGCAATCGGTAGCACCGCAACATGGTCCAGGTGGTCCATACTCTATGGGAGTTGGGCAGTGACTGATGAATAGTCCAGATTCAACCGGTTTTATACCCCATCGTGGAAAATTCCGGATGCATACCGGACATTCGTATTACATTCTAAGTGCATTTGAAGGACATTTGAAATATTCGAGCTGCATTCTGTTTTAATTCTTTAACATTCGACCCAAGAAGGTTCTGAATGCATTCTGTGTAAATTCGTGCAGCATTCGAGGTACGTTCCAACTGAAATTCGAGTGCTATTCACGCAGCAATCGAACCGGACTCGTACTGCATGCAGTCGAAATTCATTTTAAGTATTCTTAGTGTATTCTAACGGCGTTCTAGTTATTCCTACTGTATTCCGATTCATTCGAACTGCATTCGTGATCTAGTACATTTGGAATGAGTAAGAATAATTCGAGGCGGGTTTGATGTTTCTTATAAGTATTCCTACAGCATTCTTACAAAGCTTGAACAAAAATGTTTATTTAGACATTCTCTCCCGAATGCGGTTCGAATTTTGGAAATATTTTTTTCTGGCTGATTCTCCTTGATTCCTGTCAATTCAAAATAAGTGTGAAGGACCCTTAACGTAAACATATTTTTAAGGTTTTAACATCTTTCTGCACACAGTGTAAGGCCGCTCGTATTTGTTTATACATGTATACATGTTTCTCACCTCCAGCCTTAACCAACAAGAGAGAGAGAGAGCGGGCAATAAAACTTAAAACAAAATTATCATATCATTAAATATTTTCGTTTACTAATTCCGTAAAATTTGGAACACTTTATTAATAACTTCTTTGAGTGGCATGTTTAGAAGTTGGTGAATCAGAGAAGGAACAAACTTTATGGATGAACAACTTCTTTATTCATCCATAAAGTTTGTTCCTTAACTTTATTAATAGTCTTAAATTAAATTGCAGTGTATATCGAGTTGCTATAGGGGTGGTGGGGTAGCTTAGTGGTTAAAGCGTTCGCTCGTCATGCCGAAGACCCGAGTTCGATTCCCCACATGGGTAAAATTTGTGAAACCTATTTCTGGTGTCCCCGTCGTGATGTTGCTGGAATATTGCTAAAAGCGGCGTAAAACTAAACTCACTCACTCACGATCACCCTTCTCAAGTAAAAGTTCAATAGTTGATGTACATGTATATGTAATACACTGAGCTGCAAAGGAAACGCAAGCTCCTATTTGTTTGAAATCTTGTAAGTGTAACTCACCATTCCATTATGTCGGAATGGAACTGGTGTCGTCCAATATGGCGTCACAAAACCATCAACAATGAAGAGAAAAACACGAATAGTGCTATTTACCCTTTATAAAGTTTGAAGTCAAACACCATTTCAATATTCACATAATGCACAGGAGAATGGCTCATGAATTAATCCAGGTATGTGATCAGCTGCCAACCTACGTTGTGGCCTACCTAGAGTCACAACACCCATGGGTCACTCATGGAGCAGAACGTACGCCAGCTGTAGGGGCCAATCGGAACAGGATCAGCAGACGCTGTCACACGACGTCTCAGTGACGTCAGTCATCTCTTTGAATGAGTTCCGCTACCATCTGTCTCATGTTGTCCCCACGTTTCAGTTGCACAGGGCCCCCATTCTCTTTGCTGACATACACATCAGTTTTCACTTTGAAGTGTTTATCTCTCCTGAAGACCACCTCCGTGGTGTAGTGGTTAGAGCATCCGCCCGGAGAGCGGAAGGTCGCGGATTCGATCCCCGACCGCGTCATACCAAAAGACGTTAAAATATGGTACATGTTGGTCCCTGCCTGGCGCTCAGCATTAATGGGTACAACAAGGACTGGTCGGCTCGGAGTCAGTATAATGTGTCTGAGTGGGGTATTCATGCTTCACTGCGGCATGGTATCTCAGTGAGCTAGCACTATAAAACCTAGTAGAAGCAGCCGCACATACACATACACACGCATGCACGTCGTCATATGAGCGAAATATTCTCAAGCACGACGTTAAACCCAATTTCACCTTACCACACCTCTCTTTTGAAGCATCTTTGATTCTACTGTATGAACCTATGGCATTAAATTGTGACTTGTTCTTGATCGGAACTGTCATACTGCTGTATTAGATACATTTGATTGCGTTATGTAAGAAACGAGCAACAAATATTTTGCAATGCACAATAACATTCGCAATCAGTTGAACTGTAACAACTACATACAGTTTCGGTTTTGGATTGCGGAATATAGACACGTCCGACGTTTTGGTTACCGGGTACGTTTCTGTATTTTGACTTTGTTTAAGGTACATATCTGTATACAGAAACGTACCTGGGGCACCCTGCAAACAACAACAACACACACACATACACACCGCCTATGTTGTGATAATATACAGTGAGTATATCACGGCGAGGGACACCAGAAATGTGCTTCACACATTGTACCCATGTGGGGAATCGAACCCGGGTCTTCGGCGTGACGAGCGAACGCTTTAACCACTAGGGCTACCCACCGCCCCTTGTGATATACATGTACTGTAACTACAATTAGTCATGTCACTTCCGGTAAGCCTGATGTACCTCTGGAAGTCCGTCTCACACACGCAATCGGGGTAATTTGCGGACATCCCCACCATAATGGCCTCAAGTACGGGACCTGATGAAATAAAATTTATCTTGAGTGCACAAGTTAATATATTGAGCGCACAAGTTAGTTATTTTGAGTGCGCAAGTTAATATTTTGAGCGCACAAGTTAGTATTTTGAGTGCACAAGTTTGTATCTTGAGCGCACAATTTAGTATGTTGAGTGCACAAGTTAGAATGTTGAGCGCACAAGTTTGTATCTTGAAATACACTACTCCATAAGCAATTCATGTCGAAGCTATGGAGGAGCTGATTCATGCTTATTTCAGTCTTGGGTTCCAATACAAAGATATAACACATTTTCTTATAAACAAATCAGGGTATAGTATAGTACGCCACTTGAAGTATTCTGAGGTGTATGTCCCTCTTTCGCACCAGTCTAAGTAAACTTAGTCTCAGTATTATTCGTTACACTATAGCAGTGTAACGAATAATTACTTTGACTGTCTTTCGCACCAGATACCAGATTTGCTGATGTTACAGTGAGTGAGTGAGTGAGTGAGTACGGTTTACGCCGCTTTTAGCAATATTCCAGCAACATCACGGCGGGGGACACCAGATAAGGGCTTCACACATGTGGGGAATCGAACCCGGGTCTTTGGCGTGACGAGCGGACTCTTTAACCACGAGGCTTCCCCACCGCCCCGCTGATGTTACAGACTTTATTGCGGACAACTTCGACGATCTGGACAAAGACATGGTTATCGTTGGACGCATCAAAATGCATCCAATGCGGTTTAATCGGTATAATTAAGTATAACACTCAATGTTCACATTTTTCATGGTCACGTACATACTATATATACAATGTCATAATAAAGCCGTAGCACAACACAAGTTATCCAAGCTTTACGCTAGTGTTCATAATACTATATGTACCAGTATTAGAGGTCAATAAAACCACTATTCATCCCTGCAATGTACTCCTACTCATGTGTATGTTTTATTTCTTATTATGAAATTACACATACCTGGGCCTGCCCTATATAATAAAGCAAAAAGTGGTAAAATCAGTTACAAGAATAGTCTTGACAAGCATAAAGACGATGAACGTTTACATAAACAGTGTTGTGTACTTGTCAATGACTCGTTCCATGATTAGCAAAATGGTTGATTGGTGCCATGCAAACCATTTTTATGGTTACTCGTGTTTCAAGTGCATAAGGTTAGATTAAAATGAGTGTTTGCCTAAAGAAAGGGTTACCATATTATTTATCCAGTTTTAAATGGATACGATTTCAAATTATATATCTACGTTTAAGTAAATTTTGTGATTTTTGTGATCTTTAGCAAAGTGTGAGTAGTATACGTCTGTACAATTTGTCATCTCTATCACTTGAAGAGACATGGATTATAAACACATTCAATATTACACTTATGAGTATATCTATTTCACAAGATTTCAATCTGGATTTCCTTTGTCTTCCTGACCGTATGGCTCTTCCAGGAGAATACATGTACAAGACTATGCTGTAGATCATCCCTGCTCTTCCCAGGGAGAATACATGTACAAGACTATGCTGTAGATCATCCCTGCTCTTCCCAGGGAGAATACATGTACAAGACTATGCTGTAGATCATCCCTGCTCTTCCCAGGGAGAATACATGTACAAGACTATGCTGTAGATCATCCCTGCTCTTCCCAGGGAGAATACATGTACAAGACTATGCTGTAGATCATCCCTGCTCTTCCCAGGGAGAATACATGTACAAGACTATGCTGTAGATCATCCCTGCTCTTCCCAGGGAGAATACATGTACAAGACTATGCTGTAGATCATCCCTGCTCTTCCCTGGGGAGAATACATGTACAAGACTATGCTGTAGATCATCCCTGCTCTTCCCAGGGAGAATACATGTACAAGACTATGCTGTAGATCATCCCTGCTCTTCCCAGAGAGAATACATGTACAAGACTATGCTGTAGATCATCCCTGCTCTTCCCAGGGAGAATACATGTAGAGGACTATGCTGTAGATCATCCCTGCTCTTCCCAGGGAGAATACATGTACAAGACTATGCTGTAGGTCATCCCTGCTCTTCCCAGGAGAATACATGTACAAGACTATGCTGTCGGTCATCCCTGCTCTTCCCAGGGAGAATACATGTACAAGACTATGCTGTAGATCATCCCTGCTCTTCCCAGGGAGAATACATGTAGAGGACAATGCTGTAGATCATCCCTGCTCTTCCCAGGGAGAATACATGTAGAGGACTATGCTGTAGATCATCCCTGCTCTTCCCAGGGAGAATACATGTAGAGGACTATGCTGTAGATCATCCCTGCTCTTCCCAGAGGAGAATACATGTAGAGGACTATGCTGTAGATCATCCCTGCTCTTCCCAGGGAGAATACATGTACAAGACTATGCTGTAGATCATCCCTGCTCTTCCCAGGGAGAATACATGTACAGGACTATGCTGTAGATCATCCCTGCTCTTCCCAGGGAGAATACATGTACAAGACTATGCTGTAGATCATCCCTGCTCTTCCCAGGGAGAATACATGTACAAGACTATGCTGTAGATCATCCCTGCTCTTCCCAGGGAGAATACATGTACAAGACTATGCTGTAGATCATCCCTGCTCTTCCCAGAGAGAGAATACATGTACAAGACTATGCTGTAGATCATCCCTGCTCTTCCCAGGAGAATACATGTACAAAACTATGCTGTAGATCATCCCTGCTCGTCCCAGGAGAATACATGTAGAAGACTATGCTGTAGATCATCCCTGCTCTTCCCAGAGAGAATACATGTACAAAACTATGCTGTAGATCATCCCTGCTCTTCCCAGGGAAAATACATGTACAAAACTATGCTGTAGATCATCCCTGCTCTTCCCAGGAGAATACATGTAGAGGACTATGCTGTAGATCATCCCTGCTCTTCCCAGGAGAATACATGTACAAGACTATGCTGTAGATCATCCCTGCTCTTCCCAGAGAGAATACATGTACAAGACTATGCTGTAGATCATCCCTGCTCTTCCCAGAGAGAATACATGTAAAGGACTATGCTGTAGATCATCCCTGCTCTTCCCAGAGAGAATACATGTAGAGGACTATGCTGTAGATCATCCCTGCTCTTCCCAGAGAGAATACATGTAGAGGACTATGCTGTAGATCATCCCTGCTCTTCCCAGGAGAATACATGTACAAGACTATGCTGTAGATCATCCCTGCTCTTCCCAGGAGAATACATGTAGAGGACTATGCTGTAGATCATCCCTGCTCTTCCCAGGAGAATACATGTACAAGACTATGCTGTAGATCATCCCTGCTCTTCCCAGAGAGAATACATGTACAAGACTATGCTGTAGATCATCCCTGCTCTTCCAGAGAATACATGTAAAGGACTATGCTGTAGATCATCCCTGCTCTTCCCAGGGAGAATACATGTAGAGGACTATGCTGTAGATCATCCCTGCTCTTCCCAGGGAGAATACATGTAGAGGACTATGCTGTAGATCATCCCTGCTCTTCCCAGGGAGAATACATGTACAAGACTATGCTGTAGATCATCCCTGCTCTTCCCAGGAGAATACATGTAGAGGACTATGCTGTAGATCATCCCTGCTCTTCCCAGGAGAATACATGTACAAGACTATGCTGTAGATCATCCCTGCTCTTCCCAGGGAGAATACATGTACAAGACTATGCTGTAGATCATCCCTGCTCTTCCCAGGGAGAATACATGTACAAGACTATGCTGTAGATCATCCCTGCTCTTCCCTGGGGAGAATACATGTAGAGGACTATGCTGTAGATCATCCCTGCTCTTCCCAGGAGAATACATGTACAAAACTATGCTGTAGATCATCCCTGCTCTTCCCGGGGAGAATACGTGTAGAGGACTATGCTGTAGAACATCCCTGCTCTTCCCAGGAGAATACATGTACAAGACTATGCTGTAGATCATCCCTGCTCTTCCCAGGAGAATACATGTACAAGACTATGCTGTAGATCATCCCTGCTCTTCCCAGGGAGAATACATGTAGAGGACTATGCTGTAGATCATCCCTGCTCTTCCCAGGAGAATACATGTACAAGACTATGCTGTAGATCATCCCTGCTCTTCCCAGGAGAATACATGTACACGACTATGCTGTAGATCATCCCTGCTCTTCCCAGGAGAATACATGTAAAGGACTATGCTGTAGATCATCCCTGCTCTTCCCAGGAGAATACATGTACACGACTATGCTGTAGATCATCCCTGCTCTTCCCAGGAGAATACATGTAGAGGACTATGCTGTAGATCATACCTGCTCTTCCCAGGAGAATACATGTAGAGGACTATGCTGTAGATCATCCCTGCTCTTCCCAGGAGAATACATGTACAAGACTATGCTGTAGATCATCCCTGCTCATCCCAGGAGAATACATGTAGAGGACTATGCTGTAGATCATCCCTGCTCTTCCCAGGAGAATACATGTAGAGGACTATGCTGTAGATCATCCCTGCTCTTCCCAGGGAGAATACGTGTAGAGGACTATGCTGTAGATCATCCCTGCTCTTCCCAGGGAGAATACATGTAGAGGACTATGCTGTAGATCATCCCTGCTCTTCCCAGGAGAATACATGTACAAGACTATGCTGTAGATCATCCCTGCTCTTCCCAGGAGAATACATGTACAAGACTATGCTGTAGATCATCCCTGCTCTTCCCAGGGAGAATACATGTAGAGGACTATGCTGTAGATCATCCCTGCTCTTCCCAGGGGGAATACATGTAGAGGACTATGCTGTAGATCAACCCTGCTCTTCCCAGGAGAATACATGTACAGAGGGACTATGCTGTACATCATCCCTGCTCTTCCCAGGAGAATACATGTAGAGGAATATGCTGTAGATCAACCCTGCTCTTCCCAGGAGAATACATGTAGAGGACTATGCTGTAGATCTTCCCTGCTCTTCCCAGGAGAATACATGTAGAGGACTATGCTGTAGATCATCCCTGCTCTTCCCAGGGAGAATACATGTAGAGGACTATGCTGTAGATCATCCCTGCTCTTCCCAGGGAGAATACATGTAGAGGACTATGCTGTAGATCATCCCTGCTCTTCCCAGGGAGAATACATGTAGAGGACTATGCTGTAGATCATCCCTGCTCTTCCCAGGAGAATACATGTAGAGGACTATGCTGTAGATCATCCCTGCTCTTCCCAGAGAGAATACATGTACAAGACTATGCTGTAGATCATCCCTGCTCTTCCCAGGAGAATACATGTACAAGACTATGCTGTAGATCATCCCTGCTCTTCCCAGGAGAATACATGTAGAGGACTATGCTGTAGATCATCCCTGCTCTTCCCAGGGAGAATACATGTAGAAGACTATGCTGTAGATCATCCCTGCTCTTCCCAGGAGAATACATGTACACGACTATGCTGTAGATCATCCCTGCTCTTCCCAGGAGAATACATGTAGAGGACTATGCTGTAGATCATACCTGCTCTTCCCAGGAGAATACATGTAGAGGACTATGCTGTAGATCATCCCTGCTCTTCCCAGGAGAATACATGTACAAGACTATGCTGTAGATCATCCCTGCTCATCCCAGGAGAATACATGTAGAGGACTATGCTGTACATCATCCCTGCTCTTCCCAGGAGAATACATGTAGAGGACTATGCTGTAGATCATCCCTGCTCTTCCCGAGTGGGAGAATACATGTAGAGGACTATGCTGTAGATCATCCCTGCTCTTCCCAAGGAGAATACATGTAGAGGACTATGCTGTAGATCATCCCTGCTCTTCCCAGGAGAATACATGTACAAGACTATGCTGTAGATCATCCCTGCTCTTCCCAGGAGAATACATGTACAAGACTATGCTGTAGATCATCCCTGCTCTTCCCAGGGAGAATACATGTAGAGGACTATGCTGTAGATCATCCCTGCTCTTCCCAGGGGAATACATGTAGAGGACTATGCTGTAGATCAACCCTGCTCTTCCCAGGGAGAATACATGTAGAGGACTATGCTGTACATCATCCCTGCTCTTCCCAGGAGAATACATGTAGAGGAATATGCTGTAGATCAACCCTGCTCTTCCCAGGAGAATACATGTAGAGGACTATGCTGTAGATCTTCCCTGCTCTTCCCAGGAGAATACATGTAGAGGACTATGCTGTAGATCATCCCTGCTCTTCCCAGGAGAATACATGTAGAGGACTATGCTGTAGATCATCCCTGCTCTTCCCAGGGAGAATACATGTAGAGGACTATGCTGTAGATCACCCCTGCTCTTCCCAGGAGAATACATGTAGAGGACTATGCTGTAGATCATCCCTGCTCTTCCCAGGAGAATACATGTAGAGGACTATGCTGTAGATCATCCCTGCTCTTCCCAGAGAGAATACATGTACAAGACTATGCTGTAGATCATCCCTGCTCTTCCCAGGAGAATACATGTACAAGACTATGCTGTAGATCATCCCTGCTCTTCCCAGGAGAATACATGTAGAGGACTATGCTGTAGATCATCCCTGCTCTTCCCAGGAGAATACATGTAGAAGACTATGCTGTAGATCATCCCTGCTCTTCCCAGGAGAATACATGTACAAGACTATGCTGTAGATCATCCCTGCTCTTCCCAGGGAGAATACATGTAGAGGACTATGCTGTAGATCATCCCTGCTCTTCCCAGGGAGAATACATGTAGAGGACTATGCTGTAGATCATCCCTGCTCTTCCCAGGGAGAATACATGTACAAGACTATGCTGTAGATCATCCCTGCTCTTCCAGGAGAATACATGTAGAGGACTATGCTGTAGATCATCCCTGCTCTTCCCAGGAGAATACATGTACAAGACTATGCTGTAGATCATCCCTGCTCTTCCCAGGAGAATACATGTAGAGGACTATGCTGTAGATCATCCCTGCTCTTCCCAGGAGAATACATGTACAAGACTATGCTGTACATCATCCCTGCTCTTCCCGGGGAGAATACATGTAGAGGACTATGCTGTAGATCATCCCTGCTCTTCCCAGGAGAATACATGTAGAGGACTATGCTGTACATCATCCCTGCTCTTCCCAGGAGAATACATGTACAAGACTATGCTGTACATCATCCCTGCTCTTCCCAGGAGAATACATGTAGAGGACTATGCTGTAGATCATCCCTGCTCTTCCCAGGAGAATACATGTAGAGGACTATGCTGTAGATCATCCCTGCTCTTCCCAGGGAGAATGCATGTACAAGACTATGCTGTCGATCATCCCTGCTCTTCCCAGGAGAATACATGTACAAGACTATGCTGTAGATCATCCCTGCTCTTCCCAGGGAGAATACATGTAGAGGACTATGCTGTAGAACATCCCTGCTCTTCCCAGGGAGAATACATGTACAAGACTATGCTGTAGATCATCCCTGCTCTTCCCAGGAGAATACATGTACAAGACTATGCTGTAGATCATCCCTGATGTTCCCAGGAGAATACATGTAGAGGACTATGCTGTAGATCATCCCTGCTCTTCCCAGGGAGAATACATGTACAAGACTATGCTGTAGATCATCCCTGCTCTTCCCAGGAGAATACATGTACAAGACTATGCTGTAGATCATCCCTGCTCTTCCCAGGAGAATACATGTAGACGACTATGCTGTAGATCATCCCTGCTCTTCCCAGGAGAATACATGTAGAGGACTATGCTGTAGATCATCCCTGCTCTTCCCAGGAGAATACATGTAGAGGACTATGCTGTAGATCATCCCTGCTCTTCCCAGGAGAATACATGTACAAGACTATGCTGTAGATCATCCCTGCTCTTCCCAGGAGAATACATGTACAAGACTATGCTGTAGATCATCCCTGCTCTTCCCAGGAGAATACATGTACAAGACTATGCTGTAGATCATCCCTGCTCTTCCCAGGGAGAATACATGTAGAGGACTATGCTGTAGATCATCCCTGCTCTTCCCAGGAGAATACATGTAGAGGACTATGCTGTAGATCATCCCTGCTCTTCCCAGGAGAATACATGTAGAGGACTATGCTGTAGATCATCCCTGCTCTTCCCAGGAGAATACATGTACAAGACTATGCTGTAGATCATCCCTGCTCTTCCCAGGAGAATACATGTACGACTATGCTGTAGATCATCCCTGCTCTTCCCAGGAGAATACATGTACAAGACTATGCTGTAGATCATCCCTGCTCTTCCCAGGAGAATACATGTAGAGGACTATGCTGTAGGTCATCCTTGCTCTTCCCAGGAGAATACATGTACAAGACTATGCTGTAGATCATCCCTGCTCTTCCCAGGAGAATACATGTAGAGGACTATGCTGTAGATCCTCCCTGCTCTTCCCAGGAGAATACATGTACAAGACTATGCTGTAGATCATCCCTGCTCTTCCCCGGGAGAATACATGTACAAGACTATGCTGTAGATCATCCCTGCTCTTCCCAGGAGAATACATGTACAAGACTATGCTGTAGATCATCCCTGCTCTTCCCAGGAGAATACATGTAGAAGACTATGCTGTAGATCATCCCTGCTCTTCCCAGGAGAATACATGTAGAGGACTATGCTGTAGATCATCCCTGCTCTTCCCAGGAGAATACATGTACAAGACTATGCTGTAGATCATCCCTGCTCTTCCCAGGGAGAATACATGTAGAGGACTATGCTGTAGATCATCCCTGCTCTTCCCAGGGAGAATACATGTACAAGACTATGCTGTAGATCATCCCTGCTCTTCCCAGGGAGAATACATGTACAAGACTATGCTGTAGATCATCCCTGCTCTTCCCAGGGAGAATACATGTAGAGGACTATGCTGTAGATCATCCCTGCTCTTCCCAGGGAGAATACATGTACAAGACTATGCTGTAGATCATCCCTGCTCTTCCCAGGGAGAATACATGTACAAGACTATGTTGTAGATCATCCCTGCTCTTCCCAGGGAGAATACATGTAGAGGACTATGCTGTAGATCATCCCTGCTCTTCCCAGGGAGAATACATGTACAAGACTATGCTGTAGATCATCCCTGCTCTTCCCAGGGAGAATACATGTACAAGACTATGCTGTAGATCATCCCTGCTCTTCCCAGGGAGAATACATGTAGAGGACTATGCTGTAGATCATCCCTGCTCTTCCCAGGGAGAATACATGTACAAGACTATGCTGTAGATCATCCCTGCTCTTCCCAGGAGAATACATGTACAAGACTATGCTGTAGATCATCCCTGCTCTTCCCAGGAGAATACATGTAGAGGACTATGCTGTAGATCATCCCTGCTCTTCCCAGGGAGAATACATGTAGACAGAATACACAGAAGACTATGCTGTAGATCATCCCTGCTCTTCCCAGGAGAATACATGTAGAGGACTATGCTGTAGATCATCCCTGCTCTTCCCAGGAGAATACATGTAGAGGACTATGCTGTAGGTCATCCCTGCTCTTCCCAGGAGAATACATGTACAAGACTATGCTGTAGGTCATCCCTGCTCTTCCCAGGAGAATACATGTACAAGACTATGCTGTAGATCATCCCTGCTCTTCCCAGGAGAATACATGTACAAGACTATGCTGTAGATCATCCCTGCTCTTCCCAGGGAGAATACATGTAGAGGACTATGCTGTAGATCATCCCTGCTCTTCCCAGGGAGAATACATGTACAGGACTATGCTGTAGATCATCCCTGCTCTTCCCAGGGAGAATACATGTAGAGGACTATGCTGTAGATCATCCCTGCTCTTCCCAGGGAGAATACATGTACAAGACTATGCTGTAGATCATCCCTGCTCTTCCCAGGAGAATACATGTACAAGACTATGCTGTAGATCATCCCTGCTCTTCCCAGGAGAATACATGTACAAGACTATGCTGTAGATCATCCCTGCTCTTCCCAGGGAGAATACATGTAGAGGACTATGCTGTAGATCATCCCTGCTCTTCCCAGGGAGAATACATGTAGAGGACTATGCTGTAGATCATCCCTGCTCTTCCCAGGGAGAATACATGTACAAGACTATGCTGTAGATCATCCCTGCTCTTCCCAGGAGAATACATGTACAAGACTATGCTGTAGATCATCCCTGCTCTTCCCAGGAGAATACATGTAGAGGACTATGCTGTAGATCATCCCTGCTCTTCCCAGGAGAATACATGTAGAGGACTATGCTGTAGATCATCCCTGCTCTTCCCAGGAGAATACATGTACAAGACTATGCTGTAGATCATCCCTGCTCTTCCCAGGAGAATACATGTACAAGACTATGCTGTAGGTCATCCCTGCTCTTCCCAGGAGAATACATGTAGAGGACTATGCTGTAGATCATGCCTGCTCTTCCCAGGGAGAATACATGTACAAGACTATGCTGTAGATCATCCCTGCTCTTCCCCGGGAGAATACATGTACAAGACTATGTTGTAGATCATCCCTGCTCTTCCCAGGGAGAATACATGTACAGGACTATGCTGTAGATCATCCCTGCTCTTCCCAGGGAGAATACATGTACAAGACTATGCTGTAGATCATCCCTGCTCTTCCCAGGGAGAATACATGTACAAGACTATGCTGTAGATCATCCCTGCTCTTCCCAGGAGAATACATGTAGAGGACTATGCTGTAGATCATCCCTGCTCTTCCCAGGGAGAATACATGTACAAGACTATGCTGTAGATCATCCCTGCTCTTCCCAGGGAGAATACATGTACAAGACTATGCTGTAGATCATCCCTGCTCTTCCCAGGGAGAATACATGTAGAGGACTATGCTGTAGATCATCCCTGCTCTTCCCAGGGAGAATACATGTAGAGGACTATGCTGTAGATCATCCCTGCTCTTCCCAGGAGAATACATGTAGAGGACTATGCTGTAGATCATCCCTGCTCTTCCCAGGAGAATACATGTAGAGGACTATGCTGTAGATCATCCCTGCTCTTCCAGGGAGAATACATGTAGAGGACTATGCTGTAGATCATCCCTGCTCTTCCAGGAGAATACATGTAGAGGACTATGCTGTAGATCATCCCTGCTCTTCCCAGGAGAATACATGTAGAGGACTATGCTGTAGATCATCCCTGCTCTTCCCAGGGAGAATACATGTAGAGGACTATGCTGTAGATCATCCCTGCTCTTCCCAGGGGAGAATACATGTAGAGGACTATGCTGTAGATCATCCCTGCTCTTCCCAGGAGAATACATGTAGAGGACTATGCTGTAGATCATCCCTGCTCTTCCCAGGAGAATACATGTACAGGACTATGCTGTAGATCATCCCTGCTCTTCCCAGGAGAATACATGTAGAGGACTATGCTGTAGATCATCCCTGCTCTTCCCAGGGAGAATACATGTACAGGACTATGCTGTAGATCATCCCTGCTCTTCTTCCCAGGAGAATACATGTACAAGACTATGCTGTAGATCATCCCTGCTCTTCCCAGGGAGAATACATGTAGAGGACTATGCTGTAGATCATCCCTGCTCTTCCCAGGAGAATACATGTACAAGACTATGCTGTAGATCATCCCTGCTCTTCCCAGGAGAATACATGTACAGGACTATGCTGTAGATCATCCCTGCTCTTCCCAGGAGAATACATGTACAGGACTATGCTGTAGATCATCCCTGCTCTTCCCAGGGAGAATACATGTACAGGACTATGCTGTAGATCATCCCTGCTCTTCCCAGGGAGAATACATGTACAGGACTATGCTGTTGATCATCCCTGCTCTTCCCAGGGAGAATACATGTAGAGGACTATGCTGTAGATCATCCCTGCTCTTCCCAGGGAGAATACATGTAGAGGACTATGCTGTAGATCATCCCTGCTCTTCCCAGGGAGAATACATGTAGAGGACTATGCTGTAGATCATCCCTGCTCTTCCATAACAGGGAGAATACATGTAGAGGACAATGCTGTAGATCATCAATATTCATATAAATCTCGCACAATTTCAAACAAAACTGTCAGTTTAATACCATTCTCACTCTTCTGTAACACTGAAAGTTTCTCGACAGTCATGCAATATTATTTACACATGGAATGACATCTGTACAGAATCCTATAACCATCTCTCCAGTTTCACTGTGTGTATAAACATGCTGTCAATAACCTAGAACACAGATCTCCTTTGTCACAATAAATACAACTTCACGTTTGCTTCATTGCTTTTATAATGAATGTTCTCTGCAGCCACAATACAATGCCATGAAAAAACAAACAAATATTAAGTAAAAATCTTGATTCAATGTTCCTAATTTGCCTGAAAACCAACACACCAACAATTATAGCAGCTGCAAAAATCATACTTAAAAAACTTACTGTATTTGTTTTGTGCTAAAGTTAATCCTTTTAATGAAGTGTCAGTTATTTGTTTTCCTTTTGCCAGCTTTTTCTTTTCTTTCTGAATTTTTTTTTCTATTTAACCATATTGAAGAAAATATTGGTCCTATTCCCATGATAGCTGCCCATTACAAATGTACGGACATTTGAAGACATCTTGGTTCTCCGTGAGTTATAAATTGTAATAGTTATAGATATAATCAATACCTATATATGTAATGATTTTCTTTTCTTTCTGCATATTTTTTATTCCACATGAATATCTCGACAAGTTAAATAACATGCAAATATTTTTTTTCTCTCAAACTTCTGAGCCTCAAAATCAGAGTATACCTCAATCAAGTTGAGGTAATCTGAGTGAGTGAGGTTATTTTTCTGCCACTTTTTGCAATATTTCAGTTTCCTGCATACTTAAGGGACACAACTCTGCACAAACTATTGCTTATTGCTTCAATATTTTGGGTCTAACACCTATTTCAAACATTTCTTTCTACAAGCACCTGTATCAAAACGTAACAAGGAAATCCTACAGTAGGAGACAACCATGACTTGACTTCCTCGACACAGAGGTTCGAAATATATCACTTAATAAAAGGAAATATCCAAACACATTATGCATTCTGATCATGTTTAATGTCTCATAAGTACCACATCCCTCACCTTGGAGAGAAGTATTTTGGAGTCAAATATGATATAACAAGAGACATTATACTGTCGTACTCGCTCATAACAGGGCTTGGCTTAAGTACTTACACGGGTGAAATCCTACAATTGCAACCTCATATACTCATGGAAACTAATATGGGAACACATGAAAGTACAAGTGTTCCTTTATCCATTCCCAGAATTTCACCCACAGTGCAATACATACCTTGTGAAGAACCCTGGAAAAGAATAAAGGAACACTTGTACTTTCATCTGTTCCCCTGTTTGTTTCCATGAGTATATTTAAAACAGCTAAACAGAATAGTGAGGAACTGGCTTTGAGCATTGACACTGGTGACACAGACAGTGACCGAATGACTGTTACTCTTCATGTCATGAAATGATCTTATCACACCCAGAATAACCATGGCATAATGATGTTCCAATTCATCAATACCAAAATTCAAGCATTATATATAACTTGACATTGATCAGCAGGTGCAGCCTGTTTTTGTCTGGTGCAACAATGTTATTGCCTCAGGTTGCACTGGGTGCAAGTGTTTTATTTTCCTAAATCAAGGGGGCGGTGGGGTAGCCTTATGGTTAAAGCGTTGGCTCGTCACGCCAAAGACCCGGGTTCGATTCCCCACATGGGTACAATGTGTGAAGCCCATTACTGGTGTCCCCCGCCGTGATGTTGCTGGAATATTGCTAACAGCGGCGTAAAACCAAACTCAGTCAGTCAGTCAGTCCTAAATCAAGCCCTGCACAATATAACATAAATACAAGCTTAATATGATAGAGCCAGAATCAACTCAATGATAAATGCTACAACTGCTGCCTTCAGTTTTGGTATCCAAACGAGACCAAACAATACCTTATCATATCTGTCTACATCTAGGACTTAAATATGATATTCTCGTTTAATCAGGCATTATAAATCAACTGGCACTAATTCATGAATAATAAATTAAAAGGCTGATGAGGCAGAGAAACAACATATACAATTTATTTCTTCTGGAACGATTTTTTTTTCATTGTTGTGAACCAACTCTTGTGACAAAAGGCTACACAGATGACCTAATATTTCATTTGGTCTTTAAGTTAAAGCAGGATAAAAATGACCTCCTAATGTTTGCTGAAAGAAATCAGTGCCCATGAAACCAGGGACCCTATCCACAAAGCGTGTAGCACTATGCCATTAATAAGCCTATGATAAAGTATAAAGTCACAATAGGTCGAAACGTTACGAACGCTTTGTGGATTGGAACCCTGGTCTGTTGAGCATTCTACACCAAGATAAACAAATCAATAAACAGAGCACCCAATATGGCATAACCTTATACTGAATATCATACCATGGTAAAGCTTAGATGTAAATAGTTAACAAGTCCTGATGATCTTGAAATTCAGTCACAAATCATAAAAACAGACATGGCAGTAATTACATGTTTCATACACAACCTTCATGAGAAATTGGTTCAGACATATGTAATACTGTTTCACATGGTAAGTAATCATTCTGTTCCACTAAATAAGCCAATATTTCACCACTCACTGTTTTTCTTACACAACAATCATTCTAACAAACACTTCCACTGTGTCAGTAGTACTGGTTGTACGAGTCACCTTGTGGTCTCTGAGGAGGGGGGTGCATGGGACCACCTGTGGGGCGAGGTGGGGGGACTCGTGGAGGGGGACTAGTCCATGGCATTCTGGGGCTACCTGGCTGATTAAATGGTGGTGGTCCATGCCCATCGTCGTAGTGTCCATGAGGGCTGGGGAAGCGGGGTGGGGGTTGCCCCTGCTGTCTCTGTTGCTGGGGGGGCCCCATCCTTGGCGGGGGTCCAGTGAGATGAGGCTGAGGCCCCCCTGGATTAACGCCTTGTGGATGGGGGTGAGGTATAGGCCCTGGGGGTGGACCTCCATGAGGGTGGGAACCCGGAACAGTAAGAGGTCTCAATGTCTGTGCCATGGGGGCAGTAGAGTAGGGGACAGGCCCTGTGTGACTGATGGGAGCGAAGGACGCAGGAGGAGCCATGGTTGATGGTGGGAATGGCTGTCTGGGGGGTGGAACCCCCGTAGCCAGGTGGGCAGGGAGGGGAGGCATCCCCGTCCCAGCCAGAGTCTGATACATGAGAGCATGTTCTGGTCGACGGTATTCCGACTCATCCTGTATGGGAACAGTGATGAGATTGGTCCTGCCGGTAGATGACATCATCGGTATTGAGGAGGTCTGGTAGCTCTCTATTGTGGACACCGGAGTGAGTTGAGGCTGTGACAGGGCTGGAGCAGTCACAGCTGGGTGTAACTGAGGCATGGATACATGGTGGGTCTGCACCATTGCTGGCATTGGCTGAGGTACAGGGGGACCTTCGATAGGTCTGTACACGGACTGTTCTATCATCTGTCTCGGTGGAGGGTTCAGATCTTGTGGAGGAGGAGCGTGGCTCACGGTGCTGCTGCTGAACGCCTCAGCCTGCGTGGAATGATGATGAGGAGGGGGAGGCTTCGAGGGTGCCAGTGGCGGGGGATCCGGCCGGGAACCGGTACTGAGATGGCGGTGGTTGGCATGAGCCTGTAGGTCCCTCTGGGACAGGTATGTCCGTCTACAACCACCACTGCTATGTTTGGCACCTCCATATGTACAGATGAAAACTGTGCCAAGGGCAGACTGCTCAATTCTCTGGACAGGATCTTCACATCTGCAGGATACGAGAAGGCATAAAACATCAAAATACTGGTTCATTTGATATTTGACATCAGTCAGCAATATTCGATTGAAATTACAGTCGCCTTTACAGAATCAAATCTAGAGGTTGATAATGAGAGCATCATATACATTCAATAAATATTGCATTAACATGTTTCATTTTTCTCTTAAATAGACATGTGGTGGAACATCATACCTAGGACATTTCTTCTCTGTCTTCCTAGCACAGTCGAAACAGAACACATGCTTACAGGGAATCTGGAACATATACAAAAGAAAGTGTCACAAATTCTTATATTATACAAAACAAATCATGATGATCCAAAATATCTACTGATCGAATGTTAGCACCATGTTTAGTTATAATCTGTTGCAGATAATAATGTACAAAAAATCTGATGCTTCTGAAGCAGCAAATACTGGATCCTGAAAGAGTGAGAGGGCAGGGGGCAGATAAAGCTTTTTGAGAGGGGGGGGGAAGAAGAAGGGGTTTGGAACACTCTTAAGAAAGTGGAGTGCACACTTCTTTTTCATGAGAGTTTCAATGGTCATTTAATGTAATTTTCTGAATAAAAACTAATAAAAGGATATAATGCCGTATAGGGGACCAGGTGCTCTCACAACAACCGCCCACTCGGGTGAATCAGGAGAGAGTGAGGAGCATGGCGACAGGTGGCGCCGCTTTCCCACCAAAACCTGGGGAAGGGAGATGACTCCTGGTGAGTGATTTTACGTCCACTTTTTTGAAGGGAGCTTCAAAAGGGGATTCAAGTGTTCCACTAGCATTCAGACGGAAAGGGAGACAAGCAATAAGCATGTGTCAGGATAAGGAAAAATATAAACTTTCAGGACAAAAGGGAGGGTGCGCACCCCTGCACACACACACCACACCACACATCCCACCCCCCCTCTGGATCCGCCTATGGTGAGTTTTACGTTGCTTTTAGCAATATTCCAGCAGGGGACCAGACATGAGCTTCACACATTGTACCGAGGATCCTGAAGGAACTGCATGGATAATCGGCCCCTTACGTCAACTGCATCACACAGCCCTCGTCATCAGCTGGCGGACATGTCTCCACTTACCATTCTCCCATAGATGAGTATAGGCAGGGTACACTTCTCACAGCAGTGTATCAGGGGATCCACCACCTTCTCACCAATCAGCTTCACCTGAAACAAGGTGGCATAAAGTCATGCTTTAAAGTTTACACCATTTCTTTCATGCTGATTGGCTGAATGGGCATCTGATCTGAGATCACACAGACAGTTAATTCACACAATGTGAACAATCTTTTCTGGAACTGATCATGTGAACTGTCGTTAGAAGTACATTCGAGGGTTTTCCAGAACTCATGGTGTCTACAATCAACGTGACTGTCTACTAAAATATTTAATTCTTATTCCCTGCATTTACTGTATCAGCTTTATAATTGATTTCGTAAAATGACTGACAAACAGAAATCCCAAACTCAAAGCAACTCATAGGTCATTTGATGTCCTAAGAACTTTGTCAGTGAGACAAATGAGTGAGTGAGTGAGTTTTTACACCGCTTTTAGCAATATTCAAGCCATATTACAGAAGGGGACACCAGAAATGGGCTTCACACATTGTACCCATGTGGGGAATTTAACCCGGGTCTTCGGCGTGACAAGAGGACGCTTTAACCACTAGGTAACCCAACCACCCTAAAGAACTTAGTCAAGTAGCAGCCAGCAGTATGATCTGAATTAAATGAGATAATCATGGGACGATACCCAGAAATGATGCAGGTGATAGATATTTAACACTTTGGTGAATTCAGTGTCTTGACCACGTTGACTAGTGGCCGACCAGTAACCAATCGAAACAATCAGCTGACCTTGTGATCCCAGCGCAGCCTCTGACTCTGGTGCATTGGCTCAACAGCGTAGGCCGACTTGAAGATGACAAGATCTGGGGTGACCAATTCTTCCTCTGAAATGGTCACAATACACACATCATGTCGAGAAACTATGGCAACCAACTTTGTATTGTATGAACATTTTAGTCACTTAACACTATTCAGGCGGACAGATAGATGGACATGCTTATGGATATGTCTCTGTTTTACAAACAGGGGGTGGAAATAACCCATTGCCCGACGCCCGAGTTCAGTGTTTTTTCTGTTGGGCAAGCAAATTTGTATATCACACTGTACCGGTGTCCAGTTGACTTTCCAATATTAATTATGTTGTTTATTTAAAAAATCAACAAGAAAACGGCCGGTATAGAGGAAAAATTATCAGGTCAAGTAATTTTACATGTGCCACTGTACCGGAGTACACTAGCAATTTTAAAGTTATTTCCACCCCTGAAACAGGGTTGATACCATAGTCTAAGGATGTCTAACATCCTTATATTATTTCCTGCAGTTCATGGGTAAATTTACAATCCACACGATCAATAAAAATCAGCAAATAATTTAGAACAGACAAGTAAAATAAGAATAGACGTTTGCTTGTCAGTTACTTTCAGCATAATTACATCACAGGTTGATGGGATACAAAGAATTATCCAGGATGCTGACGGCAGAAAAAATCATTGTTTTTGTGCAAAAGTGAGAATTTTCTGAATCTTGAACCTGCTGAGGTAACCACCCTATTTCCTGCAGCAGTAGTATGATCAGACAGGTCTCGTTTATGTTGAACGTTACACCTACCCTGCATGGCAGCTGGAGGGGGAGGGGGTGGGGGTGGTGACCCTTCAACTTCAGGTTCTGGGTCTGGTTCACGTGCCTGGGCTCCTTTACGACCTCTACCTCGGCCACGACCCCTACCCCTTCCACGACCTCGACCTTTACCAGTCGTCTTACGTCGTAGGCCACTCTCTGCTTCCAAATCAAGATCTGGTAACAGTAGATAATTATTAATGTCACAAAAACTCAAGCAAATCATGCTAACTATGGAAATGTAAATACTCCTAACCATGTCCTTTTAATTAATAAGTATTGGCATGTTGCAACATTTGAATGCACAATGCCATTTATGGAAAGCGGTCAAATGTAACATATATTACGGGATTACACGTTCTCAGTTAAGTACAGATTTTAGTACTTTTGTCCCAGCCGGGATTCGAACCCACACTCTCTTGGACTGACTGACTGAGTTTTGGTTTTACGCCGCTTTTAGCAATATTCCAGCAACACCACGGCGGGGGACACCAGAAATGGGCTTCACACATTGTACCCATGTGGGGATTCGAACCCGGGTCTTCGGCGCGACAAGCCAATGATTTAACCACTAGGCTACCCCACCGCCCCTCACTCTCTTGGAAGCGGCAGTGGCTGAGTGGGTTATATCAGTATTATCACCAACTTTGTGTGCTGGCGCTTAGGTCCCTGAATCTGAGAGTGTGGGTTTGAATCCTGGATGGGACACAACGAAGCAAAAGTACTAGAATCTGTATTTTACTGAGACAGTGAAATCAAAAATATAACATATGATACATTTTGAACATTTCACACGAACACTGCAAAAATGATACATGCATATGAAGATGATGACTGTCATGATTTTATACATTACAACCATGATAACATGAAATTGAGTCAGGTTTCAAGCCAGCAATAGTCCAGCAATATGGCCCAGGACACCAGAGCGAGTGAGTTTGGTTTTACGCAACATTTAGCAACATTCCAACAATATCGTGGCGGGGACACCAGAAATGGGCTTCACATATTGTACCCATGTGGGAAATTGATCCTGGGTCTTTGGCATGATGAGTGGATGCTTTAACCACTAGGCTACCCCACTGCCCCCCATGACACCAGAAATGGAATTCATACAATTACCCATGCGGACAATACAGCCCAAATCTTTGACAAGACCAGCAAAGACATTAACCACTTGTTCCTCCCACCACCTCAAAAACATCATACAAACTGTAATCATTTTATTGTTTAAAACTTAAATACATTAAACTAGACACTTGGAGACACAGATTTCTTAAAATTGAGAAAATGTCAAAATAAATAAAAATATAATGATAATAGCCAACCTGACAAAAAAAACTAATACATTACTTATCTGTCAAATTTGCATTATACATACAATATCGGATGAATATCCTGTTAATGACCATAGAGTATAAGGTTTTTCAGTTACTTGAGCCAGTAGAAGTGCACAGTGCTCCAACATGAGGTGGTGCTGGGTTTGTTTTCAACATACAGCAATGAGGTATGCTTGTTTGAATGTTTGATTTACTCGGACCAAGGATTCAGAAGCCCAACTTATGATAAAACAATGAGAAAGTTCACCTGCCACAACCTCTTAACTTGCACATATATATTGTATTGGAACTGATTCTAAGGAGATAAGTCTGAGAGAGGCCAGTCATTTCTCACAAAATGAACAAGCATCAGATCTCAGAAACTATTCTGCACTTTGATGGTGCGGCATCAAGTGAAGTGAGTGCATGCACAAATGAGGGAGTGTATAAGTGCATCGGTGAGTTAGGTATTATGCTGAGTTTAGCAATATCTCAGCAATATCATGACGCAGGACATCAAAACTTGGCTTCACACATTGTACCAACATAGGGAATCAAACCCAGGTCTGTGGGTGGGCAACCAAATGCATTAACCCCATCTCCAGTTCTTCTATATGACCATGAGCATAGTTGCTTTTTTAAAACATAAATTGATAACCGACAATATGATGACTATCAAGTATAGTATTAGTTAAGATGCAGTTAATTAAAATAAAAAAAGAAATTGAGACAAACATATGCTGAAGTTAAAAAAGAAACGCTTTCAAAAGTTGGAAGATAGATAAGTTAAACAAGCGATAAGAAAATTTAACCTTTAGAGAATAAGTTGATAAGAAAATAAATTCACACTGAAACATGACCACCATTTTATACTAGTATGTCAATGAATCTGGTGATAATGATTTGTCCTGATTACCAGTTTACCTGACTACAAGCACATTACCAGAAAGTTGCAGACTATTCTGACTTATCTATCACATTTACTAAAAGTGGAAAGTAAAGAAAGGGAGGATTAAACCTTGAAAAAAAGCATTGGAACAGTTGAACAGTTCAAACTACAATGAAATGATGAAATACATCACCAAGAAAATGTCATCTGATTAAGACTTGCAAAGCTGGAAAAAAATAACCCTACATGAAATGCAATTGAGTAATTAAAAGTGATATAAAAATAATATAAAAAACAAATTAAAAAACCTAATATCTGAGGTATTAAATGCACCAATATATCTGATACTGGAACAAATATTTTGAATTCAAGCAGCATATGTTTTATTGAATCAAGTTACTCCAACAACTGCCCACTGGATGAAGGGAGATAACTTGAAGCACATTTTCAACATGTGACAGCTTGAGACACCAACAATGAGGCTCACACATTGCTGAGGAGTATGATAATTCAACAACTTTTCAATGGATCAAAAAGCATCTGTGCCACTATAAGAATATGGTATCAACAGGACATATTGATACAAAACTCATAAAGAATACATATGACTTGTATATAGTTACTTATCAGGATACAGGGCTCCAGATAAGGGCCGTATCGACGTATGTACGGATAAAAAATATGCACGATACGGTAGGAAATAATTTTGAAAACGTAGCAGATATGCACCACAGCAATGGTGTACGAATCATTTACAGACGTATTTATATGAAAAAGTATTGTTTTATTGTTTACTGACCTGTTTACACAAGAGTAGCAATGTTGTGGTGCACATAACAAACGAAACACAAGAATACTGATTACTAATTTCCATTCAGTACTCTAAATGTACTCTTAAGTTTTTCCAGTACTCCTATATTGAAAAAATAAGGAGTACGTACTCCTGATGTTGAAAAATTATCTGGAGCCCTGAGGATACTTTTACTCATCCTGAACCTGTAATTGACATGTAAGCTAAATAAAGACCCAAGATATATACCATTTGGGATTAACATTAATAACAAACCAAGAATCGTCATTATAAGACCAAATCTTGATTTGTACCAATCATCATAGAATTCTGAAACAACTTTGTGATCAATTCTGTATACAGATTTTAGACATTAAGAAAAATGTGCCATGCTTGTCCTTTATGACACATCGAGGATACTCATTAGTTTGAACCAGGCTTATGAACCTTTAGCCAAGAAGATCCTGGAGGATAAGAGGACCGCCTCCGTTGTGTAGTGATTAGAGCGTCTACCCGGAGAGCAGAAGGTCGCGGGTTCGATCCCCGACCGCGTCATACCAAAAGACGTTAAAATATGGTACATGTTGGTCCCTGCCTGGCGCTCAGCATTAATGGGTACAACAAGGACTGGTCGGCTCGGAGTCAGTATAATGTGTCTGAGTGGGGTATTCATGCTTCACTGCGGCATGGTATCTCAGTGAGCTAGCACTATAAAACCTAGTAGAAGCAGCCGCACATACACATACACACGCATGCACGTCGTCATATGAGCGAAATATTCTCAAGCACGACGTTAAACCCAATTTCACCTCACCTCACCTGGAGGATAAGGGACATTGCTCTTCACCATGTTCACTTCAGACCATATACACAACCACCCTAAATTGGTAAACTGAATACCTTAATTTCATATGACCAGAACAAAGTGTCCGTTTACAATAATCAGGTATGTCCTGTAATCATAGGATAACAAAAATGGTATAACTGTAAAAAGGTTCGTCATTACCCCAGTTATATCCTGATGAATAGTTCGATAAAGGCAGTTCGTTTGAAATACTTGGTCAAATCAAATGCATAATTATAATGCATAAACTTTGAGCTTTCAAGAAAGTTACGGAATGCTAAGACACGCAGTGACAGGCCTCAACATTGAAAGCATACCAACATATGAAAATGTAGCGATTCCAAAGACTACTATTGTGGATATTATGTGCGGTATTATGTGCCTACAGCCTAGGCTTGCGTTTATGTTTATTGTCGACAGATACTTAAAACTAAGCTATTTATCCATGTATGAAACGTAAACTGCAGAGTTAAGTGCATTGGTGTTATTGGGAGGGGATGTAATCACATCTAATCCAAAGTTAATGTTCTAAGCACTGAAGCCGAGTTGCCAAGATTTCAAAGTTGGACATGGACATCACTGCATAATCTGTGGCAGATCAATATCTATCGTGTATTTCCACTTAGAGAGACATAGACGTAGTCATTGTCAATTACACGATTAATTTGCCAATGGAACAGTCTGAATGACACCGTTATATGTAGATTTGATTCCGAAAAACACGCACCTTCGTCCATGATGAATATGATCAAGTTTGTAAGTACAATGTTGATTGGTCAATCCACACTTCCGTTGTAAATGACGCGCTTTTTCATTTGCCGATGGGTAGATAGAACAGAGTTACCTTCTCTTGACAGCGACAGGAATCTCATTCCATGTGCAATCTTTGTCAACGAAACGTGACTTGTCATCTTTGATATTGTTACGGGTACAGTTGTTCATTTGATTTTGAAGATAATTTGTCTTCAACTTCAAAAATAGAGCAACAACTTAGAAAACGAAAGCACACTGACTCGGTGTGCAGGTCGTCTATTCCGACCATGGCGTCTCCAAACAATGATGATCAGGGACAGGGAAGAGAAAAAGAAACAAAACGAAAGAAAGATTGTGACACAGGTCAAGAAATAAAATCTGTGGGTAAGATATCTCATATGATAATAATTTTCAAACAAAGTATAGAATCATCACCAAAAAAAATCTTTTCTTAGTGCAGTGATCAGTCATAATGAAGAAGGCTTGATGTTTATGTTGTGCTAAGGATCACTTTTAGAATACAGCACCACACCTTCTGGTGAGGACGTTCTCTGCTGTTGGTCACGTGCCACTGAGACAGACAACATGTTTTGTGAGAATTCATCAGATGTGAACTCACGACTTTTGGATTGTTAGCCGACAGCTAACCAACTGAGCTACGTCCACACTGTTAAACCATGTGTAAATTTATCTTAATTATCTTAAACAATTACAATAGCATCGCATGATTTTAATCTACGGAATATTTATGAATGATCGCAGTGCTATCTGGCACACCAGTCCCATTCCGTAATCTACAAGATAACGAGTGGTGTGGAATGAGCCGATATGGCGCGAACTGAAAATGGCCGTATACATCAAGTGTCAACATTGAAATGATGGTATGCATGAATAACATTCTTTCACAAAATTCGTGGTAAATTCGTGACCGAAAAATGGCTATGTTTAACACACAAACTCCCAACAGCGCGCTGGGCTTATTCAGTGACAATGCATAAGAGATGAACACTGACAGGAACTTAAGCACACTCAGTAACCTAGCAAAAGTTTGACATCACAGAGCATTGTTTGGGGTCACAAATTACATCAAAAGGTATTATGACAGAATTTGTAAAGTTTATGGTGCTATATTCTAAAGGTAGGCAATTATATTAATAGCAGAGCTAGAAATTAAGGAGCATCTTTAGAATAAAGTAACGACAAATGTCTCTGTCAGAGTTCATGCACCTTAGGGAAGTTACATGTTTCGTGAGATTCAATCAAGCTAACCAACTGTTCAACACTGTCAATGATCCAGTTGGTAATATGGATTTCTGGTAATTCATTTATCTTCTCATGCCTATGTAGCAGGGTGTGGAGTCATCCCATAGATGACATCCTTACCTCGTCAGCTACCTCATTGGCCATGTGGACAAGGTGTCCATCTTCAGATCAGAAGGTCCATGGTTCAAATCCCAGCACATGAATCAGAAGTTTTATGTCCGCCTCACCTGAAAGGTTATGAAAATGAAACCTCCAAGTCACCTTGGTTTCTTTTTATCTGACATCAGTAGATGGACATTTGCATGTGGTTGCTGTGCCACTCTCATCCAGTAATCTACACACAATGTCATGGTAAAGAATGAATCAGTATGACATGAACTGAATTTGGCAGCAGATGTCTTATAGTGATTTCCAGTCTAAGTAAACTTAGCCTCAGTATAATTCGTTACACTGCTATACTGAGTCAAACAAACCCTAGTAGAAGGTTGCGTCAGCTAACCTTTGAGCAACCTATGACTGTCCAATCAAACGTGAGACAGCTGAATGGATTTAACCAATCAAACAACGGCTACTTGTTAGGGTTCGGCGGGACTTACAAAGCGGTTTTTTGGATTTTCTCTTCCTTGGTCACTGACACTGAACTATCAACAAACGAAAATCCGCATAAAGCACAGATATTTGACCTGCAGTATATACACTTAGGGGTTTCTAATGACATGGTTACTATTAGCTTATATTTCCGAAAGATGACATCCTGGAATAGTGATGAAATACAATATTTTCAGCGACTGTTTACTCATTGCGTCCTCCTTGTGTATTACTCGGAAGCGATTGTGCGGAAAATAGCATTCGGAATCGTTCGAGTATTTTGGGTAAAGGTTCAAACAGTATTTGCGAATGTTAACTTTCGCGATTTGGTAAGCTGTGTTCTGATTCGTTAGTCCAAAAGGTTAGCTGACGCGACCTACTACTAGGGTTTGTTAGACTCAGTATAGCAATGTAACGAATAATACTGAGCCTAAGTTTACTTAGACTGAGTGATTTTAAGAGTAGGCATGACTGGAAGGGTATTTAATGATTTGATGGATGATTTTGGTACCCAAAAGTGAAGGATGGAAAACCGAGACCAATGGCATTGCTACTGATGCCACAAGGGTGAGTCAGATTTAAAATTATATCTGAGCAAAGGTAGCACGTGATACTGAAAGTGGCTTGATTTAATGTTCCATGCCATTACATTCAAAATCAGATCATGTCATTTTGCTGTCTGGATATGTTTGTGGGAAATAAAATGAAAATTTCAAAACAATGAGATGATAAGTGCATTAGTTTGAACCTTTTGTCTCCCTTGTGGGGACATGAATATCCCATAAGTTAACACAATCAAATGTCCTTAAAGCAGGTCTGTCGCTGTTTTTAACATGATGAATCCAGAGTGGTAGACTGAGCGATTTTTTAAATTAAAATAAAATACAATTCCTGAAACTGGTAATGTAGACTTGCCACGCATTGTAGACTTGCATGGGCTGCATTGGGTATATTTGTTTCAGGGTCTGTATGAATCACTACCAAAGTAGTAATGGAATATGGTGTCTGCAAACAGATGTCTAATCCAGTTTCCAAAAAGATAAGATCCATATCAGGTCTAAAAGGCCTCAGTTCACCGTCTTGTCCATCCTTAGGCCCAACCAGCCTTGAAGAAACTGCCCCATGCCAGAACGTCTCCAATGATCAAGCCTACAAACAACCAGGCTCCGATTACCCTAAACTAATCACAGCCACCTTTATTCGATATTTTGCTCCCACTGTTTACTACCACAGACATGTCTACGAAAGTAGATGGGTGCTATATAGTGTTGAGAATTGGTTAAAATCTCATAATTGATGATTGCTTCATTGCAACCGATCAATCATCGAAAATAA
Source organism: Haliotis rubra (assembly GCF_003918875.1). Taxonomy (NCBI): domain Eukaryota; kingdom Metazoa; phylum Mollusca; class Gastropoda; order Lepetellida; family Haliotidae; genus Haliotis; species Haliotis rubra. Next base: position 3,119,008 of record NW_025765447.1, read on the forward strand.
TTGGTTAGCGTCATTTATGAAATTTTCCTGGTTATTTTTGTTAATGCACAAAAACATAAAGAAAAAAACATGTAGTTCTTGGGAGGTTTTTTTTGCAAATTTCACATCTTGAAAGGATGTCTAGTATGTTAGGAACATAAATTTCGTGGGGTCTTTAAGATAAATTCAATCATGACTTGGAATGAGCTTGTAGTGCTCAGGAAATGTAACTGACAAAACCAACCTTGTGAAAAATATTGTTAATGCAAAAAAATGTTCCAGAATTGTTTGTGTTCGATTATGAGAAAACATGATCGATTGCTTGGTCGTTTAGTCACTGCGACCAATCTTCGATTCTTTCAATTAATTGGACCACCACTAGTGCTATACTTGCGATGTTCTTGTGCAACACAACAATCAGCAATATTCAAAACCATATGGCGGCAGTCTGTAAATCCAGTTTGGACCAGACAATCCAGTGATCAATATCATGAGCATTGAACTACGCAGTTGGGATACAATGATGTGTCAACCAAGTCAGCAAGCCTGACCACCTAAACTTGTTAGCTGCCTCTTACGACAAACATGGGTTGAAGACCAATTCTAACCCGGATCTTGACAGGCCGCTAAACTTTTGAAAATGAGTGACGTACATGTGTATAATTCTTGTTATATCTGTTAACTACAAGACATGTGCCTTACGTTTGTCTGTTTCTTTCCAGATTATGACATTTCTTGGACACAGACATACAGTGATGTTTCTGCAGTCTTCAAGTTTAAATCCAAAATTGAGAGAGCAAATGAAATTGATGTCCAGTTTGAGGAAAACTTGATAAAAGCTGTTTTCCCAAGTGAGTATTCCGTACCGAAAGTACTGTCAGAAATAGAAAAAAAAGAAGTTTTTAGGCTATTCCTCTGTATCATCTGTATCCCTAAGATTTACACAACTGCAAATAGCATGTGTCGAAATAACCCACATCGGCCTAACTGGGCGTTCAGTGGGATGCGTAATAGGGTATCCAGAAAAGCATGTTTACTCGTAAAATCGGGCAAATACTTACATAAATGTTTATTTTCATACTGTCTGATGTTCAACATATGCCTAAAATGAAATGATAGTTGGAAATCCTTCGGTAACGGATACACAGATCAGCCTGCTGGTATAAATATTAATAAACTAGTAAGTTGTAAAGAGAATTATATTCTTAATCTTATTACTTGTATTTATGTTAACTATGGTAAATTTGATGTTTTTAATTACAAATCATCTATATCATGAATAAGTTGAACACTAAAAATAGAATTTGTGATAAATACCCTAGTATGTGACATATCTCTGTGTAGTGTACTCATTCAATCGCTCTTGGGATGATTTAACATGCACGTGCGTTTGGTCGGGAAAAATAAAATTTTCGTGCATTATACATTCCTATACTTTTGATATCTTAAAATACATATTATGAGGATTACAAAGCAGAAGAGTTCGCTTTTATTGCAATTTGTTCTAGGTTGAGCTGTATATGAGCTAGGATGACTGGACTAATGGTCTGTTCCAAATAAGTTGATTCTTGCTCTGTCATCAGGTAAATCTGTCATATAAAAGTCGTATTAAGAATAAAAAGAAGTTGTTATCCATAAAACATGTCATGTATTCATTTTCATCCAACTTCTAAATGCCTTTCAAGAACTACTGTTATAGAATAATTTGCCAGAAAAAAAATTAAATCCATGATTAGGGTTTCAATGTGATCAAAATTCATATTACATGTTTTTCAAAACTTTGTTTTCTCTTATTGTTAACCCTATCTGAAATGACTAATTAAGTTGGCCATACATATTTTTGTTGGTATAATTACTGATGTATAATCTCTGAGTAATGTAGGGGTGGTAGCTTAGTGGTTAAAGCATTCGCTCGCCACGCTGAAGACCCGGGTTCGAAGGAATAGTGCTATAAGTGGTGTAAAACTAAACTCATTCACTCTATCTGTTTCCTTTGATGATGGTATATATCTCCTGGCGTGACAGGACCACCGCCATGGTTCAGTAGATTGAGCGTCTGCCTGGAGAGCAATGTGTCACACTGTCAGTGGTTTGATCCCTGGCTGCATCATTCAAAATAATGTTCAAATTTAGAAGCTGTTTGTATCCTGCCAGACACTCGGCATGAGGGCATTCAGGGAATTACCATGAGTCCTGTTTTTGAGGGTCCCTGGGACTCATACTCTTAAGTTTCAGGGGTCCAGACAATTAAATATTATTATCATTAGTGTTATTGTCTTGTGTATCATGATCATCACATTATTTGTTACAGTAATTGAATCGCAAATGATACCATAACCCGGCTAGTAGCAAACTCTTTGATAACTTTTTGTTACTTGATTGGAATTTTGACAAAAAGTATTTGGACTTCTTCTGCGTCCCTGTGGATGCGGTTATAAATTTTGTTGCTTCCATTGTCAATTTTTATGCATATAGGACGCAGGGCCCCTATTCTCGAAAGGATCCTATCCCTAGGATATCCTAACTTTGATCCTAGGGTCTAGGATAGGTGTACTACCTTATTCTCGAAAAGTATCCTTTTTAATCACAACATTGCTCTTTCCAGTCACATTGCCGTGAATTGTCAATGTCAAGGCCAACTTGATAGGGGAAGTAACTCCGATCCTCTTTATTTCCTAGGTGAATTTTTCATTTTGTGAGATGATGCATAATGAGAGTTCAAATGATGATTTTCATTTAAAAAAAAATACAATTAAATTATTTTTTGCACATATCTTTAATATCCTTATTGTTATTTGGCAGACTTTCAAACTCTGAAGTAAAAAATGTTATCACCTTGTCAAAAATTGAATTTTCAAAAACTTCAAAACTACTATGTAATGTGATGAAAAGATCGAATAATTTCTTCTAGATCTACTAAGCCCATCAAATGCTGAATATCATCATATTTTGTGTTTTTTATGAAATCATGGGTAATATTTAGGGGAATCCCCAACTTAATGAGGGGTTTTCTATCTCATCTACTGAAGAACTCTCATTCCTAGCTAGGATAGGTACCACAAGTTAGGACAGGGATAGGATCATTTCGAGAATGGGTCTTATCCTAACGGTAGGCTGTCTTAACTACTTAGGATCTGTCTTAGCTGGGACACTTTCGAGAATAGGGGCCCAGGAATTTACGTCCTGTAAATCCCTGAGGCATAAAACAAGGAGTGGTGAAAACAGTGTCAGTTTACTGTCAGTGTTTGCTGTGTGAAGTTGGGTGTGTAGAATGGAGTATGATATCACAGTGATCTAAAAACAGGATGAGTGTGGAGTACCTCATACAGAGGTACAGATAAGCTGTAAATAAGCTGTGTAAATTACGCAAATATTTATGTGAAAACTCAATTCATATTAAGTCTATTGCGTACTGGTACGCTTAAATTTTTGTAAATGCTCAATAAATGTGATATCTTACACGCGTACACACAAAAATGTTAAATCTTAGCTTGTGTACAGGTGGATAGATAAATAACTGCAGTATATTGAGAGGTTCTATTTCAGGACATGAACTTGGCAACTTGCAGTCTTTCTTATCATTTCTCATATTACAGATCAAATATAAATAAGAAACACTAACATTTAAATTTTATATTTTTAAAATTGATGGAAAATGGCAAAATACCCAATTGAGTTTCAGTGAGGTGAGTACAATATATTTGGTTACTCAAAGGAAAATTAGGATACCCAATTGAGATAACACAAGCAAGTACATAACCCAGTGGTCAAAAAAGTTATCTGTAGTACTGCTCATAGTAGAGGAAGCCACACCATGACATGCATGTCGCTATAATCTGGAGGGCGGTGGGGTAGCCTAGTGGTTAAAGCGTCCCATCGTCACACCGAAGACCTGGGTTCAATTCCCCACATGGGTACAATGTGTGGAGCTCAATCTGGTGTCCCTGCCGTGATATTGCTGGAATACCTCACCTCACCTCACCTCACCTCACCTCACCTCACCTCACCTCACCTCACCTCACCTCACCTCACCTAGTTTTGTCACTATGGTGACAAAGCGTATTATTGCAAGTCATCTACAATGATGGTCGTTAAACTAAAAAATCCAATACTGCTTCAACATATTGTTGAGGGGCGGCTGGGTACCCTAATGCTAAAGCGTTTGTTCGTCACACTGAAGACCCAGGTTCGATTACCCACATGGGTACAGTGTGTGCAGCCCATCTCTGGTGTCCCCCACCATGATATTGCTGGAATAGTGCTAAAAGTGGCGTAATACCATACTCATACATTATAGTGTTGATGTTGTATTTGTATTAAGGGGGCGGTGGGGTAGCCTAGTGTTTAAAGCATTGGCTCGTCACGCCGAAGACCCGGGTTCGAATCCCTACATGGGTACAATGTGTGAAGCCCATTTCTGGTGTCCCCCGCCGTGATGTTGCTGGAATATTGCTAAAAGCGGCGTAAAACCAAAACTCAGTCAGTCAGTCAGTATTTGTATTAAGTATGAACAAATGATGAATCTGTTTCAATACAAGTATATTTAAAACACAGAGGGAGGCTCCTGGTCCTATCGATTGTTTGGAGAAGTCAGGAAAGAAAAGAGTCGAGTGATAGTGAAAGGGTCACGAATGGAACTGAAGATGGTGAAGAAGATTGCTCAGAACTGGCCGACATATCAGGTAGATAAAATATTTCACACCTTATTATGTAAACCCTGCAGCTGTGGTATACAAACACTTGATTATGTTATCATTGCTTATTTCATGAGTTCTTGTAGTGGTAAAAAATGACAATACATGTATGTATAAGATTGATAAACATAATAAAGATAGTCGTAACCTTGTTCAGTACCAACACATGGCATTGAGAAAACATAAGTTCGAAATCTATATTGATCCAGTTTTGATGGTGATAGATGTTTCTAAGCCTGTTCTGATGTTTGGCAAAAACTGATGTGTTCTTTAGGAGGTAACACCCAAGAAAGAGGAGCCGTATGCTAGTGCTGGTCCCTCTGATCTCCAAACAGGTCCTGAAGGTCACACAGGGGACGAAGACAGCAAGGAGAAAATAGAAAAAAGATGAAGGTCAGTTATTTTACATTTCATTCAAGTACAGACTTGAATGATAAGCTGCACTTGAAATATATGTGTAGCTCATGTATCCTACTGGTTGGTGGGATAGGTTGGTTATGATGATTCCTGTTGTGTACACTCTTGATTTCCTGTGATTTTTAATGTTCATCCTTCTTGTTTATAATTCTTCACAGAAAGGGTTATGTGAATTTATGTCATTGTTGTCATCTGTAGAATTTGTGTTTTCAAATCGTCTATGAAACTGTTAGTGTTAAACCATAAGGCTTAATTTGCATGGGTGGTGCTCACAGACTCCTGATCCAGTTTCACACCTAGATACTATACAGTTTATGTATAGGAATACATTTAATGTAAGTTGGTATGTTAATGTACAGTGCGTATGTCCAAGTGAAGTTGTATTCAGGGACTTACCTTGAGTCCTGTTTTTGAGGGTCCCTGGGACTCATACTCTTAAATTTTAGGGGTCCTGGACAACAAAATGGGGGTCCAGACAATTAAATATTATTATCATTAGTGTTATTGTCTTGTGTATCATGATCATCACATTATTTGTTACAGTAATTGAATTGCAAATGATACCATAACCTGGCTAGTTGCAAACTCTTTGATAACTTTTTGTTACTTGATTGGAATTTTTACAAAATGTATTTGGACTTCTTCTGCGTCCCTGTGGATGCGGTTATAAATTTTGTTGCATCCATTGTCCATTTTTATGCGTATAGGACGCATGAATTCACATCCTGTAAATGCCTGTGTATTGCAGTGTATGAAACTCATCAAAACATTGGACCACACCACAGGGCTAATAACTTTTAAGACCTACCAGCCCCACATTAAACCAACCAGCCCTATCAACATTGTCTAAAATGTTATCAATTATGTAAAACCAAAGAAAAGGTGTGTTTGCTTACCTTTATTTAAATCCACAAATTCCACAAGCTGATAACTTTAGATATATTGGACCCACGTGAAGTTTATGAATTTATTCATCATAGTGTCATTGAGGGTAAAGTCCAGAGATATTTTTGTTTAATTATTAACCTGTCCGTTGGTTAGGAAACTGAATTTGAATTAAGTGCGATAATCTAGCACCTGACATCAGTCCCCATTTCTCCTCACCTCACTTCCTTGATAGGCCTCTGTTATTTTCTTGATGAAGTCAACATAATCAGTTCCTGTTTCATTTTGATTGTGATTAATGTGGTTTCTAGCTTTGAAAAATAATTTCCTTAAATGTCAATGCGTTTCCTTTTAAAAGTTAATGGTGTGACACTTCTTTGCCATGCTTGTAGTGTCCATGTTTGAATAGGTTAGATTATGTTTTCTGAGCTTTTAGGTTGTTGGGGTAGCCTAGTGGTTAAATCGTTTGCTTGTCACGGCAAAGACCTGGGTTCGATTCCCCCACATGGGTACAATGTGTGAAGCCCATTTCTGATGTCCCCTGCCATGATATTGCTGGAATATTGCTAAAAGCGGCATAAAACTAAAGTAACTTTTGAGTTTTCAGTGTTAGCTTAATGGTTACAGTGTTTACTTATTCTGCTGATGACCCAGGTTTGATTCCCTACGAGTGTTCAAGGTGTGAAGCCCATTTTTTTGTGTCATCCTCCAGGATATATCTGATATCTTGCTAAAAGTGGCATGTATCCATTCAAACTCTGTTACAAATCACTGTCATGTTTTTGTTTTGTTTCCAGAGCCCATCTTCTACATCAACCACATCAAGCATGACTTCTTTGAAAGGGTGAGTCTGAGTTTGAATTTGGTTTATGTCAAAGAAATATTGTACTTAGTAGTAATTGAAACACTCTTCAAAAGCAGTTGGGGTTTTATTCTCAGTATAATTAGTAGCTTGGTCAATTGCAACATATGTTGAACTTGGAGTAACACTTTCTCAGTAAAGTACACATTTTATTACTTTTTTGGGTTGAGTCCCACCCGGGATTCGAACCCACTCTGTCAGAGTGAGGCGTCTAATTGCAGCACATAGTCAACTCTCTAACCCAGGGGTGGAAAAAACTTTAAAATTGCTAGTGTACTCATGTACAGTGGCACATGTAAAATCACTTGCCCTGATCATTTTTCCACTATACCGGCCGTTTTTCTTGTTGATTTTTTAAATAAACAACATAATTAACATTGGAAAGTCAACTGGACACCGGTACAGTGTGATATACAAATTTGCTTGCCCGACAGAAAAAAACACTGGACTCGGACGTCGGGCAATGAGTCCACCCCTGTGACCCACTTGGCCATTGTTGATTCCACAAAAATGGCCTACTGGTATTCTAGATCATGTATTTTCTGTTCCAATCTGATAATTTGTGGTTTCATGAATAGGGGGCACAAATTACTGCTGTGAACAAGCAATGATTTCTAAGTGTGTCTCTTACTGTAACTCTGCCATTATGATCCTTACCTTGCCAAAAAATAGGAATTTCATACCTTGTGGTGTATCTCAGCTGGCGTGTAGAATGATGTTCAGCATAATATGCCACTCACTCACGCTGTAGCTGGTGGTGTAGCCTAGTGGTTTAAGCATACGCTTGTCACGCCAAAGAATCTGGTTTGATTCCCCACATGGGGACAGTGTGAGAAGGCCATTTGTGGTGACATCTGCCATGATATTGCTGGAATATTGTTAAAAGTGACATAAACTAAAGACACTCACTCACTCACTCACTCTGTTTCAGGATGACAAGTTTGTTCTGCACATTTATGTGAAAGGCACCAACAAGGATGCAGTCAATGTGGTCTTCGAGAAAAGTGCGTTCCTTGTCAAGTTCCACACACAGTAAGTTGGTTGATGGATAGACATATTATTTGGTTTGTTAGGGAGACAACGAGGTTCTTTTTCAATAAGTGATATGAGGCTGTGCTTCAATAAAGGAGTGAGACTGCTTCATTAAGCGAATGACTGCTAAAATAAGTCAATGAAACTGCCTCAAAGGGTTAATAAGACTTTCAATAAATAATAAGACTGTGCTTCAATAGTTACATGAGGTACTGCTTCAATAAGTGAATAAGAAAGTGTTCCAATTAGTGAATGAGATAATACTTTAATAGAGGCCTGAGATAATGCTTCAAGAACTGAATAAGAAAGTGTTCCAATTAGTGAATGAGATAATGCTTCAATAGAGGCCTGAGATAATGCTTCAATAACTGAATGAGACAGTGTTCCAATTAGTGAATGAGATAATGCTTCAATAGCAACATGAGATTATGCTTCAATAAGTGAATGAGACAGTGTTCCAATTAGTGAATGAGATAATGCTTCAATAGGTGCCTGAGATACTGCTTCAATAAGTGAATGAGACAGTGTTCCAATTAGTGAATGACATAATGCTTCAATAGGTGCATGAGAATCTGCTTTAAGGAGTGCATTGTATACTGCTTCAATAAGCGCATGAGATACTGCTTCAATAAGTGGATAAGACACTGCTGCAATAAGTGGATTAGCTGGTAACGCCACAGATATGGGTTTGATTCCCTACAGGTGTCAATGTCTGGGTGCTGTATGCCTTGGGTGTTTTGGTAACGTTTTGTGTGGCAGACTTATTATGTAGTTTTAATGTCGTGAATTTGTACCTCCACAGTATCAACATAGTATACAGACATCAACACAGTATCATCATAGTATACAGACATCAACAAAACATAGTATACAGACATCAACACAGTATCAACATAGTATACAGACATCAACACAGTATCAACATAGTATACAGACATCAACACAGTATCAACATAGTATACAGACATCAACACAGTATCAACACAGTATCAACATAGTATACAGACATCAACACAGTATCAACATAGTATATAGACATCAACACAGTATCAACATAGTATACATACATCAACACAGTATCAACATAGTATGCAGACATCAACACAGTATCAACATAGTATACAGACATCAACACAGTATCATCATAGTATACAGACATCAACACAGTATCAACATAGTATACAGACATCAACACAGTATCAACATAGTATACAGACATCAACACAGTATCAACATAGTATACAGACATCAACATAGTATCATCATAGTATACAGACATCAACACAGTATCATCATAGAATGCATCCTACAAACATTCATATCCAGATCCACAATTGCATCCTCAGGTAATAGTTTCATCAAGAGTTTGGATTTTGTTTTCTAGGGATGTTAAATTCCTGAAGCTACATGAAGGCACTTCAGAAGACACTGCATTCTGCTGGAAGGTGAAACTGAGGTGAGGAGCACATTTAACATTGTTTTTAAGTATCATTTTTTACAGCTGAAAATATGGTTAATATTCGTCCAAAAGAGTTATCAGGAAATACAGAAAACAAATCTGTCCGTCCATCAGGGTTTGTTCCCAGAACTGATCTTGAAAAACATACATTATCCAAACATGGCACAGTGATAGATCTAGAGAAGAACTGATGCCTTTGATAATCTGGGATTTAAACAAAATTAAGTTCCATGACAACAGCTGTGACTTAGGCAGGTGGTGGTGCTTGTTTCCACATCAGATTTTGAAACCATATAATATTTCTCCACCAAACCTGGGATATGGATAGGTCTGGTGATGAACTGGAGCCTTGTGATATTTGGGGATTTTATTCAAATTTATGTTTTTAAAATTTTTATATCTCACATTGTGCACATTCTCTTGACGTTTGACATTAGAGTGGAAACGTCCTTGACCAAAGTTTCAAGCCTCTAGTACTACCTCATACAGGCATACTCTTGCTTCAGCTGTTGTAGGCGGTCACACGAAGTCCGTCTGAAGTGTGCGTCTTGCTTTGGTTGACCAGGTGACTCCCTACTTAAGTCTGCTCGGTTACTCACTTACTTACCTGCGAAGATCCGGGTTAGAATATTGATCTCCAGTAACCCATGCTTGTCGCAAGAGGCGACTAACAGGATCGGGTGGTCAGGCTCGCTGACTTGGTTGATACATGTGATTGGTTCCCAATTGCGCAGATCAATGCTCATGCTGTTGATCACTGGATTGTCTGGTCCAGACTCGATTATTAACAGACTGCCGCGTTATAGCTGGAATATTGCTGAGTGCGGCGTAAAACTAGACTCACTCACTTACTATTTTGAGTGGTATGTAGCTTTGTATGTACAATGATTTTACTTTTTCTTCAGAAAGGACATTAAGCCCGAGATGAGTACATACAAGATTACTGGCACATACATAGAGCTTGTCCTGAAGAAACTGTCAACCGAACGCTGGGGGTCCTTGGAGGCTCCACAGAGGAAAGGTAAATGTTTTATCAATCATGGCATTAGTGAAGCCATAAGCAATATCGGCAGTATCATCCAGTAATACACCTTGGTTTCCTGTCGACCTTCAATGCACCTTGGTTAAAGCTCGTACTTCAATCATAGAAACACAATCGCTCATTCTATATAAGGGTTTTTGTTACATTGTCAACGATTGGTGCTTTTGTTCTTCAGAGTCATGTCTGAAATATTACCAAACACCAGTTATTTAATTTAGTCACCATGACTGTCACGTGAATAAGGGAGTTAACTCTGTAACACGTACCCTGGTCAGGACGGGTAATACTACTTGGGACCGACATTTCTACCTCTCCCAGTCCTGTCCCAGTCCTAATGCATGGTACTTGTAGTATTACATTAATAATCTGGGACTGTCGGGTAGACTAATGGTAAAAGCTTAAGTCTGGGCCAGCCAGCTGTCATAATATTGCTGGAGCTGCTACCAAAAGCTGCATGAAACCATACTCACCTCTCCATCACTAAAAATCAGATAATGTGTTTCCACATGAATACGTGCAAACACCTAGTCGCAGGTACAGCAACATGCAGTAGAACTTGGACGGAGTACTCTGACTATGTGTCCCAGTCCACCCACCTTGTAAGGATGGAAAAGCCTAGTGGCTTCACAAGTTGTATGCTCCATAGGGAGTTGAGATCCAAAATATGATGTACCGTTGAGATTGACATCCAATGATCAAGGGAAACAAAGCGCTTTGAACATGCTTGTGAGATGGACTATAGCGCTATATAAATATCCATGTAATAATGAGAATTGCAAGTAACAATGGTAACGTCGAATTCTCATTCAGATGGTAAAGTTGAGGTGATTGTTACGATTGTAGAGACTGAAAGTGCAAAGTCCGATTCCTGGATATCAACGAAGAAACCAACAAGCACAGGCAACACAGGACTGGCCTTTGATGAGATGAGTGATGTGAACGTAGACAAGTGCCAGGCGAGCGTGTCAGCGGACAACAGTGACAGGGAGGAGAGGGCTGCAGTGTCAAATACAAATGAAAATAGCAAGGTACGGGAAATTTGTTTGTTGTGAAATGCTGCACTCAGCAATATTCTATCCACAATCGAGTCTGGACCAGGCAATTACGTGATTGACATCATGAGCATTTATCGATACGATGACATGCATAGGGCAAGTCAGTCTCCTTATGACATTGCTGAAAACCCTATGATGTTCTGTGGGCTAAAATAAATCAATAAATGCCTCAGATTGAAAAGTGTAGAGCATTGTAGGGTAAATGTTATTTATAATACTGTTATTGATATAACACTATCAGCTGTGATCCATCTTGGTGAGACTCACTGACAAGTTTGTGTATGTTATTCAGAAACCAACCTGCAAAGTCCAGCCTCTCAACAAGCTGGATGGTCAGCAAATGGTCAGTCCGGGCTACACCGGCTTGGACAACCTTGGCAACACCTGCTTCATGAACAGCGTTCTGCAGGCACTTGCTAACACAAGGGAGTTCCCGAGACTTCTTCCTAGGTGAGCTGTGTGCATGTGTGACTAGTGTCGTTCAGTAGAGGTGTGGAGGTTCAAGCATTCTCTCGTCATGATGAAGACCTTTCCCACATGAGTACAGTGTATGAGTGAGTGAGTGAGTTTAGTTTTACGCCGCACTCAGAAATATTCCAGCTATATGGCTGCGGTCTGTAAATAACTATCTGGTGATCAACAGCATGAGCATCGATCTGCACAATTGGGAACCGATGGAATGTGTCAACCAAGTCAGCGAGCCTGACCACCTGATTTGGATTCAGATCATTTGCCTACCAATCAGCTGTTCTATGGAATTCTCTGCCTGAAGCCCCAAGCCTGCACTCCTTCAAAACTCTCCTCAAAACGTTTTTATTTAAGAAGTACTTTGTCTAGACTCTCACCCAAATAACTTTACTTGTAGCGCCATGAGCATACCAGCTGGCGTGGAGATTGGTGCGCTACAAATTCACTCATTATTATTATTATTATTATGTACAGTGTATGAGGCCCACTATAAAACAGGGATTAATCCGCATTAAAGCAGACACATACACACATGCATCCAGGTACCATATAGGTGTGATGATCTTGGACTTTGAACGCCATTCACTCGACCAATTATAGTATACGCAGCTATGATTATCCTGAAATATTGCTGAAACAATGGTGTAAATCCAGGTCTTGAGCAATGAAATTCAAGACTCAAAAATCTGGCTATGTTTGAAGCTACCATTCCCTGAGCCACTGGTAGCATAACCCAGACTATTTATTGCCTTTTAAATACACACGCTCCAGAATATGCTCACTTCTTACCTTGTGTCCTGGATCTATGAGGGTCCCGGTAAAGTAATGAAATGGTGTAGTTTACAGAATCTTAAGAGTTAGTAAATATTTTAATTACAGCAACCTTTTATTTCTTGTTAAGAATTTGGAACAATGAATATTATTGTGCATGCCTTTCGATGCAATATGTGTTTTTCTGTGTCCATTCTATATGTGCTTACTGAAGGCATATTTTCTAAATTCTGTATACATCACTACAGCTTCCGTTTCTGAAATAACATCCCCCATGCCTATCACTAACATTGAATATCTCGGACTCATGAGATCCTATTAACTCATTAAGCCCGAGAGCCCCATCACTACTCAACACCTGGAAGCCTTCGCTGATTGCCCACTCTCTGTGCCGAGACTAATTAGTGCTTGTCACACCTGATTTCCCTGGCAGGTTTCGGGGATCACAGGAAAGTGTCTAGTCGTACAAACAAGTCCTGATTGTTTAATTGTGTCGTAAAGATATATGTTGAAAGAAATCAGGTGTGAATACATGTCGTGTATTGCAAGCTTTATGTAATTTTATTGCAAGTTTCTCTTGTAGACCTTTTGTCGGCTTGTACATTTATATTTTATCACAATATGCATACACATGTATTCTTTGTATGTAACAGATGAGACACACGTTAACAAATTCTCTCTCTTATATCATTGTGTGAGGTTTAAATTTACAAAACATCTATGACAATGACATACTGTAAAGAAGAATTTACTTTCATACTTTATAATCTTCAACGAAAATAGCCGTTTTGCCGATACATTTCTAGTGTTTACTTAATTATTTTAATGAAAGTACTATAACGCTAGTCTGTGACTAGCACAAAGCACATTCATAGCATTGCACTTTATTTCATACAGATTTAATGCAGAAAACATATGTGACCATACAAACATACATATACAAAATGTATACTACATATTCCTTGCATAGACATAAAACAAAGAGTCACATGATAGGGTGCCATCAAATTTCCTGAATAGAACGTTCGGTTTCTCAACTGTTCAATGTAGTGGCTGGTCATATGTTCTCTTCACCAATTGTATCATGAGATACCTGTCACAGAGGAAAGGACAGGTGATGGGGCTGGGAGAAATTTCTGAAGAGCACGTTTGGTCACTCAGCAGCTTGATAGAGATTGGTTATTGGCTATATCCTTGACCAGTCGATATGCTGGGTTTCGGGCTTTATCAACTCAAGCTATCATGTAACAGTTTGTGTATTGTAAACATACACACTGGTATCTCAACTGTTCAGTATAGTGGCTGGTCATATGTTATCTGCGACCAATTGTATCATGAGATACCTGTCACAGAGGAAAGGACAGTGATGGGGCCGGGCTTAAATTTCTGAAGAGCATGTTTGGTCACTCAGCAGCTTGGATAGAGATTGGTTATTGGCTATATCCTTGACCAGTCGATATGCTGGGTTTCGGCTTTATCAACTCAAGCTATCATGTAACAGTTTGTGTATTGTAAACATACACACTGGTAACGATGTATGAAATATACACATAAGACAAATAGGAGTAGATAGACACTTTGGCGAGTTTATTTGTCCTCATTTTAGTGTTTTTCGATAAGTAAAACAAAGCGATTGAAATCCAACCACTGAGTAGAGGTAGTATTTATTTTCATATACATTTTATGCACACAACTAGTACATAAAACATAATGGTTTGCTGTACATGTAAATATAATCTTCACCTTGAACGAATGACTATCCAAACTAGAGTACACGCATTACAGAATTCGAGGTGACACTATACTGAATTATTATAGTGTATAAATTTGCAGTTGACACCCCCACCCCAATATTTATGAAGGTGGGCGTGCCTATATCTTTACTGAATGCAAACGAGGTTCATAAGATTACAGATGTGCATGCATGTATAAACATCACAGAGAGGGGCTTGACTCCATAAAGCAAGATGTCCAATGATATAACAGCATCTGTTTATTTTACACTTGTCACGGGACAAACCTTTCAACAAGGACGTAACTACATATGCATTCTACCGAGGCTGTTATTTCAAGGTCGAAAAGAGGCGTTCAATTATCTCATTACTGTAATCTGCTTGAATGATTATAACGCGATGTGTATCGATACCGTGAACTGATATACTATCCAGCTTTTATTGAAGATGGATCAATAGAGACTGAGTTGATTGATACGTGATAATTGCACGGATTTGATGATTACACAGATCAAATACAAACGTTTTACAGAATGCTCATGTAAATTGCATAGAAAACTGACAATTCAAATCAACATGAAACTTTCAACAGCTTGAACAAAAATGCTTGAAATACCTTTGTATGGCTTACATGTAATAACTTATGATATTACTTCTGTCCATGTGTGACAATGTTTTGAATTACCAACTTACTGTCATTTGTAACAAACGTAGTAAAACATTTCATTGTTGTAAGAACACTGACATGTATATATGTATTCGATGCAAAGGCACGACTTATCACTTTATATTCGCTTAGGTAACATTACGAACTTTAGATTATGGAAAACAACTAGTTACAATTCAGTAAATTTCAAATTAGTACCGTAAGTTCAATTATGTTTAATCTATTCGAGCTTGGATGTATCATTACTTGTGTTTATACATTATGTTTCAGTATATGAAACATGACAACGTAATGATGCCTAAAAAGTAAATTCAAACTATTCTATTGTGTTTGAATTCTTTGTATGTCCTTGAAATTTCTTATATTGTTTCCTATTTATTAGGTAGTTGAAGGAAATATAATTTTTAGTAACCTCTAAACCATTACATCTAATTCAATCAAGGTGCATACGAAGTATTTTAGTATCCATTCCCGAGGAAGAGTACCAGGCACTTACCTCTGTAAAAACATCATAATCCCCTTTCTCGCCGACATGCATTCATTTGCTAAACGCTGTACAAGCCTATGATAATGATTAGCAATTTTTATCAAAACACTTAAAATACTTCTTCTGATTGATACTAAAGGTGGGATCTCTCGTAAGAAAAGCTAACATTTGCTCAGTACTGCTAAATTGGTTGAAATAATAGGTACAGTGCGATTTTTAAAAGTACAACACACATGTGCGTCTCTCGCTGAATAAGAGGTGCTTTCTGTTGACGACTGTATGTGGCTCTCGCTGTGAGAAACTGCTAATTACCTGCCCCATAAACACGTCACTCGCTGTGAGGAACTGATTAATTTGCCCCATATATGCGTCTCTCGGCCTTCATGAGTTAATAGGATGACTTGTAGTGTTCAGCTCATAAATACTCTAAAAGCAAGGTATAGTGCAAATGGGTACATGGTATTTATTGTAATTGAGGATGTGCAGTGAGTCCTTAGCCGTGGTGTTGTGTGTCTTCAGATGGGCGGTTCCAGCAAGAGATCAATCAAGACAACCCACTCGGGACTGGAGGTAATCTGGCAGTGTCCTTTGCTGTTCTGCTCAAGAGCATGTGGTCGGGGAAGAAGTACTCTGTGGCGCCGGGCAAACTCAAGGTCAGGGATGTCATCCTGCCGTCCTTTATCATTCCTAGAAATACTGGAGTAGCTAGTCTGAACCTTCCAGAGGCATAGGGTAGATTAGGACCCTGGCCTGCTTGTTGTAAGAGGCTGAACTGAAGCCAATGGCCATGTACAATGACATGGCTAATAGTGTATCACTGTATCCCGTCAGCATGGGGTGTTGTTCATCATGTCCACTGGCTGGCTCTCAGTCTGTTATTTACAGACTGGATAACTACATGTGCACAAACAAGTCTAAGCCTGCATTTCAATAAGATTTTGCTTCCTTTGCAAAGTGTCCTGTAAAGATTTTAGTCTTTTGATCTTTTTGGGGGTGTGTGGGGTGTGTGTGTGTGTCTGTTTGGGTTGGTCACATACTGCTAGCGTAGACATTGCAGTGGGTTGAATGGTCTCTGCACATCTGCAATTGTCTGTGTGGAGTTGCCTCCCTTAGGTGTACCAGAATCCTATGATCGTGGTTTGAATCGAAGTTTCAACTTCATTATGTTTCTGGGTTGTCAGTACCATACCTGTGCTACCTGTTCCACCAAACTTTTGAACAATTGATACCTTTGTCACTTGGGACTTTCCTTCTTACTCAAGTAACACCTCATCATGACAAAAACAATATTAAAAATGGGATTTACAAGACCCACTGGTATGGATTGAAGCCTGGCTTGCCTGCTCCACATGGTGTTGATCTTATTGAAAATGCTTACATATTTAGTTGATACCATAGTCAGACTGAAATATGGATGACAGTCTTTCATGAAAGGATGTTTGTTCACAGGACATTGTGTCGAAGAAGGCCAGTCAGTTCACGGGATTTGCTCAACATGATGCACAAGAGTTCATGGCATTCCTCCTGGATGGTCTACATGAAGTGAGTCTCTCTCAATAATTCAGTTATCACTGACAGGGTCAGAGCCAGTGATATTTTATTTATAGCCAATCGGATAGCAGGCGGTTTTTACTGCTGAGTAGGTCAGGGCTAAGGTCGTGAAAGCCAAATGGGCACAAAACAACTACTTGCGATTTTAATACCTTATTTCAGTTAGGTGTAGGTGTCTCGGGAAAAATGGTGATAGCGTGTTGACAGATGCCATCAATTCAGGGCAGCATTAAACCACAAATATACACATGCAAAATCCAGATCCTATTCTATAAATATTCCACTGTACAACACACATGGCTAAATTAAAGGGATTTAAAGATCTGCAGTGGTTGAGTCTGTTTCCTTGCAGGACCTGAACCGAGTGAAGAAGAAGCCATACACCGAGACAGTGGACTCCGATGGCAGACTAGATGAGGTAGAGTTAATCTCTGATACTGTTGTGGGGATCCTTGAGTTCAATTTGTCCATAGCAACAGATGCTGGTTTTACGAGGAAACATTATGTATTGGGTGTTCAGAATTCAGAATTGCATGTCATTGTAGCCTACAGTTGGATAGATGCTCATAACATCCATCACTGGTTTGTGTGGTTCACACTTGAATATAACCAGGCCACCATGATGTAGCTGGAGTAATCCTGAGTTCAGCATTAAACAGGAAACATTAACATTTATCGTGGCCTGTTATGTTGTTTTACCTTACCTGATACTACACAGTGCTTTAGTTGTAAGGGACCGTTCATAATTTATGGCTAGGGTGATGATGATGATTTTTTTTATTTATTATTATTCCATTATTTTTTTTTTGGGGGTCAATATTTTTTTTGTACACATACTAGGGGGTCAGCAATTTTGTACATAAAAATATGTTTAAAATTATGCTTAGAAATTATGGGAAGGGGAGGAGGTCATTGATTTTGTACATGACATGCAGAGGGGGGTCACTTACTTTGTACATAAATTTGGGGGTCATCCACATTGTACATGCTTCTCCATGAAAATCATCATTTATCATGAAAACACATAATGTCAGTGGCATCAATCATCATCATCATCATCATCATGGCGTCAACTTGCAGGTTGTGGGAGTGGGATGTGTACAAGAAGCGGAACGATTCAGCGATTGTGGACCTGTTTCAAGGACAGTACAAGTCTACGTTGGTGTGTCCTGTGTGCAGCAAGGTAAGCTGCCTTGTACCATCACTGTATCAGATGTGTCCTGTGTGCAGCAAGGTAAGCTGCCTTGTACCATCACTGTATCAGATGTGTCTTGTGTGCAGCAAGGTAAGCTGCCTTGTACCATCACTGTATCAGTGGAGAAAACATTCACCTTCACAACCAGCTTGTGTCGACTGCGAATAGTGTTAGTTCAAAAGATGACATTATGCTTTGAAAACACAATGCCTTTAAGAACGTGGTCTTATGTAAAGTACGTGGTCTAAACTACCAGCTCCCAGTCAGGCTTCAGTTTTGTGGAGACTGCTGTGGTGGCTGAGTGGGTTAGATCACTGACTTTTTGTGCTGGTGATTAGGTGCCTGAATCTGAGAGTGAGGGATCGAATTCTGGATGGGACTCAACCCGAAAAGTAATAGAAACTGTACAGAGGAAGTGTCTTCCCAGATATAACATATGATACATGTTGAACATTTGACATGAACTCTGCAACAATGATACTCTCTTGGAAGGCACTGTGGCTGAGTGGGTTAGATTGCTGACTTTGTGTGCTGGCGATTACCGTATATGACCGTCTATAAGCCGAATTTTGAGGACCAAAAAAAGCAGTCTGTAGAAGGGGGTCGTCTTATCCATGGGTTACGCTTTCGTCAAACTTTTTTCCAGGGGTAAGAAAACAACATCGTATCACTTCGCGTGGACAAACAACAGAAGACGACTTTGTCAGTAGAGACGTCAAATTTGCAATTAAACATCACTAGACAAGATTATTCACCTTTTAAGTTATAAGTTGTTTTGCTGGGCATTGTATTATTTGCAGGGATTAAGATTACCGTGCGTATTTGTCTCGTACACAAAGCCGGAAATAGCAGTCAGCTGTGCACACGTTTCCCGGCGAACAAGTTCAAACATGCACAATAATATAACGGGACGAATTCTGACGCAGTCATCAGTAAAATATAATACAGAATACCGTTATTTAACCCAAAGAAATATATCCTAGCATTGTGTAATTTTAGTTACAGTTTTTGCTCTATTAATTAATGAAGATTACCGTGCGTATTTGTCTCGTACACAAAGCCGGAAATAGCAATCAGCTGTGCACACGTTCCCCCGCGAACAAGTTCAAACATGCACAATAATATAACGGGATGAATTCTATTGATTGAATACTATTATTTAACCCAAAGAAATATATCCTAGCATTGTGTAATAGTTTTTATGTAAAATATATATAATCAACACTAAGGTTATACGGACCCTCGTGAACGTGGTAAGCACGTGGAATGGGGTAAAATACGGAAGCCATTTAAATTCACACATTTTTACCGATGTTATTGTAAACTAGCAGTCAATGGAAAACGAGGCGGTAATCAGTTCGTGATTGTTGAATGGGGTAAAATAAGCAAGCCAGTTTGTTGCTTCAATAAATATGATATTTAGAGAATCTATATTATGCATTTTCTGTCAACTACACTTCGTTTCGATCCGTGAGTAGACACAATATATATGATTGTGAATTCTTTGAATAATGTGGACCAAAGTTATTATTATTGGTAACTGCCAGTTGTCTGTGTTTGCCGCGATTCGGACCCCATCGCGGGGGATCGACTTATGCACGAAACATACCATTTTGACACTGATTTTAAGGGTCAAGTTTGGGGGTCGTCTTATCCATGGGGTCGTCTTATAGACGGTCATATACGGTAGGTGCCCCACCCTGAGAGTGTGGGTTGGAATGTTGGAAGTACGAGAATCTGTACTTTACTGAGACAGTGTAATATGTTGAATTATGCTTAATGTTCATATGTTACAAAACTAAGGACTACAACTTTGCTGTGGAATTAAGCCTTTTACTATGTTGAAATGAACTTAAACTGGGTGAGCTCCGTGGTATTACTTATTACACTTACAGTGAGGTGCAATCTGAGCCAGGCAGTCTACTACTGGACAACCGCCTTATTAGCGTGTAAAGCAGATAGCAGGGATTAGTTTGGGACAAATGTCATGATTTCTACTTTTGACAGAACTTTGCCACATTACCAAAATGTGAAAACAATCTTTATCTTCACTGACAATATGTCTTTATTGACATTATCTCTTAGAACAACTCGCACTTTCATTTGAACAAAATGACCTGTTGGAGTTGGTTTAGTAATTCCCCTAATGATGTATATTATGTTTGATAGCTGGAGAAATTACTGTTTGAAAACAAATTAAATAAATTGGTATTGATGCAAATAGACTAGTTCAAGGGCATG
This sequence comes from Haliotis rubra, assembly GCF_003918875.1. Classification (NCBI taxonomy): domain Eukaryota; kingdom Metazoa; phylum Mollusca; class Gastropoda; order Lepetellida; family Haliotidae; genus Haliotis; species Haliotis rubra. The sequence continues at coordinate 3,139,546 of NW_025765447.1, forward strand.
TGTCTTTGTTTTTCCAGGTGTCGATCACATTCGACCCCTTCTTGTATTTGTCGGTTCCACTGCCAAAGAAGTGTCGACAGCTGCCTGTCATTTTCATGTGGAAGGATCCCTTTGGAAGGAAACCAGTCCGGGTAGGTGAATTGTCTTCGGGTGTACAGAGAGCGTGTGGGTGGTTAAAGTATTCGCCTACTATCATTTAGTCAAAACACATCTAGGATACTCATATGAAATTGACACCATTTAACAGCCATTTCTTGTTCGGGTCTGTACTTTCTTTGGTTTGGGGTAAGGAACTAGTCTTCAGCAACCGTAAGAGGCGACTAATGGGATCATATGGTCAGGCTCGCTGACTTGGTTGAGACATGTCATCATATCCCATTTGCGTAGACTGATGCTCATGCTGTCGATCACTGGATTGTCTGTTCCAGAATCGATTATTTACAGATCGCCGTCATATTGCGAAGTGCAGCGTTAAACCACAAACAAGTCAAAAGTTGTTTAACTATTAAGATGTTAAATGCTGGGTTGTCTTCGATTGTACATTGACCGCTGCCATATAGCTGGAATATTGACGAGTGCACAACAAATAAACAAACCAACCAAACTGTTTTAGCCATGTTAGAGTACTGGATAACTGATTCAAAACAAAACTTGGTAACTTGAGGTTTGAAATGTTGGATTGAGCTTCATCTTAAAATTGTCCTGTTACTCACATGTATCATATCTCTGTTTCAGTACTCAGTTCGCCTACCAAAAGACGCCCGTGTTGAACAACTAAAGGATGACCTCAGCAAAAAGACAGGGGTCAAACCAAAAGATGTGAGTTGTTAAAGCTTATGAGTGAGTGAGTGTGTACGGTTTTATGCTACTTTTAGCAATATTCCAGCAATATCACGGCAGAAATATGTCTCACACATTGTAGCCATGTGGGGAATCGAACCCAGTCTTAGGCATGACAAGCAAACGCTTTAACCCCACAGCTACCCCACCACCCTGTTAAAGATTATGATCACCGCCAGTGCTAAATACAGGTATTGTGAAATGATAGTTCATAGAAATACACACAGTTGTATGTAACGATTGACCGAGGAATAAAATAATTTTCGAGTGCACACGAGAACATGTCTTCACATTGATGTAACAAAATCTCTCAGGTATATATGTTCGTCATCATATCCCAATTGCGTAGATTGATGCTCATGATGTTGATCACTGGATTGTCTGGTCCAGACTCCATTATTTACAGACCGCTGTCATATAGCTGGAATATTGCTGGGTGTGGCGTTAAATTGTAAACCAACTGTATATGATACTGGCGTTTCTGGTGTTCAGAAACGCTTGTGGATCTCCTTGTAGTGTTTTTGATACACAGTACTAGCCTACTGAGACAATATGCCGCAGGTTGAGTTGGCTAGTCCACTCAGACACAGTATACCGGCGTCGAACTGGAGTATCTGGTTCAGCCTCAGTTACTTACAGGCCGCTATCAAACAGCTGGAACCCGGGAAGGTCCGGGTTAGAATGAACCTACAATAACCCATGCTTGTCGTATGAGGCAACTAACGGGATCGGGTGGTCAGGCTCGCTGACTTGGTTGACACATGTCATCAGTTCCCCATTATGCAGATCGATGCTCATACTGTTGATCACTGGATTGTCTGGTCCAGACTCCATTATTTACAGACCGCTGCCATATAGCTGGAATATTGCTGTGTGTGGCGTAAAACTGAACTCACTCACTCATGCAGCTGGAGCTTCCATACACACTCGCACATGCATTCATGCATGCAGACACATACGTACACACACAATGTGCATTTCACTGACTTTTGTCATAAAAATATCTTTTACTCTTACTTCTGTTATTCAGTGGATGTTTACAATTTATCAGCTTCTACTCTAACATTTTTCAGATGTGTGTGTTTGAGGCGTACCGTGGGAAGATCCTTAAGGTCTTTACACGTCGTGCAAGTCTGTCTAGTGTCCAGTTCAACGACACCATTGTTGTGTAAGTACCAGGGTTTTACCTCGACTCTAATGCAAGTCTGTCTAGTGTCCAGTTCAATGACACCATTGTTGTGTAAGTACCAGGGTTTTACCTCAACTCTAATGCAAGTCTGTCTAGTGTCCAGTTCAACGACACCATTGTTGTGTAAGTACTAGGGTTTTACCTCGACTCTCATGCAAGTCTGTCTAGTGTCCAGTTCAACGACACCATTGTTGTGTAAGTACCAGGGTTTTACCTCGACTCTAATGCAAGTCTGTCTAGTGTCCAGTTCAATGACACCATTGTTGTGTAAGTACCAGGGTTTTACCTCGACTCTAATGCAAGTCTGTCTAGTGTCCAGTTCAAGCGACACCATTGTTTGTGTAAGTACCAGGGTTTTACCTCGACTCTAATGCAAGTCTGTCTAGTGTCCAGTTCAATGACACCATTGTTGTGTAAGTACCAGGGTTTTACCTCGACTCTAATGCAAGTCTGTCTAGTGTCCAGTTCAATGACACCATTGTGGTGTAAGTACCAGGGTTTTACCTCGACTCTCATGCAAGTCTGTCTAGTGTCCAGTTCAATGACACCATTGTTGTGTAAGTACTAGGGTTTTACCTCGACTCTCATGCAAGTCTGTCTAGTGTCCAGTTCAACGACACCATTGTTGTGTAAGTACTAGGGTTTTACCTCGACTCTCATGCAAGTCTGTCTAGTGTCCAGTTCAATGACACCATTGTTGTGTAAGTACTAGGGTTTTACCTCGACTCTCATGCAAGTCTGTCTAGTGTCCAGTTCAATGACACCATTGTTGTGTAAGTACTAGGGTTTTACCTCGACTCTCATGCAAGTCTGTCTAGTGTCCAGTTCAATGACACCATTGTTGTGTAAGTACCAGGGTTTTACCTCGACTCTCATGCAAGTCTGTCTAGTGTCCAGTTCAATGACACCATTGTGGTGTCAGTACCAGGGTTTTACCTCGACTCTCATGCAAGTCTGTCTAGTGTCCAGTTCAATGACACCATTGTTGTGTAAGTACTAGGGTTTTACCTCGACTCTCATGCAAGTCTGTCTAGTGTCCAGTTCAATGACACCATTGTTGTGTAAGTACTAGGGTTTTACCTCGACTCTAATGCAAGTCTGTCTAGTGTCCAGTTCAATGACACCATTGTTGTGTAAGTACTAGGGTTTTACCTCGACTCTCATGCAAGTCTGTCTAGTGTCCAGTTCAATGACACCATTGTTGTGTAAGTACTAGGGTTTTACCTCGACTCTAATGCAAGTCTGTCTAGTGTCCAGTTCAACGACACCATTGTTGTGTAAGTACTAGGGTTTTACCTCGACTCTCATGCAAGTCTGTCTAGTGTCCAGTTCAATGACACCATTGTTGTGTAAGTACTAGGGTTTTACCTCGACTCTCATGCAAGTCTGTCTAGTGTCCAGTTCAATGACACCATTGTTGTGTAAGTACTAGGGTTTTACCTCGACTCTCATGCAAGTCTGTCTAGTGTCCAGTTCAATGACACCATTGTTGTGTAAGTACTAGGGTTTTACCTCGACTCTCATGCAAGTCTGTCTAGTGTCCAGTTCAATGACACTATTGTTGTGTAAGTACTAGGGTTTTACCTCGACTCTAATGCAAGTCTGTCTAGTGTCCAGTTCAATGACACCATTGTTGTGTAAGTACTAGGGTTTTACCTCGACTCTCATGCAAGTCTGTCTAGTGTCCAGTTCAATGACACCATTGTTGTGTGTAAGTACTAGGGGTTTTACCTCGACTCTAATGCAAGTCTGTCTAGTGTCCAGTTCAACGACACCATTGTTGTGTAAGTACTAGGGTTTTACCTCGACTCTCATGCAAGTCTGTCTAGTGTCCAGTTCAATGACACCATTGTTGTGTAAGTACCAGGGTTTTACCCGACTCTAATGCAAGTCTGTCTAGTGTCCAGTTCAATGACACCATTGTTGTGTAAGTACTAGGGTTTTACCTCGACTCTAATGCAAGTCTGTCTAGTGTCCAGTTCAACGACACCATTGTTGTGTAAGTACCAGGGTTTTACCTCGACTCTCATGCAAGTCTGTCTAGTGTCCAGTTCAATGACACCATTGTTGTGTAAGTACTAGGGTTTTACCTCGACTCTCATGCAAGTCTGTCTAGTGTCCAGTTCAATGACACCATTGTTGTGTAAGTACCAGGGTTTTACCTCGACTCTCATGCAAGTCTGTCTAGTGTCCAGTTCAATGACACCATTGTTGTGTAAGTACCAGGGTTTTACCTCGACTCTAATGCAAGTCTGTCTAGTGTCCAGTTCAATGACACCATTGTTGTGTAAGTACCAGGGTTTTACCTCGACTCTCATGCAAGTCTGTCTAGTGTCCAGTTCAATGACACCATTGTTGTGTAAGTACTAGGGTTTTACCTCGACTCTCATGCAAGTCTGTCTAGTGTCCAGTTCAATGACACCATTGTTGTGTAAGTACCAGGGTTTTACCTCGACTCTCATGCAAGTCTGTCTAGTGTCCAGTTCAATGACACCATTGTTGTGTAAGTACTAGGGTTTTACCTCGACTCTCATGCAAGTCTGTCTAGTGTCCAGTTCAATGACACCATTGTTGTGTAAGTACCAGGGTTTTACCTCGACTCTCATGCAAGTCTGTCTAGTGTCCAGTTCAATGACACCATTGTTGTGTAAGTACCAGGGTTTTACCTCTCGACTCTAATGCAAGTCTGTCTAGTGTCCAGTTCAATGACACCATTGTTGTGTAAGTACCAGGGTTTTACCTCGACTCTCATGCAAGTCTGTCTAGTGTCCAGTTCAATGACACCATTGTTGTGTAAGTACCAGGGTTTTACCGACTCTCATGCAAGTCTGTCTAGTGTCCAGTTCAATGACACCATTGTTGTGTAAGTACTAGGGTTTTACCTCAACTCTAATGCAAGTCTGTCTAGTGTCCAGTTCAATGACACCATTGTTGTGTAAGTACTAGGGTTTTACCTCGACTCTCATGCAAGTCTGTCTAGTGTCCAGTTCAATGACACCATTGTTGTGTAAGTACCAGGGTTTTACCTCGACACTCATGCAAGTCTGTCTAGTGTCCAGTTCAATGACACCATTGTTGTGTAAGTACTAGGGTTTTACCTCGACTCTAATGCAAGTCTGTCTAGTGTCCAGTTCAACAACACCATTGTTGTGTAAGTACCAGGGTTTTACCTCGACTCTCATGCAAGTCTGTCTAGTGTCCAGTTCAATGACACCATTGTTGTGTAAGTACTAGGGTTTTACCTCAACTCTAATGCAAGTCTGTCTAGTGTCCAGTTCAATGACACCATTGTTGTGTAAGTACTAGGGTTTTACCTCGACTCTCATGCAAGTCTGTCTAGTGTCCAGTTCAATGACACCATTGTTGTGTAAGTACTAGGGTTTTACCCGACTCTCATGCAAGTCTGTCTAGTGTCCAGTTCAATGACACCATTGTTGTGTAAGTACTAGGTTTTACCACCGACTCTCATGCAAGTCTGTCTAGTGTCCAGTTCAATGACACCATTGTTGTGTAAGTACTAGGGTTTTACCTCGACTCTCATGCAAGTCTGTCTAGTGTCCAGTTCAATGACACCATTGTTGTGTAAGTACCAGGGTTTTACCTCGACTCTCATGCAAGTCTGTCTAGTGTCCAGTTCAATGACACCATTGTTGTGTAAGTACTAGGGTTTTACCTCGACTCTCATGCAAGTCTGTCTAGTGTCCAGTTCAATGACACCATTGTTGTGTAAGTACTAGGGTTTTACCTCGACTCTCATGCAAGTCTGTCTAGTGTCCAGTTCAATGACACCATTGTTGTGTAAGTACTAGGGTTTTACCTCGACTCTCATGCAAGTCTGTCTAGTGTCCAGTTCAATGACACCATTGTTGTGTAAGTACTAGGGTTTTACCTCGACTCTCATGCAAGTCTGTCTAGTGTCCAGTTCAATGACACCATTGTTGTGTAAGTACTAGGGTTTTACCTCGACTCTCATGCAAGTCTGTCTAGTGTCCAGTTCAATGACACCATTGTTGTGTAAGTACTAGGGTTTTACCTCGACTCTCATGCAAGTCTGTCTAGTGTCCAGTTCAATGACACCATTGTTGTGTAAGTACTAGGGTTTTACCTCGACTCTCATGCAAGTCTGTCTAGTGTCCAGTTCAATGACACCATTGTTGTGTAAGTACTAGGGTTTTACCTCGAGTCTAGTGTCCAGTTCAACGACACCATTGTGGTGTAAGTACTAGGGTTTTACCTCGACTCTCATGCAAGTCTGTCTAGTGTCCAGTTCAACGACACCATTGTGGTGTAAGTACTAGGGTTTTACCTCGACTCTCATGCAAGTCTGTCTAGTGTCCAGTTCAATGACACCATTGTTGTGTAAGTACTAGGGTTTTACCTCGACTCTCATGCAAGTCTGTCTAGTGTCCAGTTCAATGACACCATTGTTGTGTAAGTACTAGGGTTTTACCTCAACTCTAATGCAAGTCTGTCTAGTGTCCAGTTCAATGACACCATTGTTGTGTAAGTACTAGGGTTTTACCTCGACTCTCATGCAAGTCTGTCTAGTGTCCAGTTCAACGACACCATTGTGGTGTAAGTACTAGGGTTTTACCTCGACTCTCATGCAAGTCTGTCTAGTGTCCAGTTCAACGACACCATTGTGGTGTAAGTACTAGGGTTTTACCTCGACTCTCATGCAAGTCTGTCTAGTGTCCAGTTCAACGACACCATTGTTGTGTAAGTACTAGGGTTTTACCTCAACTCTCATGCAAGTCTGTCTAGTGTCCAGTTCAATGACACCATTGTTGTGTAAGTACTAGGGTTTTACCTCGACTCTCATGCAAGTCTGTCTAGTGTCCAGTTCAATGACACCATTGTTGTGTAAGTACTAGGGTTTTACCTCGACTCTCATGCAAGTCTGTCTAGTGTCCAGTTCAATGACACCATTGTTGTGTAAGTACTAGGGTTTTACCTCGACTCTCATGCAAGTCTGTCTAGTGTCCAGTTCAACGACACCATTGTGGTGTAAGTACTAGGGTTTTACCTCGACTCTCATGCAAGTCTGTCTAGTGTCCAGTTCAACGACACCATTGTTGTGTAAGTACTAGGGTTTACCTCGACTCTCATGCAAGTCTGTCTAGTGTCCAGTTCAAGCGACACCATTGTGGTGTAAGTACTAGGGTTTTACCTCGACTCTCATGCAAGTCTGTCTAGTGTCCAGTTCAACGACACCATTGTGGTGTAAGTACTAGGGTTTTACCTCGACTCTCATGCAAGTCTGTCTAGTGTCCAGTTCAATGACACCATTGTTGTGTAAGTACTAGGGTTTTATCGACTCTCATGCAAGTCTGTCTAGTGTCCAGTTCAATGACACCATTGTTGTGTAAGTACTAGGGTTTTACCTCAACTCTAATGCAAGTCTGTCTAGTGTCCAGTTCAATGACACCATTGTTGTGTAAGTACTAGGGTTTTACCTCAACTCTAATGCAAGTCTGTCTAGTGTCCAGTTCAATGACACCATTGTTGTGTAAGTACTAGGGTTTTACCTCGACTCTCATGCAAGTCTGTCTAGTGTCCAGTTCAACGACACCATTGTGGTGTAAGTACTAGGGTTTTACCTCAACTCTTATGCAAGTCTGTCTAGTGTCCAGTTCAATGACACCATTGTTGTGTAAGTACTAGGGTTTTACCTCGACTCTCATGAAAGTCTGTCTAGTGTCCAGTTCAATGACACCATTGTTGTGTAAGTACTAGGGTTTTACCTCGACTCTCATGCAAGTCTGTCTAGTGTCCAGTTCAATGACACCATTGTTGTGTAAGTACTAGGGTTTTACCTCGACTCTCATGCAAGTCTGTCTAGTGTCCAGTTCAATGACACCATTGTTGTGTAAGTACTAGGGTTTTACCTCGACTCTCATGCAAGTCTGTCTAGTGTCCAGTTCAAGCGACACCATTGTTGTGTAAGTACTAGGGTTTTACCCCGACTCTCATGCAAGTCTGTCTAGTGTCCAGTTCAACGACACCATTGTTGTGTAAGTACTAGGGTTTTACTCGACTCTCATGCAAGTCTGTCTAGTGTCCAGTTCAAGCGACACCATTGTTGTGTAAGTACTAGGGTTTTACCTCGACTCTCATGCAAGTCTGTCTAGTGTCCAGTTCAATGACACCATTGTTGTGTAAGTACTAGGGTTTTACCTCGACTCTCATGCAAGTCTGTCTAGTGTCCAGTTCAACGACACCATTGTTGTGTAAGTACTAGGGTTTACCTCGACTCTCATGCAAGTCTGTCTAGTGTCCAGTTCAATGACACCATTGTTGTGTGTAAGTACTAGGGTTTTACCCTCGACTCTCATGCAAGTCTGTCTAGTGTCCAGTTCAATGACACCATTGTTGTGTAAGTACTAGGGTTTTACCTCGACTCTCATGCAAGTCTGTCTAGTGTCCAGTTCAACAACACCATTGTTGTGTAAGTACCAGGGTTTTACCTCGACTCTCATGCAAGTCTGTCTAGTGTCCAGTTCAATGACACCATTGTTGTGTAAGTACTAGGGTTTTACCTCGACTCTCATGCAAGTCTGTCTAGTGTCCAGTTCAATGACACCATTGTTGTGTAAGTACCAGGGTTTTACCTCGACTCTAATGCAAGTCTGTCTAGTGTCCAGTTCAATGACACCATTCTTGTGTAAGTACTAGGGTTTTACCTCGACTCTCATGCAAGTCTGTCTAGTGTCCAGTTCAATGACACCATTCTTGTGTAAGTACTAGGGTTTTACCTCGACTCTCATGCATATTAATAAGTCAATAGAGAGTTATATGAAGATGAAGTAGTTTCTGTCTTTTATCTTCTTAACACTGACACATATTGATGGATTAGGATAGAAATCAGGTACTTGTCAAAACATGAGTTGTCATTAAGAATATACGAGCAGTTGAGCTTGTTTCACAGGGTTGTTCTTTGATTTGTTACATAACTACATGTTCTTCCATATCATGTCCATATTTTCAGTGCTGAAGTATTATCAGAAGAAGTGGCAGGAGAAGCCGTTTACGAAATACCTGTGATACAGGTGAGTGTCAGATGTTTGAAGTACCTGTGATACAGGTGAGTGTGAGATGTGTGATACAGGTGAGCGTCAGATGTTTGAAGTACCTGTGATACAGGTGAGTGTGAGATGTGTGATACAGGTGAGTGTCAGATGTTTGAAGTACCTGTGATACAGGTGAGTGTGAGATGTGTGATACAGGTGAGTGTCAGATGTTTGAAGTACCTGTGATACAGGTGAGTGTGAGATGTGTGATACAGGTGAGTGTCAGATGTTTGAAGTACCTGTGATACAGGTGAGTGTGAGATGTGTGATACAGGTGAGTGTCAGATGTTTGAAGTACCTGTGATACAGGTGAGTGTGAGATGTGTGATACAGGTGAGTGTCAGATGTTTGAAGTATCTGTGATACAGGTGAGTGTGAGATGTGTGATACAGGTGAGTGTGAGATGTGTGATACAGGTGAGTGTCAGATGTTTGAAGTACCTGTGATACAGGTGAGTGTGAGATGTGTGATACAGGTGAGTGTCAGATGTTTGAAGTACCTGTGATACAGGTGAGTGTGAGATGTGTGATGTACCTGTGATACAGGTGAGCATCAGATGTGTGATCTACCTGTGATACATGTGCGTGTGAGATAAGTGATACATTTGCATGTGAGATATGTGACACAGGTGGGTGTCATATATGTAAAGTACCTGTGATATAGGTGTTTGTCTGAGGCGGAAGTACCTGTGATAAGGTGAGCGTCAGCTGTATAAAGCACCTGTTTTACTAGATGACAATGAATGACACACTGACAATGCCTTAACTGATGCTTGACATGATGTGTCATTCAGAGAACGCTGATGCCCAACCAGGCACCATTGAGGTGTTCTCACTGCCGGAAGCCAGCTGCTGCAGGGATGAAGCTCAAGAGATGCACCAAATGTTTCAAAGTTGGATACTGTGATCAGTGAGTTACCCTCCATACAACCAAAAAAATACAGTGATGCTTTCTTAGAACTGATCCCTGCAATCCATGTTAGCTGTAAAACACAAAAAAGTTTTGAATAGTCAATCTTTGTGACCTAGTTGAATGAATGGAGTGGATTGGTGTTAATATCAATCACTGGATTGTCTGGTCCTGACTCAAGTACTCACTGTTCACTGTCTTATTACTGAGTGCAGTGGTAAACAACAAAGAAAGAAACACAATATATTTATATTACTTAAAAGAAATTCAAGAACACATTTATTTCCAATGACTGTAGTTAATCCGTTGTGGCAGGTTGGTATTGTGCATAGCCAGCTATGTAGATTTTCTAACCCCTTTTGACCGCCTCCGTGGTATAGTAGTTAGAGCATCCCGCAGAGAGCCGGAAGGTTATGGTTCGATCCCCAGACGCGCGTCATACCAAAAGAGCGTTAAAATATGGTACTTGTTGGTCCCTGCCTGGCGCTCGGCATTAATGGGTACAACAAGGACTGGTTGCCTCGGAGTCAGTATAATGTGTCTGAGTGGGGTATTCATGCTTAACTGCGGCATGTTATCTCAGTGGGCTAGCACTATAAAACCAGCTTCAGTCTGGGCTAGTACAAGCAGCCGCACATACACATACACACACATGCACGTCGTCATATGAGCAAAATATTCTCAAGCACGTCGTTAAAACCAATTTCACCTCACCTCACCCCTAACCCCTTTTAAGTAGTATATTCTAATTAATTCAAGTGTCCTGCAGATGTTAGATTATAGTACCCAAAACCATAATGCCAGACCCCACTTTCACAACATAACACTACAACATATCACCTTACCCTGAAGATCCGAGTTAGAATTGATCTTCGATAACCCTTGCTTGTCGTAAGAGGCGACTAACGGGATCAGGTGGTCAGGCTCGCTGACTTGGTTGACACATGTCATCGTATCCCAATTGCGTAGATCGATGCTCATGTTGTTGATCACTGGATTGTCTAGTCCAGACTCGATTATTTACAGACCGCCGCCATATAGCTGGAATATTGCTGAGTGCGGTGTAAAACTAAACTCGCTCACTCACTCACATATCTTAGGCATACAATGGGAGTGGCATTACAGTCCATTGTGATATGGGCAATATTGCATCCAACCAACTCACTCACTCTATTTGTGTTGACAGTGAAGGGGCGGTGGGCTAGCCTAATGGTTAAAGCTGTGGCTAGTCACGCTGAAGACCCGGGTTCGAATCCCCATATGGGTACAATGTGTGAAGCCCATTTCTGGTGTCCCCTGCCGTGATGTTGCTGGAATATTGTTAAAAGCAGCGTAAAACCAAACTCAGTCAGTCAGTTGACAGTGAGCACTAACATGGTGTTACTTCCAGAGCCTGTCAGCGATCTCACTGGCAAGTACACAAGTCAAGCTGCAATGTGATCCCGGACCCCGTCGGCTGCCCATTCATCATCAGTATACCAGAATCTCGGGCCACCTTCTCACGTCTAGGGAAACTCATGGAAGCATATTCAAGGTTGGTCTGATTACACGATCCGGAGTGAAACATTCTTCAATTTCAAACATACCAAACATTTTGTATCAGACATTTCATAGAGGGCCAGTTATACTGGGGTAAACCTGGAACCAACCATGACTGTATCATTTTGAGATGTATTTTCAACAAAATTACCTGATTAGTAAATGCAGATTGCCAAATCTCAGAATGCTGCGGTTTATGTATTAATAAATAGCTGCACCCACATTTGGTGTGGACCTTAAGAACAAAACTTAACTAAAACGTAAATAAAGATATGCATAGATGGTTAAAGATTTGGTGTGACGACTCTCCAGTGTTTACATTGATTTGGATAGCCCCCTATACTGGAGTGAGATGCAGCGAAATGGATGAGATGGTCATGTCACTTCTTTCATTTGTGTGTTGCCCTCCATTGCTAATCATAAGAGACAAATGAAATGGGAACCTGTGTGATTTACATTTAGAATAAGTTACAAAGGAATAAATGGTGGAAGTGGCGATAATCTATCAAGTGGCCAGTCTTGGTGACTTGGTTCATTGTGTGCTGTCCTTGTGTTACTATTTGGTCTGATGATATACCTCTGTCCCAGGTACTCCGTGGATGTCTTCCAACCCCCTGTCCAGGCCGTGCCGCCCACAAAGCTGTCCAGCCACCCTTCCACCTCCAACCTCAGTTCCTCCTCCAGCAGCCAATCAAGTGGCAGCCTCAACAGCCTCGACAGCCAATCATCATCAGCCAGCACTCACACACTCACGGCAGATGCTGAGCAGGCCTTGGACGACGAGTGTGACACCGGCATAGACAGCAGCAGCACCACAGCATTAGCAGGGAGCGCCACATCGCTGGAGGAGGATCCAAATGTCAACCCCATGCCTCCTACCAGTGACAGTTTTGGTAATGATGAAGTACCTGAGTGTCCCTCCCTGGATCAAAGTGCATCAAGGAACTTCACTGTGGGAAGTTCAGGACAAGCTGATGAGATCCTGTCTCCGGATCAGACCAAGGGCGGGTCCAGATCCATCCCCACCAACCCAGTCCTGGGAATCCAGACGGAGGAGTCTGAGAGGGCCATGCCTTTGTTCCACATCAAGCCGGTCAATAATGACGGGTTTGGACTGAAGGGTCCTGATGGGGAGAGGCTCGAAGATAAGGGGGATGTACCCCTGGACTTGACCAGTCGCCGTTTTCTTTCCATGGATTGGAGAAACAACGACAAGCTTGCTTCCTATGTTCTGGTTCAGTCTAAGGAGCTGGTGAGTTAATGAATTGATGATCTCTGTCAATGTCACAGGAAATTATGCTGTTTTTACATTACTCTATATCTCTAGAGCTGTCACACTTGGGCGTTCGTTGAATCAAGAAAGTGAACAATGGGATTTTCTTGGAATTTCCCTCATATGCAATTTGGGGATAAATGATGAAAATTTGCTTAAATTGTTTAAATAGAAGTCACTTAATGACATCATCATCATGGGCCCTTGAGCATAGAGCCCATGATGATACAACTGATTGATACAGACATCATGGGCCCTTGAGCATAGACCCCTGATGATACAACTGATTGATACAGACATCATGGGCCCATGAGCATAGACCCCTGATGATACAACTGATTGATACAGACATCATGGGCCCTTGAGCATAGACCCCTGATGATACAACTGATTGATATGGACATCATCATGGGCCCTTGAGCATAGAGCCCTGATGATACAACTGATTGATACAGACATCATGGGCCCTTGAGCATAGACCCCTGATGATACAACTGATTGACGTAGACATCTTCATAGGCCCTTGAGCATAGACCCCTGATAATACAACTGATTGATACAGACATCATCATGGGCCCTTGAGCATAGACCCCTGATAATACAACTGATTGATACAGACATCATCATGGGCCCTTGAGCATAGACCCCTGATGATACAACTGATTGACGTACACATCATCATAGGCCCTTGAGCATAGACCCCTGATGATACAACTGATTGATGACAACATCATAGGCCCTTGAGCATAGACCCCTGATGATACAACTGATTGATGTAGATATCATCATGGGCCCTTGAGCATAGACCCCTGATGATACAACTGATTGATACAGACATCATCATGGGCCCTTGAGCATAGACCCCTGATGATACAACTGATTGACGTACACATCATCATAGGCCCTTGAGCATAGACCCCTGATGATACAACTGATTGATGACATCATCATAGGCCCTTGAGCATAGACCCCTGATGATACAACTGATTGATGTAGATATCATCATGGGCCCTTGAGCATTGACCCCTGATGATACAACTGATTGATACAGACATCATCATGGGCCCTTGAGCATAGACCCCTGATGATACAACTGATTGATATAGACATCATGGACCCTTGAGCATAGACCCCATAAAATACAACTGATTGATATAGACATCATGGACCCTTGAGCATAGACCCCTGATAATACAACTGATTGATATAGACATCATGGACCCTTGAGCATAGACCCTTGATGATACTATAAGGGTAATGCTATTTTTGAGGGCATTATCATTTGCAGAAGCCCGCAGTCTTCCATTAACTTCAAAAAGACCGAGGGCTTCTGCAAATGATAATGCCCTCAAAAATAGCATTACCGTTATTATTGCTAAAATACATGGAATTTGTGTTGAAAAGAAAAAGGAAACAATGAAGGAATTTGACTGTAAGTTTACTCAAAACCAACTTCTGACGGGGTTTTCTGCCCGAATGCAATTACGTATTCGAACAATTCTAGTGACGTCACAACAGAAAGTGACGATATTCGACCTTGGCCTTTGACAAGACCATAGCCTGCAACATGCCAAACCATGTCAGTGTTCAGTTTTGGTCCATCAACAGCCTTAATAGTGCATTTGTTAAGGTTAGCACCAGCAAGAAAGCCAATATTACCGCTATTTAACGGGGGAATTCGGGTTGCTTTGACTTGTTTGACCCAGAATATCTGCCAGTCCAAAGCCAACGTCGAATGAACCGACGCACCCACTATGACGTCACTTGACAACAGAACTGATAGTGGCCCGTCGTTAAGGTTGAGCGGTCCAATATCATTTGCAGCGGCCCGCAAATTTCTGATAATAGGAGGGCCGTTTCATAATAATTCCATGTGTTTTAGCTATAAAACTGATTGATGTAGACATCATGGACCCTTGAGCATAGGTCCCTGATGATACAACTGATTGATATAGACATCATGGACCCTTGAGCATAGGTCCCTGATGATACAACTGATTGATATAGACATCATGGACCCTTGAGCATAGGTCCCTGATGATACAACTGATTGATGTTGACCTCAGAACTAACTTCCTGTTCAACTTCCATTTTCAGGATGCGGATGATGATGAAAGCATGCAGACAGCACAGTCTGATGGTAAGTGTCATACTTTTGTTTCAAACTATGTTTCTGATTACTACATATCTGAGTCACATTTCCTAATCCGCCTACCTCTTTTGAAATAGTTAGGGAAATATCTCCATATTTGAAGTGTTGTGTTCCAGACTACTCCGTCATCACCCTGGACCAGTGTCTGGACGTCTTCACGGAACCCGAGATGCTCAGCCCAGACGAAGCTTGGTGAGGAGCAAGTTATAGACGATGTCCTAAATAGTGATCTCTGAATAACCTGAATGTTTCTCTATTTTACTTCCTTAGAAGTGTTGATTGGGCCTTGAAAAGCTCCTTAAAAGGGCTTAAATTTTGATGGCTGATAATCTGTATGAACCTGTGTTGGGTATATATTCTCCTGTGCAGGTACTGTCCACGCTGTAAGAAGCACCAGGAAGCCACAAAGCAGATGTCAATATGGCGTCTGCCTCATCTGCTCATCATCCAGCTGAAGAGGTTCTCCTTCAGGAACTTCATCTTTCGGGACAAGATCGACAAAATGGTGGAATTCCCTACAAGGTACTGCTGTGTGACTGGTTATCATGTGGTGGAAACTGCTTTTGACTCAGTGCCTATGAACTCATAGCAGGTGCTTCTTAGCATCAGATTGTCTGGTCCAGACTATTTGCTGGAATATTGCCAAGTGCAGAGTTAAAAGAACAAACAAACAAATCAACTCACAACTTCAGCAACCCATGCTTGTCATAAGAAGCGACTAATGGGATCGGGTGGTCAGGCTAGCTGACTTGGTTGACACTTGTCATCATATCTAATTGTGTAGATGAATGTTCATGATGTTGATCACTGGATCTTCAGGTCCAGACTCGATTATTTACAAACTAACCTCATATAGCTGGAAATTGCTAAGTGCAGGTTAAACAACGAACAAGGAAACAAAGCATATATTTAAGTCTTGTGTGGTGTGACGTGACACTTCTTCTTTCTCCCAGCTAGCCTGTTTGTGTTCTGCTTCAGAGGTCTGGACCTGTCCAAGTTCATCCTGGGGAAGACGCCCTCGGTACAGCAGCATCCTGTGTATGATCTCTACGGCGTCATCAACCATCATGGGGGTATCCTGGGCGGCCATTACACCTCCTACGTACGCTGCACAGACACTGTTGACCCTCTGAAGAATGAAGTTGGTACGGGGGGAACCATTATCGCATACTGACACTAAATATTATTAATAGTATCAAGAATTTAAAACCTGCTTTTATGATTTCGTACATGTGAAGGTCCGGGTTAGAATATTGATCTTCAGTAGCCCATGCTTGTCGTAAGAGGCGACTAGCAGGATAGGGTGGTCAGGCTGGCTGACTTGGTTGACACATGTCATCGGTTCCCAAATTGCAGATCGATGCTCATGCTGTTGATCACAGGATTGTCTGGTCCAGACTCGATTATTTACAGACCGCCGCCATATAGCTGGAATATTGCTGAGTGCCGCGTAAAACTAAACTCACTCACTCACTGTTATCATTTTACTTGGTCATAGTTCATCACAAAATGGCAAAATGTAGCTAGTATGTCACTTCTTTTCATTTCTTTTCAACACAGGTATTCTGGTCAAACTAAACTTATTCATCCTTTTCATGTGTTGTTTTACTCACAAGTACTTTACAACTCGAGTTATCAAATGTAATTTTCACCTGCCTTGTTGATGTTCAGATTGGCGCCTGTGTGACGACAGTCGTGTGTCATCTATCAGCAACGAAAAGAATGTAGTAACAAGAGCCGCCTATCTCCTGTTTTACCGCAAACGAACAAACGAACCAATTCTTCCTCCTGTGTCAAGCGAGTCATCCGAGGAGGAACAAACCCCTCAACAAAGCAAACTTGTCACAGACTCAAATGTCAAAGTATCGGCTGTCGCCACTGGCATCACCACCAAACATTCTCAGAATTTGTTGGAGAAGGGGTCCAGTGACAGTGATGACGCTGGGGAAACAAGGGGAGACAACCAGGACAATCGCACCACCTACAGGGACCTGGGTTACACAGACATGGATGCCGTTGACTAAGACATCATCCACTTATTTATAACATCATGCATCTTCCATCGTGGATAATTGCCATATTTATTCAGATCAATTGTCATGTGTCTTTATGTTTTATAAGTTGAGTTTCATTTGCTGCATGCGGATGAGTGAATGAGTGAGAAAATTTTTGTTTGTTTTGTTGTTTTTTCATACACTCAGCAATATTCTAGCTATATGGGCAGGGGTAGAAATAACTTTAAAATTGCTAGTGTACACCGGTACAGTGTAAAATCACTTGCCCTGAAAATTTTCTCCTATACCGGCCGATTTTCTTGTTGATTTTTTAAATAAACAACATAAATAACATTGGAAAGTCAACTGGACATTGGTACAGCGTGATATACAAATTTGCTTGCCCGACTGGAAAAAAACATTGGACTGGGACATCGGGCAATGGGATATTTCCAACCCTGATGGGATCTGTATAAAATCAGGACTGGGCCAGACAGTCCAGTGATCAACAGCAGGGTCACTTATCTACGCAACTGGGATACAAGTACTGATGATGCTCATCATAACGTTGTACTAGGCAGAAAATGTCGTGCATTCACAGGCCGCTGCCACATAGCTGGTATATTGCTGAGTGCTGCATTAAACAACAGACAAACAAGCTTACATATTTGTATGAAATGTCACCCGTGAATACATATGGTTGTTGAGAAGCATCTGTATTTATACACAGGTGACAGAGGAATGGTTGGCTAGCTGGATTTCAGGGATATTGATTAGTGTGAGTTGCTGCGTGTTGAGATTTGTGTCATGGTATCTAACAGGGTCAGATTATACAGCTTTAGCTCATCATGACATCGTCATTATGAGTGCATGTTATCAGCCTTTGTGTTATCCTTTGTGTTATCCTCAATTAAATTCTCTTTAAGGTTGTGAAACATTAACAGAACAAACGTGTAAATTGAGCAAATATATGGTGGAACACTGAATTTATAGACCATCTTTAAAACAAGATTTGAGTTCAGACTTCATGTTTTCTAAGTAAAGAATGACAACCAGGTTTGAACTGTTGTCTTAACCATTGTTACATTGATATTAAACTTGTCAGTTTTGTCATGTGTTGAGTATTTTTGTATGAGATAACAGCTGCGTCCACCATACTCTGATATTCTTACAACAAACTCGAGATTAATAATAATAATAATAATGTGTCTATTTATATAGCGCCAAACTCCACACCAGGTACGCTCATAGCCCTAGCAATCAAAGCACAGCACATCATTACCCCGGATATAACCCAGGCTGCTTGTTAGATGCTGGAAGGTTATAGTCACATGATTTATCCCTCCGGGTACCCATTTTCTGCTGGGTTAACACATGTATGTGGAGTATCATGTATAGAGTTACAACCTGATGTGAAAGGCTTTAGAGGTAATCACTTTGCTACTCTTGTAACTGAAACCCTCTGTCCAGTTTGTATCAGTACTATAAAGAATAATCTTTAAAACATAATAATGATTACATTTATAAAATGCAATAATTTCCAAATTTCCATCCACTGAAGAAAGGTGAGCTTCTGTACCTGCTACTCTAGTTACTAAAACATTTTAAAATGTTTTACGAGTCTCAAGTGTAATGACAATGTTTGGTTAAATATGGCATTATCCATAGAAATACACATGTACAATTCATTTGAAGTGTCATCTTTCTCTGCTCCAAGGAACAGTAGCTTTGACTTTATACCATGTACTCTCTATTTGACTTTTACAATGTGTAAAATGTTCACATTCTGTTGTTTCTTCATGTAAGTCTGTGATGGCTATTTGCACAAGAGTGAAAATACTGTGGCAACTGGCAAAACCGGGTACTGTACTTGAACGACAACAATTCTTTAGTGATATGCATCCTCTTTATTCAGTCCTCACATATCAGTAAACTGACACTAACCCCCGGATCCATTCCGCAATGTTCTTGTGATCTAAAATTATCCATTTTTTAACAAAGGGGGAGGGAAGTGTACAAAAAGACACTTTTGAAGGCTTTCTCTTGTGGGTCGGTCAATTTTCAATACTGAATTTTTGGCAAATTCTATCGTGATCAATAGACCTGGCAGCCATATTGTTGGTATTATTAATCCTGGTTGGATATAATTTGCATTCTGATAAGCCCGCTAGACTGCATAGCATTGCCAATCAAACTGGCTTATGAAAATGAAGGGCAGGTAACTCCAGAAAGCAAAAAACACAGGAATGGATCCAGGACACTAAGAGATGAATGAGATGTTAACAGATCAAAATCTGCAGCCACATTTGACACAAACAGCCTCCAAACACAAATGGAAGCAGTTGTGTCCTTAGCGTCATCATCCCAACTTCTCGACTGAGGAATGATCCTTAGACTTCACACAAAGTTTACAAGTTTTATCTCTTTTATGTCATTTGGGGGAAAAAAATTGGGGACACTTTGTGGTGGGGAAATATCTTGCATTTACAGATTGCAGTTAATATGACATGAATATCTGCAAAATTATGGATATGGCAATATTTACTCACTTGCTAACTCATATCAATAAACGTGGATATCCAAACTTGTTTACTCAAGTTTCACTGGATCTAAACGCATACAACCAGCTTATCCTTTTTAAGAACCTTATTGCAGTGTGCTTTTAGAGGCATTTCAAGATGTGTTATATCTACTGTTAAATTAATAAATGTTGTTGCTTGATCCTGTTTACACACTTCTTTTCACACAAGTAAACAGGCCAAGAAATACACTGTGAGAGATGGCCCCCTGAGACAGCACTGCCTTACTGTCTTGTTGAACTTTGATCACTACGGCCCCCTAAATGTGTTTTCCTTTGATTGCTACACAAAACCTTTGATATAGATATCGTTCTTCCACGAACTTCTTCAAATAGCCCTTGGGAATTCATCTGGTTTATCAAGAAAACGTCGACAAGGTCAAGGTCACAATATACAAATATATTTGGAAGTGGTTACACTTTCTCAGAAAGTAACTGTGCATTCATCATTATACTTTGGCATACCTTCTCAGACATGGGGAACTGCTTTGATAAGGTTTGGGAAAAGGTAGGTGAAAGGTCAAGGTCAGCATTCAGCTTTTGTGAAAAGTTAAGTTTTGATTGGTATGTGAGGCATGTTTAACTATTCAGCTTTGTAAGTTCATGTTTGCACATACCTCTACAGTGCAACCACACCTAAGTTGGTGCTTACAGGTCAAGGTCACGGTCATCATTGAGATTAGTTTGTGAAGCATGGTAATAACATTGACAGTTTCTTAGGCAGGGTTAACCCTTCAGGCATGAACCTTCATAACTACACATATCTCTAAAGGGGCATGTCTCATGTTCTCAGACTGACAAAGATTAATGTTGTGTTTAGACTTTTACAAGGAAGGGCCTAGATTTTATAAAACCATCTTAGCTTTGATTAATCATAAGAAGTTGCGTTATAAAATAAGACATCTTCACTTTAAGAAAGGATACTTTTTCAAACTTGTTGTTAACCTGTTACAGATCGCACAAAAATACAATAAACCCTTGACAGAGAATTGATTTGCATTTGAGACTGAAAAAGCTGTGTGTTTCCCAATATCAATGCAGTAATGTAGAGAAGTAACCCAACATTCAGGATCACATTGTCAGGTCACTGTGTTTAACAGGGCGGTGGGGTAGCCTAGTGGTTAAAGCGTTCGCTCGTCATGTCGATGACCTGGGTTTGATTCCCCACATGGGTACAATGTGTGAAGCTCATTTGTGGGGTCGCCCACCGTGATATTGCTGGAATATTGCTAAAAGCAGAGTAAAGCCATACTCACTCACTGTGTTTAATATGCATCTGTGACTTTCTGCACAATCCTACATGTAGACAATTGTTCATATGGTAACGGATGCTATGACAACCCTGAAACAATAAAATACAGGTCCCAAAGACAAGGCATTTTTCAAGCACAAGAAATGTTATAAAATGTAAAGTGTTAAACATCATTGCCATTAGAACTACAATAATGCCAAATGGTACTTCATTATTTTCCCAATCAAGTTAACCACTGTGTCAAAGATTTCCATTCTACATTAATCAGTCAATTTCAATGACCAGTCGTTTACTGAATTAAATTGACAGTGTTACATTTTAATGGTGCTTTAATCCCCAAAGAGTATAGGAACCCATTTTGTATTTCATTTTTTAATCACCATTCTTGAAAGTAGTGATTTCTAAGAACTTCATTTTGTTTTGAATTATGATGTCAGCATTATAATATGTTATTCATTTCAATGGAATAAATATCTGCCATTAATCTAGGAAGCGATCTGTCTTTTAAACTAAGTAATTTGTCAACAGATTAGAATATGATTATCAAATATTAAACATGGGGATCACTATCACAGCTGAATTAACAATATTTCTGATGTCAAATATTTTATGTCTTCATGTCTTCAAGGGTCAATTAACAACATGAACTGTAAAATTTTCAATGTTAAACAGATTATTTAATATCTATTTCAAAGAATGATGCCATCTTGGATGAAGATAACTCAAACTTACGACAGATCTGAAGCTATCTTAGGTTTAAGACATTCTTACAATATCTTAGGTCTACGATAGTTTTGAAAATATGCTACAACAGTTGATTTCCTTACGATAACTTCAGAGCTAGGATCATTACCATACTCTCAAACTTATATAATTGTGGAATCTTGCAAAGTTGTGTTGATCCAGGTCAACATCTGTTTTTAACTGGAAGTGTATAGTGCTACTTTATAACTTGAGAAACTTTGAGGAAATGGCAGTATGGGGGCTGACTTCTTTGATTGGCATTCTGAAGTTGGGAAGATGAAGAATGAGGACTATTTTTATGGATATACAACTTCTTTATTCTATATAGGCGACGTTTCAACATAGATTCTAATGTCGTTGTCACCACTTGCTTGACAACGACATTAGAATCTATGTCGGAACGTCGCCTATATAGAATAAAGAAGTTGTATATCCATAAAAATAGTCCTCATTCTTCAGTATGGGGGCTGCTTCTTGTTTTGCTTGTACTTGCACACACCTCTAGTTGTACGCCTTGACCAAAAACCTCCAGTACACAGTACAATTTCCTGTGATACATTTCGTTACTTTTATTGTTGAATTGTAAAGTTTGTAAATTACATAAGATAATCTATGTCAGTGGCAATGAAGGAAACAGAGTACCGGTATGTGTTTTAGATATCGAGGCCACAGTTTTCATATATTTTGGTCTACATGTTTGGTTGTGAAAAGTGTTAGGAGGATCAATAATACAAATGAAGTGAGATATGTTTAGTAATTCCTATAAAGGATTTATGATTATGTTGAATGGATACAATGTTTCTTCAGTAATAAAGAGAATGTTATGGATGTCAACTTCTACATTATAAGGAGCACAACGTTTCAGAGTACATACTTACTCCTTTATCCGGTGAATGATGAAGGAGGAAGGATATACTCTGAAATGTTCTGCTCCACGTAATAAAGAAGTTGACATCCATAAAAGGGTCTCTTCCTCATGTGTATCACTTGTAAATGTCATTCAAACACCTGTTTCTTCAGTAGTATTCTGTTTTGTGGTTCAATCAGTTTTATATTTTTAAAATATTTTTGGGGTTCTAAATTTTAAAAAGGTGTTTTTCAAATTTTCCTTTTCTTCCCACTTCATTGTTTTAGGATTCAGTGATCCGCAAACCGATATATTTGAAAAGTGTTGCCTCTGTGTGAAATGTTTTCCTGTTTCATCATGGATGAAACATTGCTAGCTTGAAGCAGTTCACGATCTCATTTTTGAAATGTTTGATGCTTTCTAAGAATTTTTATTAATTTCACATGTTGGACCAGTTTCTTGTATTATAGATGTTTCTGGCCAATGTTCTGAGAGGCAGACGTCGTAAATATAAGGATCATGTCGGCCGGGGGAGGTCAACTTCCCAGACAAATTGTGAAATTAAAGTCTTGACCAAAATATAAACTATAAAACAACAGTCCCTTTTTGTTGTCTGTTCTTGTGTAATTTAATGTTCCTTTCTGTGGGTTTGAATTCCTGTTCGCCATGATTATGTATCTTGGTTTGCCGGCACCATACCCATGCTTGTGCGTTTCACCAATTCGGTTAACGTCTGAGACCAGTATCACATCAGGCTTCCTCCTACATGAAGCAGACATGGTGTGATGTAACTGAAATACTCTTCAAATTGGCATTAAACCCAAATCATTAATATAAAATATGATGAAATTAGGTTATAAGATTTATATGGTATGGGTAGCCCAGTGGTTAGTGCTGCAGCTTGTTATGGGACACCTCGTGATTCCTTACAGGGTCTCACATCTCTTTTTGTCTTGATGTCCTGAGCCCATTAACACTTCGATGTTACTAAAAGTAGGTAAATATTTTCTCACTTACACAAGCAGTTTCTCTTTTGGATTACGATGTTCGTTGTTTTTAGTTAGTGTTTGTTTTAAGAAAAACATTTCAACAAGTGATGATGTCCAAGGAAGATTGGGGAAATGCTGTTATTGGGTTTCACCTTGATCCAATTCTCAGTCCTCAAGGTTATTGCACTATTTCAGGTCCTCTTACCCGTGAAGATCCAGGTGAGAATTGGTCTTCAGCAACCCATGCTTCTGGTAAGAGGTGACTAACGGGATCGAGTAGTCGGGCTCATTGACTTGGTTGACACATGTCATCGTATCCCAATTGCATAGATCGATGCTCATGCTGTTGATCACTGGATTGTCTATTCCAGACTCATGTATTTACAGACCACCGGCATATAGCTTGAATATTGCTGAGTGCGGTGTAAAACAACAACCCAACCAACCAACTATGAATCGTATTAATGCTTTGTAGCTATTAAACACACAACATTTTATGTTTATTCATGAGCCACTTCTAAATGATGTCGAGAACAATGTTTTTGTTAGTGATCTATGCACTAACTTGCCACTACTCCAATTGTCTTGAAATATGTTGATTTCTTTTGGACTTTTTTGCCTTTTGGCTCAAAATTTCTTCTTTCATGTTCATTAATAATCGATAGATATTTATTAAGGATTATCAGTCTATGATCTGTGGCAAGAGCCAGCCCTAGTTGACATTGTTAAGTGTTGCATTCCTTCAGCATCCCAATAACATTGACTCAGACTCTCCTCTGATGTCAAGCTGACATGCTATGATATAACTGATGGCATTTAAGCATTGAAGTGGCTTTTAACCTCACTCACTCACTGTTTTTCTCCTGCTGATGATGCCATGCTGTCCTGGGCCCTGTTTCTTAAAGCGATCGTAGCGCTACGACAGTCGTAAGTCTGTGTTAAAGTATAGGACTTACGATCACCCTAGCGCTACGATTGCTTTGAGGAACGGGCCCCTGGGCCCAGTTGCACGAAGCTGTCTCAGTTCTATGTTATAACCCTTAGCCAATGTTGAAGTATGGGAGTTGTGATCACTTATCGCTGAGATACCTTTGTGTGGCAGGACCCAGATCTGAGGGTTATCTACGACCATATTTGAAGTTGTTGACCATGTGATACTGAATGTGTGTTTCACGCAGATGTATGTACTCGTGTGAGCTGATTGTATTTATTAGTTAACTATATGTGTGTTTTGTACTGTTTTCTTTGAAGATATAAATTCATACTGAAGTGACTTGGTTGTCCATTATTTCTAGTCGATATAGATCACAGAGATCAATAACCGTTAACTAAATATCGATTATTGATAAATATCGGAGAAGTAACTGAATTAAAATGCCAAAAAAGTCCGAAAGAAATTACAATAATTCACATCACTGGTGAGTGGTGACATGTTTATACATGGAGGACTAACAAGGCAGCATCCTAAATATGATTTAAAGGCATAACTTTGTGAACTGTGTAGCACTTGTTTGTGTACGATATTAAAGATTAAAAATTATTTTTAAAAAGATACCAAAAAAATGTTCAAAAAAATACATATATAAAAGATGACTCAAAAATCATTACTAATCTTTCCAATCAACGATATTTCCTGTTATCGATCTGTTTAGCCAGCCCTAATTATTTCTGTATCAAGTCTCTGCTCCAACAGTTGGTACATCTGTTTGGACAGATGCTGTCATCCCTGGTAACATCCTTTTGTTGAAATGTGACTTTCTGATATTGTCATGTGCACATGTGTGATAATATCCTTGCTGATAATATCAGTTCCATTCACTCAGTTTCTACATGGTAGTAATTACTGATCTTAAATTGGTTCAACAACACATACTTGTCGTAAGATGCTACTAACCAGATTGGGTGGTGGGGTAGCCTTGTGGTTAAAGCGTTCGCTCGTCAGGTCGAAGACCCGGGTTCGATTCCGACAGGGGTACAATGTGTGAAGCCCATTTCTGTGTCCTCCGCTGTGATATTGCTGGAATATTGCTAAAATCGGCATTAAACCATACTCACTCACTCACTAACCAGATTGAGTGGTGAGGCTCACTGAATCGGGTGATGCATGTCATTATATCCCAGTTGGGTAGATTTATCATGGTATCAGTCACTGTAACCTCTGGTCCAGATCTAATTATTTACAGAGAACCGTCATACAGCAGCCATATATACAAAGCCTGATAATTCAATGCTGACAAGGGGCGGTGGGGTAGCCTAATGGTTAAAGCGTTGGCTCGTCACGCCGATGACCTGGGTTCGAATCCCCACATTTGCACAATGTGTGAAGCCGATTTCTGGTGTTCTCCGCCGTGATGTTGCTGGAATATTGCTAAAAGCGGCATAAAAACCAAACTCAGGCCGTCAGTCAATGCTGACCAAACCTATGCATTTGTGGCATATATTTAATCATTTTAAATAGATTGGGGCATTTTGACTACTATTTGACCAAAATTGCTGGGGCATGTTGTAGCTGGGGCAATTCGACGGGTACCCTTACAGGGCTCAATTAGTGCTTTGTTAACCTAGTTATTTGTCTAACTTGCACCAGGTGCAAGTCAATTTTTGAAAGGTAAATGAACAATGAATATAACATCATAAGATTTATTATGTCAGTTAAATTTTCTTCTAAACTTTGAATAATTCAATAGCATATTTCTTTCATTACATATTGCAAAAAGAGCAGTGCAGCCGGAATTTGGCAGGTGCAATTAGTTTTTTATCTCAGGTTACACCTGGTGCAAGCAGGTTAAAATCTCTTAAATCGAGCCCTGCCTTACGTCCAATCAGTTCCAGACTATATGGAACCGACTCAGGGAGCACAACATCCATTCCCCACTCCCTGCAATATGTCCAATCTTGCTCGAACGTCACCGACAGGCTCGTCTTGCCTGGTGCAGACAGTATCTACAGTACAGGAGACAAGATCGAGATGGTGTTTTGTTCACTGACAAGTCAAGATTTCATCTGGACAGCTCACATGGCAAGGTAAACGGTTTGCTTATGCGAGTGTTGTTCAATGCCGACTGTTTGGTAGCTGGAGCATTATTTTATAGGGAGACATCAAATGTCATAGTCGGACACAATTTGTCATTGTCAATAGCAATCTGACAGGTCTGCGATACAGGGATGAGATGATTGGGCCTCATGTGCAGCCGTTCATTCAAGGACAAAGACATAAATTCACTCTTCAAGATAATGCCCGTCCAAATGTCGCTAGTGTTGTTACAGATTTCCTGAGACAGCTGAACATTCAAGTACTTCCCTGGCCAGCTGTTTCTCCAGACCTGGGTCTAGATTTGTGAAGCTCTCTTAGCGTTAAGATAGTCGTAAGTGCCATACATTAACATTAATTTACGGCTATCTTAGCACTAAGAGAGCTTTGAAAATCTAGGCCCTGTCACTAATCGAGCACGCTTGAGATGAAATGGAGCGACCTTTACGTCCAGCCCAGAATCAGCCATTGACGATCAGGACAAGCGTTAGTTCAGACATGGAACAATATTTTCCCAAGCTTTTTTCAATCGCTTAGTGTCATTAATGATGGTTGGATCTATCATCTTTCATGCATATGTATAGAATACCATATTAATTTAGCTTGATAAAAACTCACTAGATTTCAGATTGAAGGTAAATTGGACACCAAAATGAACTACAACCTTGAGGCAGTATCTCACTAATATCCTGAATTTCAGGGTCTTTGACACTGTCAGGATCAATCCCTCCATTCTCAATGATTAAAACATCAATTGAGTTCAGCCAAATTTGAAAATATACTTTGAATAGCTCATATCATTGTCTCCTTCTGATGGTAGCAGTGTCAAAGGACAAAGTCAGTATCAAAGAACAAGGTCAAGGTCAATGCAAGTGCTAGGATCAATTTTTCCACTATCAATTATTTAAACATCAATGAGTCAAGGTAATTTGAGCACCT
Organism: Haliotis rubra; assembly: GCF_003918875.1. Taxonomy (NCBI): domain Eukaryota; kingdom Metazoa; phylum Mollusca; class Gastropoda; order Lepetellida; family Haliotidae; genus Haliotis; species Haliotis rubra. The sequence continues at coordinate 3,166,892 of NW_025765447.1, forward strand.
ATCAATGCCCTAAGATGGAATACATAAGGCAACTGTTCTGTCAAAAAAAGAACATTTGAGAGAATATAGCTTTGTCTTCACATGACACTTTTGGAAGGTGACACATAATCATATAAATCACTATGAAACAAATTCAAAGTAGAATTCAAAATACTTTTCATTTATGTTTAGTTACTAGTCGATTTTAATGTTTCTTACTTTTCCCAAATGTATACATTTCGTTCCATTTGAGTTCAGACTTTCGTAGCATCCATCTGAGAAAACATGGCTGCGCCCAGTCGGCGTTTGTGCACGCTGATTCGATTGCAAGGAAATTCACACGTGCCCTTGATATGTAATTCATGTATAAGGTATACATTGCCTCCGAAATAACATTATTGTACCCATTCTAAATTTGCTATACGTTATATTACACCGTAGAAGAATTTCACAATCGAAAACAGCAGGTATTTTAATTGTCCAGTTTTCGATCACGCGATCTCTGACAAACCAAACAGTCTGTTAGGCAATGCATACAAGTTAGGATGCAAAATACATGCGAATAATCCAACGCAGTGGTAACTACCTAGTTTCTACATCATTCCCATGTTATACAGTGGTAGAATATTTGTCAATGGAAATATACTCGCAAATATTATGCATAAATTTATCATATGACGGTCGTCATGATTATTATGATTATGGCATACATGTTCATACATATGAATCATTGTTGCATGAAATGTATTTGGCAGATACATTATATTGTATTTTACAGTCAGTAGTAGTCATTTAACTGTTTTATATGGATATTCGTGCATTAACAGCTACTTACAGAATTATGTCACGAATGTCATAAGAAAGCTTATTCTATCAACAGGTCTGGTTATTTTGAAACTGACTATGCTCATCTTAACAAAAGTGTATTATTAGCTATATAGTCAGTTTCATTCTAGTTTAATCAAGGGTGATTAGGTTGGGTCACCACATTATTATGGACACTGATTAATCACATCTGATTGTAACATTCAAACTCTTGCCCTATTTTCCTAATTTCACTCTTTGCACCAAGAAGATGCTTGTCATGTGTGAAATCACTATGATACCTCACATATTATTGATTGGATTGGTGAGACTATTTCTGCAGCCTAGGACCATACACCAAAGTGCGTTCTTACACAGGGAGGGGTGGTTGGGTAGCCCAGTGGTTAAAGTGTCTGCTCGTCATGCTGAAGGCACAAGTTCAATTCCCTACGTGGGTACAATGTGTGAAGCCCATTTCTGGTGTCCCCTGCAATGATATTGCTGGAATATTGCTGAGTGCAGCGAAAAACTAAACTCACTCACTCACTTTGACCTCATATGAGTTTGGAAGAGATGACAAATGATGAAAAGATAAATAACAAATATATGAGCCACTGTCTGCTTTTATAGGAGGTTCCTTTTAAGAGTATACATAACATACTGTTTTCACTCAACATGTATTGCCATTCAGCCACTTTGAATTGCTGTTTTTCTGATATTTTATGAGATTTGCTATGTAGAGTTGCATCCCCTGGTCATGCCACAGACCTATTATTGTGGGTTCAAATTCCGGTTCACCAGAATTATATTTCTAGGTTTGTTAGCACCACACACATGCTCATGAAATTCACCAAAGGGATAAATTCTGAGACATGCATACATTCATGCTTTACACTTCCACATTACACTGACACACAGTGATGTAACTGGAATATGCGGGCGTGGTGAGCAAGCTGTCTAAGGCACCAGGCTACTGATCTGGAGGTGCCAGGATCAAGCCAACTTGTGACCAGGTGTAGAAAAACCTTGGAGTCAACTTTGTGTGCAGACTCTTCCAGTGTTGTCACAACCCATTGTGTACAGTACACAACCCTGTGCACTTTAAAGAACCCACGAATCTGTTGGTAAATGACCAGATGGTGGCCACATGAATACGTGCAAACACCTAGTTGCAGGTACAGCAACATGTAGTAAACTTGTACAAAGTTCTGTGACTATGTGTCCCAGTCCGCCCAGCTGTGAATAGGTACCTCGAAAGGATGGGAAAGTCACATTAACTATTGGCAGCAAGAGCTGTATGGTCCCCCAGGGAGTTGAGAGATGTGTCAATGATAACTACCTGCCTGTATAGTAGAATGTGGAAATAAAGCTAAAGTGAGGTTGTTCTGATAAATATTGATAAAACTTTTAATCAATCTGATATCTAACCCATCGATCTACGGGATACAATGACGTGTGTCAACCAAGTCAGTTTGGGAGATTTAAGGAGTCCTTTTCACAGTTTCATTATTATTTGAATATTTATGTTTCTTGCCGTGCTCACCAGAGACCATTTCAGGGCAGAATAGGTTTCTAGAAATGACATACCAGTAATTTTACTTAGATATTGCAGCTTTTATTACATATGATATTTTTTCTACTTTACGTTCTTTATTCCAGATATATGTCAGCAAATCCTCCTGACGGACACGTGTCTCCTCCCGGATTCATTAAGAGGTACATTGTTGACCACATCGTCAACTTTGTGTCTAAGAGAACAGAGAAGCTAGAACGGAGATATCCCAAAGTGTTTGAAATCTACAGAACATTTAGATCAGGTGAAATCAGATGTTTTTCAGTGGCTTGTTTTTGGTTTTTATTATGTTGAAAAGTTTATTCTATTAATGTAGGTCATTGTAGGGCAGGCCGCCATATAGCTGGAATATTGCTGAGTGTGGCATAAAACTAAACTCGCTCATTGTAGGGCAGATTTATGTCAATGGAGATAATTTTGTCAACTGTTGGAGCAAACATTTACCCCAATGATGGTTCAGATGCGTGGTTGAAACCCATGACCAGCTGATCCAAGCAGCAACTGAGCCCAGTTGGCCACCTGTGCTCCTCCTGCTCTACATGATGGACAACTTCACCTTTTGGCGGCACATCAATATATAAGGGCAGTAATCTTGACCATGACACTAAGCCCTTTATTGACCTCACCTCACGGTGGGGTAGCCTAATGGTTAAAGCGTTGGCTCGTCACGCCGAAAACCCGGCCGGGTTCGAATCCCCACATGGGTACAATGTGTGAAGCCCATTTCTGGTGTCCCCCGCCGTGATGTTGCTGGAATATTGCTAAAAGCGGCATAAAACCAAACTCAGTCAGTCAGGCAGTCACCTCACCTCACTATATCTCACCGGACTATATCTCACTGGACCCTCATCTCTACATTGTCTGTGTCTGTTTGTTGATTATTGTATTAAGCATCTGACCCGTGAAGGTCCGGGTTAGAATGAATCTTCAGTAACCCATGCTTATCGTAACAGGCGACTAACGGGATCGGGTGGTCAGGGTTGCTGACTTGGTTGACACATGTCATCAGTTCCCAATTGCGCAGATCGATGCTCATGCTATTGATCACTGGATTGTCTGGTCCAAACTCGATTATTTACAGGCCGCTGCCATATAGCTGGAATATTGCTGAGTGTGGCGTAAAACCCACCACTCACTCACTATTAAGCATCTAATTTTCAAACTCCACCTGGAGGTGAGGTGAGGTGAAAATGGGTTTAACGTCATGCTTGAGAATATTTCGCTCATATGACGACGTGCATGCGTGTGTATGTGTATTTGCGGCTGCTTGTACTAGTTCAGACTGAAGCTGATTTTATAGTGCTAGCCCACTGAGATACCATGCCGCAGTGAAGCATGAATACCCCACTCAGACACATTATACTGACTCCGAGCCGACCAGTCCTTGTTGTACCCATTAATGCCAACTCCACCTGGAAGGGATGGTGAGGTATGGTTGAACCTTCCTTATGACCCCTTTGGATTCCAGGTGAGAATCTATTCCAGCAGCCCTTGCTATCTGTACAGGATGGCCCAGTGGATCAGGTTGTTAGGTTCAGTGCCTGGGCTGATTACATGTGGAATGTTGCTCACTTTGTCACACTGGATTGTCTGGTCCAGTATTTCCAGACCACAGTCATATAGCTGTGATGTTGCTGATTCCAGCATTAAACAACAAAGACAGATGTTTTCACAATTCAGTAAGAGCAGTCATTGTCCTGATATCTTCCAGGCAGTTCCACATTTGTGAGTGAGACCAAGGACTACTACAATGTCACCACAGAGTTGTGGGGAGGTCGCACTCTCGGAACCTTCTCCAGACATCAACTAGAAGTCTACAAACAGGTGGGTCCACTGGTCGGAGTCATCATGTGGGAGGGTAGCCTTGTGGTTAAAACTACCGTGTCAACACAGAGTTGTGGGGAGCTCGCACTCTTGGAACTGTCATCATTTACGCATGATTTAGATGTTAGCTGTTTGGGGAGGGTAGCCTTCTGGTTGAAACATGGAATGCATCGCCTGGTTTAACTCCCCACATGAGTACAACATGTGCAAAACATTTCTGATGACCCTCCACTTGTACATGGTTCGAATGGTGCCAAAAGTCATGAAAAACCTGGTTCAGGGCCAAAACTGAAAGTCATGATATGTATATCATGATATTGAGGTAATATTGTTTTTTAAAAGAATTTAAACATTAAGAATTTTATGTGTTTTCAGAGTCATTGTGTTATTGAGAAACTATGTGTTATTCAGTGACAACTATTTTGATGTCTCTTGCCATGAAGGAATGCCAGTGGAAATTAAGACAAGACTTTCCTACAGCTGACTTGATGCACCTAATGATCAGGCTCACCTACCATGAATGTGTGAATTGTTGGTCATAATAGCAGCCACCAGTCCATACTCCATTTTATTACATTCAACAGCGAAAATATCAATTTGAGGACTTCGGTAATAAATAGAACATTATATTTGTGCCCATATCATCATGATCATACTATGTTTACGACACTCGTGCCTAAATATCAGTATGTATCTCGCTCTCGCCGCTCGGGAAATGCCAACATTTAGGCACTTGTGTCGTAAACATAGTATAACATGGGCACTCATATAATATCCTCTATTTATTTAGGCTGCAGTCACATGATGTATCAGATTTAGTCTATAGCTGGAATATTGCTGAGTACTGCGATAAACGACCAACCAACCAACACCTCTAAACAGACAAAATATCATTTTATTCAAAATAACTGTGTAAAAGCACACCGTAATAGATAACTCTTGATGCAAAGTTTTTGAACCTGTTGTATTAATTCTTCATTTCTGTTTGTAGATTCCAAGGGACCTGTTTCGTATTGCCCCCATACTGCTGATCTCAGTCCTCCCTTGGGGAGGAGCTATTATAGCATTAGCGTGAGTTTGACTTGTACATTTACACCAGGGGCTCCAGGGATATATACAAGTACAGTTACCCACTACTAGGGTTTACCTAGACCTGCTCAGAGGCCAATTTTAGGGACTGTTCATCATTTATTTATTGGTGGGGGGGAAAAGAGAGAGAAGAGGAGGAGGAGAGAGAGAGAGAAAGAAAAGAGAAAAAAGAAAGGAAGGAGGGGAGGAGGAAATGATGATTATTTTTTTAAGGGGGTGTCACCCATTTTTTTCTGGGAGCTAGGGTCATCAATTTTGTACATAAAATTATGTTTACAATTATGCTTAGAAATGGGAAGGGAGAGGGGGTCATTGATTTTGTGCATGACATGCAGGGGGTCACTTATTTTGTACTTAAAATTTTATTTTATTTTTTTATTTTTTTAGGAAGGGGGCGTCATTCACATTGTACATGCTTTCCATAAAAATCACCCCCCAGCCATAAATTATGAACGGTCCCTTAGGCCCCAAGTCTGCTGTGAATGTTGCTAACCAATGCTACATAGGAATGAAAGTTTCCCAGTTTATTTTGGTAAAGCCACCTATATGTTACCCATTTGTAGATGACTTGTATTTCACTGATAACAAAAACTGAAGCAAAAAGGAGGAAGCAGCTATAAATGCAATGAATTTGTGCTCTACCCCATGTTTGTTGAAAGATTCGACATAACTACGAATCAAGTTTATGTCGCCTGGCGCGCTATTGGCGCGTTATTCTCCTTCTGATAGATTTGAAAAATTATAAAATACAAGTACAGAAATCTAACAAATGTAGTTGTTGATATGGAAAATGATGGTTCTCCTAATGCCCGTTATCTGTGCAGGTATCTGTATCCCCGGATCTTTCTGTCACATCACTTCTGGACCCAGAAGCAGAGGGAAAAGTTCTGGAGGCAGACTCTGGAGTCACGTCTGCACCATACCTCGGCCATCTTGGATTGGACCATGCGACAGAGTATCCATGTCCCCAACCAGAAGAAGAGAGATAAACTTGTTCGTCTCATACAGAAGGTGAGGATGGATGAGACAATTTACCTCTCTCATTCGGTATTTACAGGCTCTTTGTTAATATGCTGTAATACCTTGACATTCGGGACCAAGAGGATGAAATCCTTCTTTCCAGACACTTGTTGGTCATGACTCTCTCATATGGATCCATCCAAAATGTGGATTAAAAGGCTGGCTTGCATAGACATATAAGAATATTTGAAATTTTTCTTTTAGTAATCAAACATACCACAGGGCATCCAATAAAATGGTCTGGTGTGATCCTTGGAATCTGTTTTGTGTTCCAGTTGGAGCATGCTGTTCAGCCAAGTATAGAAGAACTCCTGGAGGTGCTGCCTCTGTTTGCCTCATTCCCCTACCAGACAGACAGGATGGCAACTGTGTACATGGTAAGCCCATGACTACTCTCTGTTGTGAAGGTAATTTTAGTCCTGTCATCAGTGCAAAGTCCCAATTGCATAGGTCAATGCTGATGCTGTTGATCACTGGATTGTCTGGTCAAGACTCAATTATTTACAGACCACCACTATATGCGGCGTAAAACAACTAACAAACTAACATCAATGCAGAGGGACCTCCATGGGAAATCTGGGTTCGGATTGGTCCCAAGCAGCATGTGCTTATAGGGAGACCTAATGGAATTAGTTGTTAGGCTGAGTGCTATGACAGTGGATCATTGCTCATAAAATAAGTCACATAATTATCTGATACAGGCTTGATACAAGAATATTGCTGTTTATTACCCACGTGGTCAACGTATGGGTAGTTGCATACTAATCTTGTACGTCACACTAGTGTCGTATCGCGTTGACCTGTGTCGTAACTACTTGACCTGAGATTCTAACGGTTTGATTGGATAACCGATGACCTCTCAATTACGTCACGTTGTGACAGAACTACTTTTTCATTCATAACAAACATGTGAATTCATTCATTCTGCAACTTATATGCATTGTGGGAATGTAAACATTGCGAATGTTGTTGTATCGCTGTTTAATTGTGAGTCAAACTGAGACATTATATGCGTTGAAAAACATAAACGCAAAGTTTCCACAAGTGAGGTTAGCCGAGTGAAGCAGCTGCAAAGTAAGCGATGACAACTGACATGCATCGTGACGTTGGTTCGCTCGGTCAGATACCATAGGAAGGACACTCGTTTTGTATAATTCGTATGTGATGAGACCTCGTGTAGTATTCTCTACATGAGTCACTTGACTTCAAAGAAACAATGCAGTGGAGACAAGGTGTTCGGAGGTGAACTTACCCACTCATCACTTGGCACAGGTGGATCAGCAGTCACAGTTGTCACAAGGATCAACTGGTCCTGGGTTTGAATCTGTTTCTACTTGATAAGTGTTGAAATAAAGAGGGCAGTATGGCCCTTGAGGTTAGTTCCAATAGTAATAATTAGCTCCTCATGCAGCAACAGGGGCGGTGGGGTAACCTAGTGGTTAAAGCGTTCGTTCGTCACACCGAAGACCCAGGTTCGATTCCCCTCATGGGCACAATGTGTGAAGCCCATTTCTGGTGTACCCTGCCGTGGTATTGCTGAAATATTGCTAAAAACGGCATAAAACTAAACTCACTCACTCACTCACTCATGCAGCAACACAACCAGGTCGGGACAAAACTGATTAGGGTGGTTAGACTCAGTGAAATAGTTGCCTACAGTATCATACACTGGATTGTCTAGCCCAGGTTGGATTATGTAAGTTGTGCAGCGTTCAGCAGAGATCAGCAGAGCTGTGTTTGCTTGGTGTACCAGAATCCTCAAGTCCCAGTTCTCTAAGATCTACATCACTTCAGCCTTTCCAGCCATAACAACATGATCCAGCTGATGATGGCACACTGATGTAAATGAATTACTGTACAACCCATTAAACCCATTAAACCCAAGTCACTTCACTCTGTTGGAGGCTATGTGATCTATGTCTATCGTTTCTTGCAGAGACATTTAGCCCGGTGTTTGAACTTCTGGCCATTGCGAGCTCGCCTATACCACGATGCAATGATTCTGTTGTACACCGACCTTGCCATGGCGAGAGAAGGCATTGTCAAAATGGATGATTATGCCCTGGAGAAGGTAGGGCATGTCATCTCTCAGGGTAACCATGGTAACGACATGGCGTCCTTATGTTTGGAATTGGTTAAGATCATTTGTTTCATACGATAATGATAATGCATGATTTATGAGCCTCAATCATGTCAATAAAATGTTTAACTGGACTAATGTGCAAGGAAATCATTTTAACTGGAAAATAAGCAATCTCGGAATTCTTGTCAAGATATAAACTCCTTTTGAAAATGTACCTGTCCTGATAAATGAAGTAGTTGGGGTGTGTTTATTAATGTTTATCTTGCAACACAACATACAAGATATTGGTGTGTAAGTATTCATGATGTCTATGTAATTCATTGATATGGTGATGCACTTAGTAGCTGAATGTGATATCAAAGTTGTTTTGCTCTAGGTAAAAAAATATAGTGTTCATCTGTGTAGCTTGTTTATTCATTCAGTATTATCGTTCTTTGTGTGAGTTCAACGGTGGGTTCCAGAAATCCCAGCAACCACAGGTCTTCATCATATTGATGGAATATTGCTAACTGGAGTGTTACACAATAAAATCTTTCACTGTTTCAGATTGATTGTCGTACTTCTAACATCTTTGTACATCTTTTGTAGGCCTGCTTTCTGAGGAGTCTGAATCCTTTTGGCCTGACAAGAGAAGAAAAAATAGCTTATTTAACAAACTGGACAAGGATCAGCCAAGAAATTGATGGTAATTGTGATATCGACTGTATCAAGTTTATCAAGTTCCAGTTTAGAGTGTAGGTCCCCAGCAACCTGCAGCTGGGTCAGGTGGTCAAGTTGGCTGACTTGATAACATGTCATCGTCTTCCAAGTATATGAATCGATGCTCATGATGTCAATCACTGGATTGTCAGTCCCATGTTTGATAATTTATAGGCTGCGATCATGTATAGTCCGTTTGGCTCAAAAGCGGACCGATGAATTGCAATCTAACTCGAAAACTAATAAACAGAAAATACTCAATGAAACACTGATCATAATCAAAACGTCAGACCAACTCTGTGAGTTTTTTGCAGAATTTATGTCCTAAAAATAAAAAAGTTGTTTAACAAACTATCATTAAAATATTGACACAACAGTTCACTATTTGTTACGAGGGACGAGTGCAGAGAAAGGGACAGCCAGGTGTGCGAGAAAGGATGGCAACGGCACAGCACAGGTTGATGAATCAATAACTTTGTCGGTACTTGTGCACATGCTTCTCTAACACCTGGCTGTCCCTTTCTCGGCACTCCTCCCTCGTAACAAATAGTGAACTGTGTCAATATTTTAATGATAGTTTGTTAAACAACTTTTGTAATTTCAGGACATAAATTCTGCAAACAAATCACAGAGTTGGTCTGATGTTTTAATTATGATCAGCGTTTCATTGAGTATTACATGTTTATTAGTTTTTGAGTTAGATTGCAATTCATCGGTCCGCTTTTGAGCCAAACAGACTATAGCTGGAATACTGCTGAGTGCTGCATTAAACAGAAACAAGGACAAGCATCACTATGCTCGATTCCCAATTAGGTTGTCATGCTTATGACTTAACTACTGTTCAAGGCAGCAACACATTCTTGTTGTAAGAGGCGACAAGCTGGACCAGTGGTAAGACTAGCTGACTTGGTTTAAGCATGTCATCATATCAAAATATAATCCTGTAGATTTATACTCATGACTGCCGTGATATTGCTGGAATATTGCTAAAAGCGGTGTAAAACCAAATTCACTCACTCACTGATGCTCATGATGGCAATCACTAGATTGTCTGATCCAGGCTCAATCATTTACATTTCCTGTCATATAGCTGGAAAATTGAGTGTGGCATTAAACAAGGAACAAACAAACCAAACATGTTCAAGGAATCATTATTCCCTACTCGCTCGTGTTTCAGAATCAAACATCTCTTTCCTACTCCACTGTCCTGCCTTCCTGGGCGGCGTCCATCCCAACAACCTACAACTGCTGGGAGGCAAGAGGTCATTCTGGAGGAAGAAGACCGGGAGATGAGAGCTAGGTGGTCGTGTGACTGTCATGTGATTGTTACAGACTGGCTGTGATATACTGATATATATAACCCATCACCAGCGAACTGTGGGAGGAAAACAGAGTTACTTGGCCAGTGGTCTTGCCATCTGTCAACATGGCTTCCCTTCATGGTTCTATATCAAACAGAAATTATGATTATAATCAAGCACCTGAGAGCAAGACCTTTGTTTTATCTGTCAGTATTCATCTGATTTATGTGGTATGGTACTATCATGGTGCAACTAATAGATAATTTATTCAAAAATTCATTACGACTCCATGATGGTATGTTATGCAGGACTCATAAGATGTATTTATCAAAATACTATAATTGTTGCAGAAGTGTTTTACATGATACGTACCGATAATATACTGAATCACTGAGTTGGTTTTATAGCAATATTCCAGCAATAACACCGCAGGGACACCAGAAAGGGGCCTCACACAATGTTCCCATGTGGGGAATCTAAGCCAGGTCTTCGGTGTGGCAAGCGAACGCTTTAACCTCTAGGTACCCCACCTCCCCATAATATCACAGGCTTAATGTATAATTGAAAGAGATGTAAATATGTTAGAACAGAATCAAATAAGTCTAGATGTGGTGATGAGGTGTTAATGGTCAGCAACAACAATGATGTTAAATATAATCCTGAAGAGACGGATAATGTCAGGGTTAGCAGAGTGCCAGTATAGCATCCCCTAGTACAATGACACATAGTCAACCAATACACATAGTGTGGCCACCAGATCCTCATAAGTAAGGGGTAGATGAGGTGGCCTAGTGGTTAAAGTGTTGACTTGTTGCTCCAAACCTGACTAGCTATTCTTGAAACGTTCGTAGCCCTACGAACTTCTTAAGCCCATTCCTAACACATTGGCTACGATGTTAAGTTAGGAATTCTTAGGGCTACGAACCTTTCGAGAATCAGGGCCCTGGTTCAGATTCCCTTATGAGTTCAGTTAAAGAACACTGGCAGGATACAGCTGGAATGTTGATTCTCACTCACTCACTCACTCACTCTGAGTCACTCACTCAGTCTCACCACTCACTCACCGCAGACATGCTTAACAGGTATTACTATGGGGACGTATCCTTTCCTGTTGCTTCACCAGGTATTCCAAATAAGAACAGATACTCTATACTGGTCAACACAGTGTAATGATTGGAGGGGTTCGCTGATCTGTTTGATTGTGTGTCATGTTACCCCACACTGTAACTGGATTGTCTGGTCCAGAGGCATATACTGTCATTGATGAGAGCTGTGTCGAGTCAACAAGTCTGTACATGAATTAACATGTTAACGGCTACTGACACAAATGTTTTTAACTAACACTACTAACACTACAGCACATACACAGACATGCATGTCGTCATATGAGCAAAATATTCTCAAGCATGAGGTTAAACCCTATTTCACCTCACCTCACCTCACTAACACTACATAATAATGAGCTTTTGATGACCAGTACATCCACAGACATCTGCTCTCAATGCTTTGTAAGGGTTTTTAAAGTGTGTTATTATATTTTAATATAAGAATATATATAAGTAATATATGCCTTGTACAAATATGATTTACACACTTGCACACGAGCATGCCTGCACACTTACACATGCTCGCGTCTGCGCCTGCACACACACACACATACACACATTCCCTCTCCTGTGTGAAGTCACTGGAAATGTTCTCAAGATGAAGACAGACAAATGCAACCCATTCTTGGGGATCCTTGTTCTCCTGTAGCATGTGACATGGTCCTGAAGATAGCGCAAGCAGGAACATCCTTCCTCACTCACTCGCCCAGTTCCTCACTCTTACTACTAGTGTGACCACGTGTTGTCTGGCCCAGAGCAACACATGCTTGTCTTACAAGGTGGCAAAACAGATTAGATGCGAGACTCCTTATTGAGAGCAGTACACCACACCCTAATGGTGTTCATGCCGCTCATAATCACTGGTTTGTCTGGTCCAGGCTTGATATTTACTCTACTGTGACTACTAAGAGTACACATGAGATGGAATTACACAAAAAAGCAAGACAAAAATACTGGGATGATACACTTGGTTCTGTTACTACTCGAATGGAGCACCTGCCCAGAGAGTGGTTTCATTGCCCAGGAAATCCAACATGCAGTACCTAATGTTGTTGTGTCCTTTAGACCTCTGAAACAAATAGACTGTTGCTGATAGATTTATTTTGTTTTTGTTATGTACATGTCCAGATTCTTATTCAAATAAAGACAAGAAAGTGATGAGCCTGTTATGTTGAGATTATAAGCGGGGTACACATGTACTGAAGCAGAAAGTCTTTAATATCCCTGTTTTAGGGGTCACCAGTGGCCCTGTTGGCTGTGGCAGTGTAATTTGCTGTGCAGAGTTGCATCCCTTTGGCAAGCCAGGAAGCTATGACATCAACTGTTTCATTACAACAGACAATTGCTTTCTCAGCTTATTGGCATATACTATAATTATCTCTGTTGCAATGTACAGTGTTATAACTGTATATGCAGACTATACAATGTCTGTTACTAAGTGGTCAAATGTAACCAATATCATGATTGGAATGACTCTTTATTAATGAAATACAAATTCCTGCACTTTTTGGGGTTGTGTCCAATCTGGATTCGAACCCAGACTCTGAGAGTGAGGTACCAAATTGCCAGCGCACAAACACAGGTCCTCGTGTCTTTGCGAGGATTAAAGATTTTTAAAAAATATATAAAAATTTGAGATGACCCCCCGACTTGAAATGCTTCACAGTACAATACATAATGATGTATTTTACTGTGAAGCTTTTTGAGTCGGGGGTCATCTCAAAAACAATAAGTTTTCATTTTTAGTCTTCGCAAGCCAAAAGGCCTGTGCACAAAGTCCTCGATCTAACCCTCCCTGGCAAACTGATGCTTTCACAAAAATGGAAGTCTGACAACTGAGACAACAGGTTATCTGGATCACCTACTCTGTAGCCTACACCTATCTGACAGGTAGGTATGACAGGGTGACCCCATGGGCGAAAGTTTTGAATACACAATGTCTTTTAGAAATCTAAATATCTTGCACATTTATCAAAATGATATCAATAATGTGGATATTTCCAAAAGTTGCAGGGAAGGTCTGGATATTTGAAAATGAATTAACATTTTCTTTCTGGGTACAGACGTGGTCTTCCAACCAAGGTAAGAGCGGTGGGGTAGCCTAATGGTTAAACCGTTCTCTCGTCACGCTAAAGACCCGGGTTACAATCCACTAAGATGGTTTGGGCAAGTGGAGTAGACAATTGTACGGTGATTGTAAAGCTATAATTGTAGGGGCCTAAGATTGATTGTAACTGAGACTGTTCCGTGCAAGTGGACCCTAGTTCGATTCTACACATGGGTACAATGGGTGAAGCCCATTTCTGGAATATTGTTAAAAGCGGCTTAAAACCATACTCAACACTCCAACCAAGGTAGGCTGCGCTTGCGCTACACAAGCCCAGAACCAAGCTGGTTATACATGTATAACGCCATACATTACTTGTGCACGCGGCTATATGTTACTGTAAAAACGATCACAGTATTTGGACTAGTCAACTTCATATAAAGGCCCTACTCTTACTTGAAATTCTACCAACTGCATTAATCGACATTTAGCTTTCTCTTCTGAATTTATCTTGGCGCTATTTGCATATTTGTGTACATGTATATTTGCTAATTGCATTCAACCTAAGGCAATACACTGAAGTAGACTGTGTGTGCCAGTGTTGTCCATCACCTACAATCAGTACCACTGTGAGGTTGAAAACAAACTGTTAACCCGAAATCTGTACGTAATCAAAAAACAAACCCTTGTGTGCCGTAATTTTCTTCTTGGTTCTAATCCTGTGTGCACTATTGTGTGGTCATTGCAGGTGATTCAGCGCCTACAGAGCTCACGGGACAGTGCGGCAGCCACGTAAAGCGTTCGCTCGTCACGCCAAAGATCCGGGTTCAGATCCGGGTTCATATGAACTCAACCGGTGAAACCAATTTCTGGTCTCCCCCAGCCATGATATTGATGAAGCGGCATAAAACCACATTCACCCATTACCGATTACATCAACTCCGGCTGTGTTTGTGGTGGAACCTTGATCTGACCGCTGCCACTCACATTCCTGATACAGAACAAGCCTGATTTGGACCCTGTGTATTCTTGCTTTTCCATGTTACAATGTTTGTCTCTGAGGCACGGCGGAACGAAATGAATCCTGCGTCAATCAAAGTTTAACTCATTGAGTTGCGACCAGTGAATATCCGCGTTAGAATTGGTCTTCAGTAACTCGTGCTTGTCGTAAGAGGCGAGTAACGGGATCGGGTGGTCAGGTTCGCTGACTTGGTTGACACATGTCATCGTATCCCAGTTGTGTAGATGTGTGTTCATGCTATTGATCACTGGATTGTCACGTCCAGACTCAATTATTTAAAGACCGTCGCAATATAGGTGGAATATATCTGATTGTGATGTGAAACAACAACCGAACTAACACATGTCAAGTCCTTATGTTATATTAATAGGTGGATGTACCACACCTTTTAAGGCCACCTGTGTTTGCATGTTGGTGATTGCTGCTCGTTTACGTCTATCAAAGCGTTCATTACTCTCTCATTATATCGAGTGGGCGTTCAGGTAAAGAACTGACTTGCCGTTGCATTTGTTTGTGAGTGAGTGAGTGGGTTGGGTTTTACGCCGCTTTTAGCAATATTCCAGCAGTATCACGGCGGGGGACACCAGAAACGGGCAACACACATTGTGCCCATGTGGAGAATCGAACCCGGGTCTTCAGCGTGACGGGCGGACGCTTTAACCATCAGGCTGCCAAACCGCCCCCATTTGTTTGTAACTAATGACAGAGGTTGGACAACTTTGTTAGTAAATACGACTATAATATCACATGTATTGATTCAACATTCAAAGTGACGTGTGACTGCCTTATAACAGTTATTGCTTTATCCTTTTTGCTTTCCTTACCGAATTAAATATTTAATATAAAACTCTAACTTTCCGTCATAATAGGAAATCTCGGCTTCAATTCCCATTTCACGATCCTGACCGTGGTAGTTTATAAGTCTCGATCAAGGCAAGTGGGTGTATCTGGCGTGCTTCAAAGGTGGCACCCAAACACATGCAAAAGGCATGCCAAGTCTTCATGCCACCAGACGCGAGAACACATGGTACGTAAATCATAAAAAATGTCAATTTGGTCACGAATGATTTCCACATACGGTGACAAAGCGTCTTGGGACTGATTATAACATTACACTTATATAAGAATAATTGAATTTTTAATTTTCAACTAAAAGAACAGCTTAAATCAGGAAATGGTATGAATTATATTTTAAGCATTTATCGGGCGTAACAATAATGAATATGTTTATATGATAACAAGTATCGTAACTCGATGACAATTACGACCACGTGAAAGATTATTACAAACTTAGAAGCAGACTAGTAGAAACAATTTCAACAACATAGCCGTAAAAGCCATAAACAGAACAGTGGCAAATATTGATTCAAAGTCCTCCAACTGCTCAGGATCGTAGAATACTTCCTCCAAATCCACAGACACTGAAGACACGTGACCAGGAGAGACACTGCAGCGCCCCCTGTACACTGTGATCACAGAGTGGTCGACATGCCTGAATAGTTCATCATCTGTATGGGTAAGGGTGGACTTCCTGGACGATGTGACTAGTGAATGACGTTCATCACCAGATGGTTCATCATTTGCATTCAGACTGGTGAAATTCAGAGACAGACGTTGGGATCAGGGACTGACCTTCATCGCATGATAGTTCATCATCTGCATGGGTAATTATAAGGGTGGACTTACAGGACGTTGTGAACAGGGACTGACCTTCATCGCATGATAGTTCATCATCTGCTTGGAGATTGGTGGACTTCCTGGACGTTGTGAACAGGGACTGACCTTCATCGCATGATAGTTCATCATCTGCATGGAGATTGGTGGACTTCCTGGACGTTGTGAACAGGGACTGACCTTCAACACCAGATAGTTCATCATCTGCATCATACTGTACGGACACACAAGAAGACGAATCTCTTGGAAGGCAGCATCTGGATACTGGTCGCGAGTTGTGGAAGGAGGTGAGACTTTACTGCTGACAGAGGACAAGGAATTGCTAGAGTGTGCTTCATAAACTGACATAGATCCTGCACATTTGTCCAAAGATGTGGAATGGTCCATTTGCTACAGCAATCTCACTCCTGGGGTCTGCGGGGCTGTGGGATAGCCTAGTGGTTAAAGCGTTGGTTCGTCACGCCGAAGACCCGGTTTCGATTCCCCACATGGGTACAATGTGTGAAACCCATTTCTGGTGTCCCCTGCCGTGATGTTGCTGGACTATTGCTAAAAGCGGCGTAAAACGAAATTCATTCAGTCAGTTATATTTCAGCGTTATCATATATGATATGAAAATATAATTTTAAGGTGTGATCCTTAGAGTTTTAGATTGTATTTTTTTCACATTTACAGGAAGTTTTTTATGTTTGTTTGACATAAATGTGTTTGGTTTGGAAAATGACTATGATAAAACTCCTATACTTCCTTTCAAATAAAGCAAAAACGATACTGAAGTAACAAAGTATTAAACAAATAAAATGTATATTTCTATTATTCTTATATAACGACCATATAACATTGAAATACTAGTATGGTAATAGCCGTCATAATTAATCATAATAGCAACTGCTTGAAAATGCTCGAATACTTTAATCGACTGTTATAACAGGGTGACTCGAGGACTCAAACACGTTAACGGACAAACACTTTCTGAATGAACCTGTAACATATTGTGCATATTTTCCGGGAAATTCAAATGCATGAGGTGGCTGTGGTCTGTCGGGTTTCGTTTTCGATTTGCATCGGTGTGAATTCTTTAAGAGAACCATTAACTTCCGATTACATGAAGTGTGCTTTAATATATTATGGGGCGATTAAGGAAGAATTTGGCTTATTTGGGTATTTTTCAAACTATGGAGTTCGATGTCAACCAATTGCCAAAAGCCTGATGCTGCTGCCTTGGTAGTATGAATTAATGTTTGTAAATCCAAAACTTCTCGTTATTGCAGTTGCTAGGGTTTTTCGAAACTTTCTGGAGGTAACGAGAAAACATTCGAAGCAACAAGAACATAGTTTAAAAAAACTTGAAATAAGTAGATTAAGCATGATTGTAGAAAAGAATAAATGCGAAACTATAACCGAAGTAACGAGAAAAGACTGGACTGGACTGCATCAAGACCACTACGCATGCAGTGACCTTTAGAACAACTTCAGCTGACAGTGATCAACAGTGGCAGTAAGATGTTGTAGATGCTGCCGTTGTAGTTACAAACAAATTAACTTTGTAAGTACCGTATTGCTCGACCTAGGCATATATTTTCTCGAGATACGCTTTAGCTCAAGTCTTAAGGCCTCGGTTATAAATGTTCCAGCTATATGGCGGCGGTCTGTCAATAATCGAGTCTGGACCAGACAATCCAGCTATCAACAGCATGAGCGTCGATCTTCGCAATTGGGATACGATGACATGTGTCAACCAAGTCAGTGAGCCTGACAACCCGATCCCGTTAGTGGCCTCTTATGACAAGCATGGGTTGCTGAAGACCAATTCCACCCCGGATCTTCAAAGATATAAATTCGGGGGGAATTCTTGCTTAAAAACTACACTGCGGGTAATCGAGACCCGGCATTTATTCAATACACGGCGTTTACGCTGGGTTTAATCGAGAAATACATCTAGTTGCAGTAATCTCTATAATTATACTTTAATCTGTCCGTTAATATCTGATCGATGTCACTGCAGTTGTTCGTGATTTCACGGCAATTATGGCGTCACATATATCACAGTAGGTGTTGCATTTTCAAATCATTTTAACTTTTTTTCACCACTCAATCACTTTCACGAGTGTCGCCCCAGACATGATTGATTGATTGATTGAATAAATCACCTACGTTTGATGGTATTTATTTATTTATTTATTTATTTATTTATTTATTTATTTATGCATCTATTTATTATGTGTGTGTTTGTTTTTATGTTTGTTTGTTTTTATGTTGTTTCAGCGGTGAACCTTTTCTTCCCATTTAAATTCTATTGCTTTTTGTGAGTAAATAATATAACGACTAGTTTCAGTACAATATTCTGAAGTGTAAAATTAATTTAAACTGACGGACAAAATAAAGTGTACACTTACGTTTGATGGTGGTTTACATTGATACAAGGAAGAAATGTATAGTCGATGGTGAGGTATTTAATACGTGTAGCATAGGTGTGTGTTGGACCATCAGTTTCCAGCCTAACTTTGGATTACCCTAGTAATTTTCTATGGGTTAAATCTAATCACCGGGTGTATACTTTCAACTGACTGTATATTCATTTGTGAAAATAACAATAATATCATTAATAAACAATGTTTAGGAGGGCAAACATGACTGAGAGAGATTAGTTTTACGCCGAATTTAGCATTATTCCAGCACTATCAGAAGAGAGGGGGACGCCAGAAATGGGTTTCACATATTGTATATACCCATGTGGGCAGTCGAACCCGCTCCTTAGGAGAGACGAGCGAGCACTTTACCACTAGGCTACCCCCAAGCCCCTGGAGGACAAACGCCCTATAGACGACAGCTTATTATAGTAACAAAAGTAAGGGTTCCTTGTATATAGATATAACTTTGGGTTTGAAGATGTGGGCTATGATATGTACATTCTACAGTCAAACATCTCATCTAAACGGACAATCAGGACTTGCAGTAGTGACTGAGTGAGTTTAGTTTTACGCAACCTTTAGCAATATTCCAGCAATATCACGGCGGGGGACACCAGAAATAGGCTTAACATATTGCGCCCATGCATGTAGGGCATCGAACCGGGGTCATCGCGGCGGGATGAGCGTAAACCCCCAGGCCATGCACCCCACCGCCCCGGGACTGGCAGAAAATAATTATACTAGTCAGAGTACTTCATCCTATTGCATCTTATCATATTTTATTCCTCTATAAAAATCAGTCATAGAATGTATAGATTTAAATTATGTAAACGCCACTGTGTGTTTTGAACTGGTTATAATGCATTGTTTCAGAACGTGCTTTGGGTTAACGTGCATCATTTCAGTAGATCATTGCATTTGCAAATTAGAACTAAATATAATTATATCAATCGGGATATTATAACCCTGACCCTCACAAAGTTTAGCTTGTATAGCTTTATCTGGTATATGGTCTCTGCTTGTACTTGACCATTTAAATACATCTTGTATCTTGCCGAGTATTAATTTTAATGTTTATTTATTTTAATGTTTTGTGAAAGGGGTCACTTATAAACGGGTGTGTCATCTCTGATAACGAGTTTGAACTGTCGCGCGACTTTGAATACATCAATATATCCTTGAATCCTAAATAATCCTCAAATAGGAATTTAACGATCAGTTTTAGACTCTTCGTCCTATTTCATTAGTAAAAATCCTACAATATGTGTGAAAAATTTCAGACAAAAGCATCAAAGTATTTTTAGGTAATATTTCATTCCCTTTACAATAGGACATATGAATCCCGTAATCATTCCCCAAAATGACACTTTATTTATTGGATTATTTCGTTAGATCGTGATTCCGACATCCGCACTATTGTTTTGTAAATTCCACTTCGTCTTTTCACTCTTGAGGATCTTCTTCCGCTTTGTTTATGGTTGAATCCCGGCGAAAACGGCTAGAGAAAATATCGTGACGATTTTCCTTTGTTTCTTTGAAAGGTTGGTAATGATATCATGAAATAATTGCACCCTATATCTCTCATGGAACATATTTGTTTAATTCCGAACATGTATGCAGTTGTACATGTGTTGCATACAGCTAGAACTTAAGAACAAGCAAGATTAGCTAACCGATTTTTCCCGCAAATAAATCACAGCTCAATACCGGGAAGACGAATCTATTGCCGGTGCACTGGTGTTATATCGACCTTTTTCTTTCCTTTGTTTAATTTGATATGAGTTTTTAATATTATCGTGTATTGGTGATCTAGTTACTCTTAATAGAAAGCCTTTTCTTCAGCGAAAACCTCGATAAATGTTGGTTTTTTAAAATAGAGTTCGAAATGCCAATCTTACTTCTGTTCACAGCATTGGTTAAGCTTTGTGATGTTATTTTGCAACGTGAGATATTTCAAGGGATTCTTTTGTCCATATGTACAGACGTCTGTTTGTTTTAATTCCATGAAACGCATAGTGCTCTCAGAATAAGTAGGACCTCTTTTGTTAAATTAATTTTCTACCAACAGCACAGTCCAGCATATAACTAGACGACTTTGCACAATACCAAGGTGTGCTCGATGTAGGCCTTGGCTGGAATACGAGTTTATTCATATGAACTACCAACAGCATAGACTCTTTCTAACTTAGTGAATATGCACTCATTCGACAATACTTTGCCAACTAGCATCCATGTTGTGTGGTGAAAATAATGCATTGTGGGTTGATTTATCATGTTATGGATGAAAACAGTAGCGTGTTCTTTCACCAAGAATCTCACTGTGTGCCATCCATCATCTGTATCAATGGCTGTTGAATGGTTATATTTGATATTGTTTTTATCATCAGACTCTCCATCATTATTAACCCGTGAAGGTCCGGGTTAGAATATTGATCCTCATTCTACCATGACATCAGTAAACACTGGATTGTGATTGGTTAATTAAAGTCATTCAGAGGTATATAATCACGTTATACAGGTCTCTGTTTTCCGTGCGCAATCATACATGGTTTACGGTAATGCACTATTTTTGTCTGCCCACTAACATGGCGGACACCAAACAACCTACCGATGCATCGATAAATTACGGCGATTTTACTGTCGGAAATTACACATATGTCTTTAAAGATGGATTTAGCGATGACGGGCTCGACTCACTACTTGCGTAAATCACAGCAATAGGTGTTTATACATACAAAAGTACTTCTCGAAAGCATGGAAACAAATATTCAGTCGAACAAGATCCAAATATCGTCTGCTTTCAGAATAAAAATTCAGCAAAAACAAATATGTTTACGTTGATTCTATGTTATGTCAGAATAGATCCAGCAATAGACTGCTACATATATAATTTCCGTGTTAAATTTATTATCAGCTGTCGTCAACGATATCGCCACTGATCTTGATCCGTAACGGAGGATGCATTAACATCGAGCCGAAGAAATTTTAATGCCTTCCATCGACATAAATAAACAGTTGGGTTATCAATTCAAACAAAATGATAATTTTGAAATTTGTACTGTTTCAAATTTAGCGGTAGTAAAACACAATTACAGTATCTGCAAACCGTTCTGTTTAGCCCAACATATTTTTTTGCTAAAAGTATAATATCATTGAAAAAGTTATTTAGCTTAGTCATGATCCCTCTTATCCATTACACTGCTTGATCTAAAGTAGTCTATTAAAGTATAATAAATTACCTTACCGTGTTTATGCCAGAGGTACACCCTCATGTCCTGATCCATCCTTTCGAAATATCACCACAAATCTGTCTCTTTGTCAACAGACTCGTGAACATGCCAGCGAATCCGATTCAATTTGAATTCACTACACTTTGAAGCCACTAGGTCACAAAACACTTTCCAAAATGTAGAAAATAATATCCGAAGAATCGAATTTGAGCACAAAGTACACACATGAGTGTGTAAGAGTCATCACAGCTGTCGCGACGCAGACGTAGAGGTGCGATGAAATCGTCAAGTTGACAGGGCTTAAAAATTCAACAGTATCTAAATTCGATTTTTAACACGGACTCCTCGTTACAGCAAAAGCTCCACTCTTAAATTTTGTACCAGTACCAGTAATTAGATATCAAAGACTATCTCAGTCATACAATCAGGTTAACCTTGCGCAAACTGTCAGAGGCTCTCCTGTCGCATTTTTCCAAATTTGCACGTAAATGTAAACAATGACTTCGAGAAAGGTCAAGGCCATGAGGTTGCTGCCATTATTCTGGTGGGGTAAGGGTCTACTGTGGAATTTTCAAATGTGAACCAAGCTTTTAAACTTATTTGAAATATGTTTTCCAACTTATCCGTTAATGATTGGTGATTGATGCATTGAAAAAACAAAAGCGTGATTTGTTATTACTGAATCTGGAGTTTGTTAGTCATTGACGGTTTGCCACCAATCACCCGTTTCGGGCGATGCCACTTGAGATTGGAATGCGAGGTCGCGCTTCACGTATTGACTCGCGTAACCAAAGAAAGAGCTCCACCTGAAATTGTTCATAAAATTGTCATGGTAGAATGGAGATAAACTACTGTGTTGGAAAATCAGAGGTATATATTGAAATTATAATAGCTCTAAATTGTTCATTTAAAACCTCACGCCACGCGTTCGGTTTTAAATGAAATTTAGAGCTATTATAATTTCGTTATATACCTCTGATTTTCCCACACAGTAGGTTTATCTCCTAAGTAACCCATGCTTGTCGTAAGAGGCGACTAACGGGATCGGGTGCAGGGGTGGAAATAACTTTAAGATTGCTAGTGTACTTCGGTACAGTGGCAC
Organism: Haliotis rubra; assembly: GCF_003918875.1. Classification (NCBI taxonomy): domain Eukaryota; kingdom Metazoa; phylum Mollusca; class Gastropoda; order Lepetellida; family Haliotidae; genus Haliotis; species Haliotis rubra. Next base: position 3,189,855 of record NW_025765447.1, read on the forward strand.
ATGTAAAATCACTTGCCCTGATATTTTTTCCACTATAAAGGCCGATTTTCTTCTTGATTTTTTTAAATAAACAACATAATTAATATTGGAAAGTCAACTGGACACCGGTACAGCATGTTATGCTAATTTGCTTGCCCGACAGAAAAAAACACTGGACTGGGACGTCAGGCAATGGAATATTTCAACCCCTGGGGTGGTCAGGCTCGCTGACTTGGTTGACACATGTCATCGGTTCCCAATTGCGCAGATCAATGCTCATGCTGTTGATCACTGGATTGTCTGGTCCAGACTCGATTATTTACAGACCGCCGCCATATAGCTGGAATATTGCTGAGTGTGGCGTAAAACTAAACTCACTAACTCACTCAATCATTATTGTGATTATACTGACAAAATATTGACATGCACATTGTTTAGTTTGACTAAAATAAATGAGAAAGTTGTCCCATGGTATCTGTCTTCAGTCCAAATAATCACCATTACTCTTTCAAAGAATGATACTTGATAGAGCGCCTCACTGGTGTAGTGGTTAGAGTGTCCGCCCGGAGAGGGGAAGGTAGAAGATTAGATCCCCAGCCACGTCATACCAAAGACGGTACTTGTTGGTCCCTGGCTGTCACTCAGCGTTAATGGGTACAACAAGGACTGGACAGCTCGAAGTCAGTATAATGTGTCTGAGTGGGGTATTCATGCTTAACTGCAGCATATTATCTCAGTGAGCTAGCACTATAAAACCAGCTTAAGTCTGGGCTAGTACAGAGCGAAATATTCTTAAGCACTATGTTAAGCCCCATTTCACCTCACTTCAAAGAATGATATGGATGTTTAAAGTTTTGTACACATTAAATTCCTTAGTCCTATGTGTATTTGAATCATTCTGTGCATTAAACATGATTGTACCATGTGTGTACATTCAATTTAGATATTGCACAGGTTATCAAGAGAATATTTATCACTAACTTGAATAAAATATATTATCACAACATAATTTGTAAAAAGCAAATTAAACAACATGATTTTAAAGTGAACCTATCAGGTACCATTAACTTTCTTTAACTGGACTTCAAATCCAATGAAGTTTAACCTGCTGTGATTTGAAGTCAGTATGTCACGGTATTTCACCGTGTGTTACCTATTCAGTGATTCGGAAAATTGAAACTGTTAAATGAGTATTGAAAGCGTTATTACATCAACAGGACAATGGTATTGCTATTTGTTTATCCTCTATTCAATTGAACTGCTTCTATGAATATTATAAGAAATGTGATTTCTTTTCAGATCTAAAACCAAGTGTGTTATAGATCATGGGTCCCAAGAGAGAAGCACCAGCTGATGATGTGAGTAGAAATGTTGTTTTTTCTGTGAGTGAGTTGGGTTCAGTGCTGCTCAGCAATGATACAACATGTCTGTGTGTAGTGAACAGGTACGAGTTGTTTAAAGGCACTATTTCACACCACACTACTCTAAAATAAAATTTCTCTCAATAATATTATCAGCCATCAGGGAATCAGGGAAGTTACCATATAATTTATTTATTTCTCTCTCTCTCTCTATCTCTCTCCCCAATTACATTATTTAGATTACAATATTAAATTGAAAAATTTGAATGAATTCATGCAATGTTACATTAAATCGACTCTCGCTCCCTCAATCGGCCGAACATTATTTTAATCCAATTCCATAGAGTTATGATCCTTGGAACGCTCTTTACAAATATCCTCTTACTCAGTGAATTGTGCAAAGAACTCAGTGCAAGACAAAATGACGCTTATGTCCGGCGTAAAAACATAAGTGCAACTTGTGACTGAAACCAGTTTGGCAAACACAGACAACACTGTGTGCAACACTAGAGAGTAATTGTTTACATTCCATATACGGCAAGTGTTCTCAGTTTGGAAGCTGTTCACCTCGAAGTTTCAATTATCGATTTCAGGCAAGTCGTAAGGGATGATAAGTCCTTTATTGCATAAATAGGAAGTTAAAGTGAGTTCATATGCCCCCAATATATATAATATAAAAATATTATCAGAAATGTGTGAAATTGTGTCTTGACACACAAAGACAGATCAATTGTTATAGTCGGGGCAAGCCTTGGTAAACCTAATGGAGACGGACTCAGCTAAATGATAAATTACACAGGTCTGCCAGTGTTAATAGTGGTCCACATTATTTTGATACGGCCATCTTATAGCTTGGATACAACTTGTGTGAGACAACAAACTAACAACTTTGGGTCATCTTTTAGCTTGGATACAACTTGTGTGAGACAACAAACTAAAAACTTTGGATTGGTCAATCATAGATTGGTACCCTCCCCTTTACTTCTAACGGCTGCACAAAAAAACATGCCTGCTGAACATGCATCGCACATTGTTCGAAAGATGTATGCTAAATATAGCCTATGTGGTATTTTCCAAAATTGTGGACAGTGACCAAGGCACATCAGAATATGTGGAATTTGAAACAGTTTTGATTCACTATAATGGGTGTACCATCATTGTAACACTCTTCACCATTTTGACCTTATCCTCTTGAAGTCTCCACAAAGTGGGGGTCCTGACCTGTCCTTGTATTTTGGTGTTGATATGAGCGCAAGTTGGGTCTGCCTATTCATATAAATGGTTGAGATGAATAGGTTAACTGAATATCACTTATCAGTCGATTATGGATAAATATTGGAGAAGTAACTTTGGGCAAAAAGGATAAAGAAATATCTGAAAGAAATCAACACATTTCACATGACTTGTGAGCGATGACATATCTAGACTAGGATTAATAAGCAAACACTGTCCTGGGCCCCGTTCCACAAACAATGGTAGCGCTAAGATGATCGGTACTCCTATACTTTGACATGGACTTACAACTGTCGTCACTTTGAGGAATGGGGCCCTGAACATAATTTAGCAGCCGATAAATAAACACCTATCCTTGTGTATTGTCTGTGTAAGTTAAAACTTCATTTCATCACAATAGTGTATGTACGATATTATCGATGACACAATTTTCAGAAACATAATCATATCGAAGATATTTCTTTAGCCTGCCCCTGGCACTAATACCATTCAGTGTCCAACTCTGATGGTGTTCATCACAGTCGCTAAAGATTTTCATGTTTGTCTTCTCAGGGTGCTGGAGACGTAAGTGTCAAGAAAGCAAAGACAGAGGTTTGTTTCCTTGTTACTCTTTTATATGAATAAAACATGATTAACATCTAACTTATTGGCTGATTAGCACATTTGACAAATGTGTACTCACTCAGGGATTTACCTGGAGTGCTGTATTTGAGGGTCCCTGGGGCTCCCACTCGTAATTTTCAGGGGGTACTGGACTACAAAATGGGGGTCCCAGACACTTGAATATTATTATTATTATTGTTATTGTATTGTGTATCATGATCATCACATTGTTACAGTAATTAAATTTCAAATAATACATTAACCCAGCTAGTACCAAACTCAGTTATAACTTATTGTTACTTGATTGGAATTTTTACAAAAAGTATTTGGATTTTTTCTGCATCCCTGTGGATGCGCTAATAAATTTTGTTGCGTCCATTGTCAATTTTTATGAGTATAGGACGCAGGAATTCGCATCCTGTAATCACAGCTCACTGACTGACTGAGGTATGTCTTTTAGCCCTGACTGGATCTGTTAAACTTTGGCTCTCAGTACAGAATTGTGGCCATTAGTTCAGACAGGATCTGCTAAATGTTGAATCACTGTACAGAGTTGAAAGCTTGGTCCTGACAGGATCTGGTAAACGTTGACTCACTGTACAGAGTTATGTGACTTAGTCCTGATCGGATCTGTTGAATTTCAATTATTTGTTTAAAAACAACAACATACAATTGATGGATGCCTGAATATTGAGTAAATTAATTTTGCATTACTCTGCACTTATCAATAGGGCTGTGATGATATATCGTAGTATCGATAATTGTTGTACTTTATCTGACGATAAACATATCAATTTGATTTTATTTTATCGTGACCTTAAATTCGTTAACTTTCACAAGCAATTGATGGTTATGTCAAAATTTACATTGTTACTTGCTATAAAAATATAGTATTTTAAAGAAAATCACTAAAGATAGCATTTTGTGATATGCAACGTATCGTTCCAAGATATCATGATACGTATCATGAAATTTCTGTATCGTCACACCTCTAGTTAACAATATTTTCAGCTAAATCAGATGCTGAATATGGAGTGTATATGAAGCTTGGCCACTAGGGCTGTGTATTGCCCAAAATATCGTATTGCGATATATTGCAATACACTCTTCTGTATTACGATACGTATTGCGATATATTGTGAAAGAACAGTTATTGAGATCTGTCCACTTGGTAATATTCTTTACCTTCAAAATGAATCTTAGTATATGTGAGTAACCATTGTGCATTGTATAGCTTCTTTCAAAGTGAAAAACGGAAAATCCAGAACATTCTTCTGTTTATATTTTTATTTTAAAACAGCAGGGATCGACACTCACTAAAAAAATTAACTGGCCCCCCGGGCTAGTGGATTTTGTATGTCACTAGTTTTTTCCCCAAATTACTAACCCTACGCTTTACTATAAAAAACCTTTCAACAAGTCTTTCTTTTAATTGTAACGGCTGTCCAAAGGAAAGTTAACGTAGATAAATGTATGATTTCTCATTTCATATATATGACAAATTCAACTGAAACTAGCTTACACCATGTCCTCCATCGACCCACCCATACTATTTATATACTTTAACTTCTTTAAACAGCAAAGGATGTTGAATTTCAAATAATTTAAAGAGTTAAAGAATTTACTGGACACATCTGTATTACTCAAGAAAAATTTAACTGAAGTCACAATCATGTGACATGATCTTGAAGTGCACATTCTAATCAAAACGATGATTAATGCACCTTTGTCTTTGAATAAAAGTATTATTAACATTACCTATTTCATGAATGACGTTTGGTACACATTCACATAAAGAGATGATTTAACAAATCAGGTAATGTACACTTTATCAGGTAATGTACACTTTCTTTAGACTGAATAGAATAATGAAAAAAAAAATGAAACATGAGAAACATGACCTTATAAGAAGATAGAAGCCTATGTTTATCAAGAAAAATATCAGCTCGTGAAACATTATTGCTATGTCATACACCATTTAAGCTATGTTTATTATATTATTCAAATAATTTTCGACTTAGATAAATTTATTTCAAATAGTAATACAAATTTACACACTTAAAATGTCCATATAAACCACGAAGGAGACTTTAACTCCCACTATTTTAATCCATTTGTAAGATGACATAATATCCTCTTACCTATTTCTTCTATTTTTCATTTTTACGTAATTAGAAAATTATTATATAAAGATTAATTAAATGATATGTATGGTCGCCTATTTCCCGATAACCGAGTCTTTTCACCCGGTAACATGACACAACATTGGGAAATGCTTCCGTTTTCAAAGCTCCGTATGAACAACAGTGTCAACACTCTAGAACATTCATTTGATGGCCGCTATTCTTCCAAAGCTCTAATCATCAATAATATCACAGTAACCTTGCCAGGAGTATTTTCGCAGTGGTAAGAAGCAATTTTATTGGATAAAGATTGGTTTCTAATGACGCTTTTTCGCCACAGTCTGCTATAAGGTTCGTGATTGGTAAAAATCATGCTCGTAAGCGAATCATATTACAGCAATGGATACCGTCCGCATAAACGAAAACTTTTAGACAAAAGTTTTGGGTACAATAATGCTATTCTGAAGGTGTTAAGCATCATGTCGTCATATATACGTAAATTATGGAACTTATTGGACGTATCGTGAAATTTCTGTATTGTCACACCTCTAAGTATCAATATTTTCAGCTAAGTCAGATGCTGAATATGGTGTGTGTGTATATGAAGCTTGGCCACATATTCTCATTGAGTTCACATGTGATTTCCTTCCCCAGAGTGGAGAGGCTGTAAAATCGAAGAAAGGCAGAGGCAAACCTCGTGTTCAAGAGGAAACCAAGAAAGCGGTAAAATAACTGTTTCGATGAAGAGTTGAAGTTGGTAGAGGAGGGGAAGACATTCTCAGTTGTCCTCTTTGCTGCAAGGTCACTTTTTCTGTGTCATATTGAACCGTGAAGATCCGGGGTAGAATAGGTCTTCATCAACCCATGCTTGCCACAAAAGGCGACTATGCTTGTAAGAAGCACTAACGGGATCGAGTGTTCAGGCTCGCTGACTTGGTTGACACATGACACATGTCATCGGTTCCCAATTGCAAAGATCGATGCTCATGCTGTTGATCACTGGATTGTCTGGTCCAGACTCAATTATTTACAGACCGCTGCCATTTAGCTGGAATATTGCTGAGTGCGGCGAAAACTAAACTCACTCACTCACTCTTTGTCATATCATTTTTCATACTGGCAGAAAATGTACCAGGTCACAGCAAAATTAGGTTTTAATTCTGTAAAATCTGAAATGGTCATCAGCATGTTTTAGCTCGAAAACATTCGAGAGTGATCAGGCAGGTTAAAGTATACAGCCAACGGAGCAATACAGGTTTTGGAGTAATATATTTAATCCATGACACTTAATCTTCAGTGTGCCTGAATACTGTGTGCACAGACATGTGAATATATCATTACATTGTGTATTGAATTTTTATACAAGTGAGTCAGTGAGTGAGTTTAGTTTTACGCCGCTTTTAGCCATATAGCAATATCAAGGCGGGGGAAATGGGCTTCACACATTGTACCCATGAGGGGTATCAAACCCAGGTCTTTGGTGTGACAAGCGAACGCTTTAACCACTAGCCCAAGCCACCACGCCATATTGATACAAAATGATCCATGTTAGTTTAAGCTTTGTATACAAAGAGAGTGCCAAAGAGAATGTTACTTGGTGTGAAAATGCTCGATTCTGTTTGTGTGAGGAAGTCTTTAAATTATTCTTTGATTAAGTGTCAAATTGACCCAAGTTTAACACAAATTTTGTTTTCACAGGCGCCTGTAGACACAGATGTCAAGAAATCCAAGACAGAGGTGCGTTACCATGGTTACATTTATCAGTTTTGGTCCATCATCCACTAGTTCCTCCAGTAGCATTGACTATTAAAGCACTTGTTTAACTATATATACTACCCATCAAAAGTGTAAATATAGCCACTTACTTCAGTCAACTGTTCTAAACTAGATTTTGCAAAATATTCCATACTGTCTAAAGGTACTGTTTACACATGAACTGATGTATTGTAAAACAAATTCGTAACCTTGAAAAGATTATTGTCATGATTTCAATAAATGATGAAAATCAGTGAATATTTGTGAATTCTTAATGAAACTTTACACCAAAATGCATCTGTTCACATGTACGATATTTCACATGCTTTTAAGCAGTTTGATGCATGATCCTCGTGCAATTCATCTGCATAAGGTTTGCAGTTGGTTCCCCCAAGTTAGTGGAGAAATTCATCTTCGATGTAACCATACGTATTTACATAACATATAGTGATTGCTTTAAGTGAGCCTAAACTTTTGATGGGTAGTATAATTTATAAATTTTATGTGATAACTGTGATGGCATACTCTACATCATGTACATGACCCAGCCTAAAAAAGGTCAGGTGTCAATAAGTTATCTTGAAAATGGCCAACCCATCATAATAATTGGCTTATTAGACTCTAAGTAAGGAATTTGTGTGAGAGAGCAGACATTTCTTCTGTCACTGCATTGAAACACACGTCATCGAAAGCACAACATATTCCTTTCTTGGAAACCAGATATGTCATCTGAACCGATTTATCTTTTTACGTGATACCCAAAGATAATATTTTTCCATTGATTTTGTGGAGTGAGTGAGTTTAGTTTAACACCACTTTTAGCAATATTCCTTCAATATCACTTTGGGGGACACTAGAAATGGGCTTCACACATTGTATCCATGTGGGGATTCGAACCCAGGTATTCAGTGTGACAAGCGGACGCTTTACCCACCAGGCTACTCCACCGTTTCTCTTATTTTGTGGAAATGAAAAATAGGACTTTATTCTAGTGATTGGCTTCACAACTAATTTCTCATGTTAGAACATCGGCAAAGGTAGTGGTCACAGTAGTCACCTAGGTGCTGTAAATGTTTGTTCTGAGCTGCAATACCTAAACCAATAATCATGGTTCTGACAAACATTCAAGACGTTCTTGTTGTCTTTCACAGGCGGCTGGAGACACAGATGTGAAGAAAGCCAAAGAGGTACGTTACCATGGTTAATATCTATAAAGAATGTCATTATGAGCAGCTTTTGGCATTGCCCTGATTCGCCCTGATGCCTTGTCAGCGGCGTACCCATTCTCAGGGGTTTCTCTACCCGTGAAGGTCCGGGTTAGAATATTGATCTTCAGTAACCCATGCTTGTCGTAAGAGGCGACTAACGGGATCGGGTGGTCTGACTTGGTTGACACATGTCATCGGTTCCCAATTGCGCAGATCGATGCTCATGCTGCTGATCACTGGATTGTCTGGTCTGGAATATTGCTGAGTGTGGCGTAAAACTAAACTCACTCACTCACTCAGTGGTTTCTCCGAAATGGTACACATCTAAGAAAGGCATCACTTCTGGCTTTCGTCCTATCTCACGTTGACAATGGCAAATACCATTTAAAGTGCTGTTTAAACCGAACTCGTTTTGAAAAGACTCAATCAATAATGATTAAAACTGTTCCCAGAGAAGTGTCCATTAAACAGACAACATTGTTTGGGATGTGCTGTTATGAGATGTTAAAACTAGTGTCCGCACCATCTTTACATCCTTGTTTCAACGAGCCCTGGCACAATGTGTTTGTTTTACAGACTAAAGAACCAGTAAAGAGAGGCCGAGGCCGACCTCGTATCCCTGATGAATTTAAGAAAACGGTAGGTGTCAATACAGCCACGACACCCACACAAGTCACAGGTGTCAACTCCCATTGTCAATACTTTTGCTGAGACATACACTTATTATTCCCCTGGCATGTAGTGGTGGGGGATATAGTCAGTGCCTTGTCTGTCTGTATGTACGTGCATCCGTCCGTAATCATCTTGTTTCCGGAGCATAACTAAAAAAACATTCAATATTTTTCAACAAAACTTGGTACAAATATCCAACAGAACCTGAAGTGGTGCCTTTTGCTATTGGCAGAGTTTTGGCATTTTTAATTTTCTCGGTTTCCATGGAAACAATTGGACTTCAAGTTAAAAATTCAAGTTGGACTTGAAGTAACTGTCAGATGATTTGGTGATTACCCGACGCTGACATGCACCAATTACTTTATGTTTGGTGATTACCTGACATACACTAGTTACCTTATGTTTGGTGATTACTCGAGGATGACATGCACTAATCACCATATGCTTTGCGAGGGGTATTAAAATGGACTCCGTCCGTGCGTGCGCGCATGCGTGTGTGCGTCTGGCACATCTTTTCCGGAGCATAACTCTAAAACCGTTCAATGTTTCTTCACAAAACTTGGCACATAGATAGATCTGGTGGTGAACTGGTGCCTTTTGGTATTTTTGGATTTCTGAATAAAATATTTTTTGCGTTTCCATGGCAACAAGTTTGACTTAGACTGATATTGGTGGTAGTACTCTTTTCCGGAGCAGAACTCTAAAACCGTGCAATGTTTCTTCACCAAACTTGGCACATAGATAGATCTGGTGGTGAACTGGTGCCTTTTGGTAGTATTTTTTTTCGAATTCTGAATAAACAATTTTTGGCGTTTCAATGGCAACAAGTTTGACTAAAACTGATATTGGTGGTTGTGCTGTTTTCCAGAAAGAACTCTAAAACCGTTCAATATTTCTTCACCAAACTTAGCACATACATAGATCTGGTGGTGTACTGGTGCCGTTTGGTAGTTTGGGATTTCTGAATAAAATATTTTTTGCGTTTTCATGACAACAAGTTTGACTTAGACTGAAATTGGTGATAGTGCTCTTTTCTGGAGCAGAACTTTAAAAACCTTTCAGTACTCCTTTCCACTTTTCTATATACATACCTAAATATTTGACATAATCATAAGTCGTAGACATAATCATGAAGAGTATTTTGCCATTGAGGGGGATATTGATGACTTTGTCTTCTTGTTTATGTGGTTTTGATGTGGTTAACAGGGTCAGGTGGTCAGACTCTGGTGGCTGGAAAATTGCTGAGTGCTGAGTGAGGCAAACCTTTGGTGATTATCTGAGGCTTACCTCGTTTTACCTGACGTTTGGTATAGATGCTTATACCGTTTCCAAGCATGAGGTGGTGAATGAGTACAGCAGGATATATATAGGGTATATGAGGGCTAACAAAGACAATGGATGATAAAAACAAGATGATTAACAATGAACACAAGCATAAACATACATAATAAGCCAAATAACAACATGATGAATAGGATAGCAGTGGGAGCGGGGAACTGCTGATTAGGCAAGGGGATTAGTTAGAGAAGCCAGAGAGGGGTGGAGGGATTGGATTGGGTTAATTAGTTTTGGATTAGGTGGTGGTAGGCTGATGGGATGAAATAGCCCTGGTCCCTTTTAAGTTGTTTAAGCACTATACCGAAATGTCGCAATTGTACAATAAAGAAGTTGATCATCCATAAACACTTGTCTTTCCTAAAACAAACACATAAGGGCCAATCACTGGATTGTCTGGCCCGGTTTTGATTATTTACTGACAACTGTCATACAGCTGAAAGCTTTGAGTGCTAACTAACAAACTAACTTCAGGCTGACATACAGTAATCAACCACAGTCAATTTGGTTTCCCTTGTTGCAGGTGAAAAAGGTACCAACCGGAAAGCCGAGGGGTCGTCCACGAAAATATAAATCTACGGTACGTGATTAACCAGCATTTGGGGTCAAGGTGCATGCTGGGTATAAATATGGGAAGAAGTCTGTGGGGATACATATGTGTTGTATATTTTGGCAAGTGTGGCACAGAAAATCTCCTGGAATGCAAGATGATACCATAGGAACCATGGTAATGGTAAAATGATTGTACAGCTGTTACCTGTTGGAGTAGTGTGCAGTTGCCTGATGATGATGATGATGATGATGATGATGATGATGATGATATGAATCATTCTGATTTGAGTTGGGGTCAATGGGGTCGATGTTCCAATCGGGATTGCTTGGTCCAGCCTGCTTGGGACGGTGGGATAACATAGTGGTTAAAGTGTTCGCTCGTCACACCGAAGACCCAGGTTCGAATCCCCACATGGGTACAATGTGTGAAGCCCATTTCTGGTGTCCCCTGCCGTGATATTGCTGGATTATTGCTAAAAGCGGTGTGCAAAACTCACTCACTCACTCTGAATTGAGTGACATGGGCTTGAACTCACAGTGTCAGGGTTTATGACGTAGTAGTGGAATGGAAAAGAAACCTTGACATGTATTCTCTTGCAGGTGGTTCTATGAGAATATAAGTTGATTTGTTGAAGTTCTTTTTTCAGAATAATGAAGTGAAGAGAAATGGAAGTTCAACAGGAAGAGGTCGAGGTCGACCAAAGAAAGTAGGTGCATTACTTTGTCTATGATGTTTAAACTAGTACACACATATTTTATAAGTGTTAACAGACACAGGTTTCCCAAGTCAGCCAGCTATCCCCCGACATGTCAAGTGGTAATGTCAGCTTGGTTTGTTTCAGGTCGCTGTTGAGTCTCAATCTGAGGATGATGAAGAAGAAGATGATTTTGTAGTTGAGGAAGAGAACTCGGCAGGAGAGGAAGAAGCAAGTGAGGTCAAACCTGTAAAGAGCTCCCCCAAAAAGGTGTGTCATATAGGCTACATTGGTTGTTACCTTGCCCTTTGAAACTGGACTGTGAGTAAGTTTAGTTTTAGTGTTTAGTTTTACGCCACTTATATCAATATTCCAGCAATAATACGACAGGGGACACCAGAAATTGTTCTCACACAGTGCACCCATATGGGCAATCAAACCTGGGATTTGGGGCGTGATGAGCGAAAGCTCTAAACACATGGCTACCCCACGGCCCCTCTCATAGTGGTGTAGTGATACGGCGATACAGTGTTGTATACTGGTATTATCATACAATTAATCATTCTTGTCCCTGTGTCATGATACATACAATACATTACATTAAAAGATTATTATAGTGAAACATGTAAATTAACCAAACCTTATTTGTATTTACCTGCAGCAAGTAGCATAGCCTTCACAGTTCCCCCCAGGCTATATATTTCTGCCTGTATATGTCATATGATATATATTTAGTACGCTGTATTGTTACACTTATATAGGGGCAGTGTGGTAGCCTAGTGGTTTAAGGCGTTCGCTTGTAACACTGAAGACCCGGGTTCGAATCCCCACAAGGGTACAATGTGTGAAGCCAATTTCTGGTGTCCCCTGCCATGATGTTGCCGGAATATTGCTAAAAGCGGCATAAAACCAAACTCAGTCAGTCAGTCAGGCGATTCCCCATGAGTACAATATGTGAAGCCCATTTCTGGTGTCCCCCGCCGTGATATTTGCTGAATATTGCTAAAAGCGGCATAAAACTAAACTCACTCACTATCTCACTATCTATCTCTCTCACTCACTCACTCACTCACTCACTCACTCACTCACTCACTCACTCACTCACTCACTCACTCACTCACTCACTCACTCACTCACTCACTCACTCACTCCTCACCTCACTCACTCACTCACTCACTCACTCACTCACTGTTACACTTATACGAGTGGTGACTATTGAAGGGGGAAACAACTATTGCGATAGCAATAGTCTATTGCGACCAACTATTGCAATACTATTGCAATATTTTTTTCTTTCCTTGTATTGTCTCATTTGAAGTCATTTCCCAAATGAATGGATAGCTTATATGAAATATAAACAAGTTGAAATAGTTTCAACCCCTTGTAATAACTAATAAGAAACTTGAAAGCCAGATCGAGTAAACAGTTAAAACATAAACTCAATGAAGCTGCAAGTCTTCACCAAATCTTCCTGTATTTTGCGCTGCACATTTATCAACAGAAACCGGTTACTAAACTATCAATAGTCACACATACCATCAATGCATCGATAGTTTTTCGTTTCTACCATCAATTAGTTGCTTTCGGAGACTCTGAGGTTCGTGTGTCAACCGTCTGATCAACTACCATCGGATGAGTGGGTTTTTTTAAGTGCGCAGGGTTGTATACTGAACACTAGGGGTTGTGACAACACTGAAAGAGCCTGCAAGTATTGTCAGCTCCAAGGTTTTTACACCCAGTCACAAGTGGAGATCGATCCAGGCACCTTCGCTTAGTACCCTCCAGCCTATATATTCCTGCCTGTATATGTCCTATCATATAATTTCAGTCGACTGTATTGTTACACCTATACTCCCTCAGAAGAAATTGGTTTGTTAACACTGGACAAATGTTTTCTTCCATGCCAAATTTGATTCCTGATTCTTTTTCAGAATAATGCAGTGAAGAAAAATGCGACGCCAACAGGAAAGGGTCGAGGTCGACCAAAGAAGGTACATTACTTGATGTTTTGCAGCAGTTTCTTTGTTGACTTTTAAGCTAATCCACTCGTATGTTAAATACGAGGAGTCCCAAACCAGGGCTAGCAATATGAGAAATCCAAAGTTTCGAAAGTGTGTGGCCATTTATTCCATGTTTGTATGTTGTTATAGGTAAATGTGGCATAATGAATCATTTGTACAGTTTAGTTATTGTTGGCACACCTGTACTTTGCAGGCCCCTGTTGCACCTGAACCTAAGGAAGAGGACGAAAAGGACATTGAAACCATTGAAGAGAACTCTGCAGGAGGGGAGGAAGCCAGTGAAGAGGTCAAACCGGTGAAGAGCTCCCCCAAGGTGTGTAGAGTATGCTTCACTGGGTTACTCATGGAACCTTCTTCCTCTGGGGAGTCTGGGTAAAGCTGTCCCTAGCATCCGATGCTTGTCCTCCAAGGCAGTCTCATCAGGGCTGGGTCTCACAAAGCCATCATAGTGCTACAACTGTCATAAGCCTATAATCAATTTGGGGATTTACGTTCGAGCTTCGATCACTATGTGGAACATGATCCAGGGCCTTGTCTCATTGGTGGGTGGTGGCTAGCCTAGTGGTTAAACTAAACGCGTTCACTCGTCACGCCAAAGACCTGGGTTAGATACCCCATATGGGTACAATGTGTGAAACCCATTTCTGGTGTCCCCCCGCTGTGATATTGCTGGAATATTATTGCTAAAAGCGGCGTAAAACCATACTCACTCATTCCAACCAAGATAGGCTGCGCTTGTGCTACACAAGCCCAGAACCAGGCTGGTTGTTCATGTGTACAACAGCATACATCACAGGTCAAAGTGACCCAGGTCACCTTGACCTACTGATCATGTGTACAGACTCCACATCACATTTCCTCTTTGTACAAAGATGCAACATATACACACAATCAAGTTACTGTAATCAACATATTTACTGCCGTGGGAGCAAATTTTATAACTTCCTTTCTTTTTTTAAATCATTAAGCTACGGCATGGCAAAAGCAATGTCATCTCTCAAGATAGGCTGTGCTTTCGCTACACAAGCCCAGAACCAGGCTGGTTGTTCATGTATACAACAGCATACATCACCTTGCAGCAGCTTGAAGTTACACTGTAAAACAAATATCACAGTATCTGGGCTTGTCAACTTTATACAGAGGCCCTACTCTTAATTTCTACCAATTGCATTAATTGACATTCCGCTTTCTCTTCTGAATATTGCTAAAAGAGTCATAAAACTAAACTCACTCACTCACTCCCTCCAAGCAATGCTAGTGCTATGACAGTTGTAAGCCTATATTAAAGTATGGGAGCTAAGTATCTTAGAGCTATGATTACTTTGTGGAACTGTGCCCATTGCTTGATTGCACAAACATATTGTAGTGCTACGACTGCCGTACATCAATGCTGGGGTATAGAAGGTGGCCACAGAAGATATACAAATATCTGCAGAGTATCTTTATTTACTGTGGTAGTACACAGTACAGGTCTAACCCCCTAAACCCCATCACCATATTTTATTTCATGCAGAAGAGAGGTTGACCTTAGTGTTAACAGCCTGAAAAGTTAGGCCTTCTCATCCCCTCTGTTTCCTTGAAACAGAATAGAGGTCTTCTGATCAGGTGTAAAGTTAGAACCCTACACAGCATCTTTCCTTATTTTCAACAGAAGAGAGGTCGACCTAAGAAGAGGGTTTCAGCCAAGAAGCAGGCAGCAGGCAAGAAGCAGGCAGTAGCTGAGTCATCAGAGGAAGGTGAGTAGTCAGACGGTGCTCGTCGGGGTCGTCAGAGGAAGGTGAGTAGTCAGCAGGTGCTTGTCAGGGTCATCAGAGGAAGGTGAGTAGTCAGCAGGTGCTTGTCGGGGTCATCAGAGGAAGGTGAGTAGTCAGCAGGTGCTTGTCAGGGTCATCAGAGGAAGGTGAGTAGTCAGCAGGTGCTTGTCAGGGTCGTCAGAGGAAGATGAGTAGTCAGCAGGTGCTTGTCGGGGTCGTCAGAGGAAGGTGAGTAGTCAGCAGGTGCTTGTCAGGGTCATCAGAGAAAGGTGAGTAGTAAGCAGGTGCTTGTCGGGGTCATGTGAGGAAGGGGAGTAGTCAGCAGGTGCCTGTCGGGATACGCTGGAGATATGTGTTCCCAGCATCCGATGCTTGTTGTGAGAGGAGACTTATTGGGTCAGTGAGTGGTGTTGTGGACCTGGTGGTTGTTTGACGTCATACCTCAATGATGGGATTTCAATCACCGAGTTGTCTGGGACCCGTGAAGATCCGGGTTAGAATAGGTCTTCAGCAACCCATGCTTGTCATGACAGGCAGCTAACAGAATTGATTGGTCAGGCCAGCTGACTTGACACATGTCATTGTAACCCAATTGCGTAGGTCGATGCTCATGATGTTGGTCACTGGATTGTCTGGTACAGACTTGATTTTTTACAACCGCCATATAGCTGGAATATTGCTGAGTGCGGCGTAAAACTAAACTCACTCACTCACTGTACAACTGGCCCATCTGTTGGAGGTGCCACAAATAATCCCAACTCACTGACATCACTGTTTTTGTTTCAGCTGACTCGTGACCTAACACCAATCATCATCTCTCGGATCATCACTGGACTCCCCCTACCATTCACTGCCACAGGTCAAAGTGACACAGGTCACCTTGACCTACTGATCATGTGTACAGACTCCACATCACATTTCCTCTTTGTACAAAGATGCAACATATACACACAATCAAGTTACTGTAATCAACATATTTACTGCCGTGGGAGAAAATTTTATAACTTCCTTTCTTTTTTTAAATCATTAAACTACGGCATGGCAAAAGCAGTGTCGTCTCTCACCACTTGATCTTTTATTAATTTGTTCTGATGTCTTATTCTTTAGCTTTGCTGATTTTGTGGGAAAAAAAAGAAGTCAAGTGTTTGAAGTTTTAACACCACTTTTTACTTCAATCTAAATATGTCGATTATGGTACAATAATACATAGGGCATTGATATATTTTTAAATTTTTAAATAGTATCAGAAGCATTGTGTCCAATGCCACAGCAAATTTGTAGTTCTTTTTGTGATGGAAAGATGAAACCATTACTCATTTTAGACAGAATTAGATTTCCTTTCTGGAATATAGACCAAGAGTTCTGTCTAACCTTACCTGCTTAAAAACATTGCATTTATTCCGAAATGCTCATTTTGTTTTGCCCGAATGGTATTTTGCATTGCACGGAACTTAAATGTCAGTGTATTTCTCATGAAATTCAGTGTTGAAATAATTATGATGGCATATATCACCTGATATATGACTGACATGGAAAGTGTTCTGCAGTAAGTGTAGAAGCTTACTAAACCTAAATATACACCGGGAAAATAATTAAGCACCACTAACTATATTTCCATAAAAAATGACATTGTTACTGTTTCATGGCAGTATTTTTTCACTACACTTTCGGTGTGTTCAGCTTCTTTGCATCGGCCCATTTCTGGTGTCCCCTGCCGTGATATTGCTGGAATATAGCTAAATGCGGCATAAAACCATACTCACTCACTCTCTGCATCAGACTTGACCTTGACCTTGCATTCATCTGGAGTAACTTATGTTACCTTCTTTCCATCAGTGATAGGTTTTCTCCGACATTCGTCAAAAGTAGGCCTATGGCAGATGTAGGTATTTCCAGAAATAGGATATAGATGATATAGGAAAATAGACAAGTGGTGCTTAACTTTCTTCCAACTGTACACATTGTGTTTGTGTTGCATCTTTTATATGCTTAATGCTAGGGCTGGCTAAAAAGATTGATAATTGGAAATGTCAATAATGGGAAAAATTATTAATGATTATCATTTTGATTTTTTTTTCAGTAATATCATACATACAGTATGATAGTGAAATAGAGTTTCAATTTATCCAGACAGTGCACAAAGTCTGTTCATTGGCCGCTTCAAGACAAGGTGTTGTTAGCAATCCAAGTCTAAATATGTTACCACTCAGTAGTGATGTGAAATATGTTGATTTCTTTCAGATTTTGGGGGCAGTTTTGCTCAAAGGTATTTCTCCGATATGTATTGATAATGGATCGATATTCAGTTAACGATCAATAGCCAGCCCTACTTAATGCTGTCCAAACTGTTTTTAGTCACGAACATTTTGTGTGTTGTCATTTATATGTTAAGGAGATCTTAATTGTGCACCTATGTTAATGTAACGTCTCTTCACGGTGTCATGTTTGTCTTTTTCTGCCAGTGTAAGACTTGTGAAGGTCTGTTTAGAACACAATTGGTGCATCGTTCATTGAGCTATTTTGATGTAAACCTTGGTGACAGAAATACTGCTCTTTTGGCAGCTGATTAACATACAAGAAATAACAAAGATATTTATGAAATAATTCAACTTTGACACATTTTTGATACAAAAGTCTGGGATGCATGTTCACCTCGCTTTACTGGTGCAAGTTCAGTTGATTTGGAATGTAAATTACAAGATAGTTTACTTGAAATGTTTCTTCCGAATTCTGAAGTAGAATTTTGTTGGAGACAGAAGGAATAAGCACTAATAGAATATCCCAACCAGAGTCCCGATCCACAAACCGTTCGTAGCACTACGATATTAATACCTATGAGTAGCTATAGAGTTAAACATTTCGTAAAGTTACGATCGCTATGTGGATCAGGACCATGCGTGTTACTGTGTGAAGTATAGAGTCAGTGTGTCATAGTAAACATGGCTATGTTTGTGTGAGGCTTGCGTTGTATAATCAGCTTCTAGACCCATTATTCATGTTATTAACTCCCACATGTCACATGTAGAAAAAAACATAGAGTTTGTTTGGGTTTTTTTTCAGAAAAAGATGTTTGATTATAAGTTTTGGTTTTTCATAGCTGACTAATCAAAATGTCACAGATATCTGTATGCACATGATGCATTTGTCTGCTTTAACCAAAGAACAGCCAAAGTTGTGTCCTCGGTGACCGATTTATCAGTATTTTTCAATGTATCAGCTCCACCATGGCAAGCCAACCATGTAAAATAAACTGAGGCAATTTTAGTAGTTTCTTAACTTTTATTATTATGTGGCAGTCTAAACTAATAATTATTTTCACAAAAAGTATTTACAAGTGTTTTTATACTGAACATTAAAAGTTAGGCATGTTTTTTGTAGTGAAGACTGCGCACACAGTTTCATAAAGATATTCCCCCTAAATATTGACACCTAACTTTTTATGTTCAGTATATGATATGGTGATAAAGGTAGCCATCAAGCGTTCAATCCAAGTGCTGCTTTTCCAGTTTGAGGAAGGAGGGCAGTGGGGTAGCCTAGTGGTTAAAATGTTCACTTGTCACACTGAAGGCCTGGGTTTGATTCCACACATGGGTACAATGTGTGAAGCCCATTTCTGGTGTTCCCCGCTGTGATATTGCTGAAATATTGCTAAAAGCAACGTTAAACCATACTCACTCACTCTTGCCAGATACATTCAATCAAGATGGTGTAGTTATCAATGATGCCTGTGTTGTTTTGAAAGGGGGAATTCTGTTATAATGTATTTTGATTACATGTTATGTTATACCTTCCAGTCTTTGGGAACTGCTTGATAGCTTCCTTTTATGACCATTTCCATGATGTAGCTTAAACAGTGATTATAACAAGAGAGTGTTGTACATATCCACTGCCTTCGTTCGTCATCGACTGTATGAAAATATTCAAGTGATGACCGTAACATACCCAAGTTGTTTTTTCAACATTCATGTTTGTAACTGAAAACCAGCCAGCTCATTTCTGAAGACTAGTCACACTCAAAATATGTTTGTTTTTAACACTTTACTACATTTATAGAGAGTCAGAATCTCAATCCAGCACAGGTTATGTCTCAGATCTAACTGCTTGTCTGCTAAACTTTACCTGGTACTCTTATCAAGTTTGCTTGCCATTGAATATTAATATGTATCTGATCTTTGAAGAGGATGTTGTAAGAAGCAAGTAACAGAGACCATGCCACATCAGTAACAACTAGACCAGCCTCTGTCTGATTATGACAGCCTCTGTTTGAGTATGACAGCCTCTGTCTGATTATGACAGCCTCTGTCTGATTATGTCTGATTATGACAGCCTCGGTCTGATTATGACAGCCTCTGTCTGAGTATGACAACCTGTTTGACATATATCAATCAACATTTGATAAGAAAAGTGTTATGATGTTGGACTACCTAAAACAATTAAAATCACTGTTCTAAACAAAATGTAATTTTGGTATATTAATTGAAGACTAGAACTAAAATTTATTTTGATTTTAAAATTATGCTGATTTCAATATATGGGGTCTGCAGGTACCAATCTTTGGCATGGGAAAACATTTTGTTGTGTTCAGTCTTTGTTCAAATGAATCATGTCATGTACAATCAGAGGAAGAATAATGCCAGAAGATCTGAAGGAGATCTTAGCTTTCAGCATGCGAACCTTCACTAAACCTGCTTTTTTATGCAAATTAGAATTTGCTCTTGCTTGTTGTTGGTTTAGAGTACGGTGATTGAAGGTGTTTTGTTTCTTGAATTGCTGGAGGTTTAGATTGCTTGATTGTGGGTTGTCTTGTGTTTTAGCTTATGTTTGGAGCTGTGTACTGTAATCCATACTGTCATTATTTCAGTCAGTAATAAATTTTTAATACAAAAGTAGCCCATTTTGTTTCACTTTCTTTTGAGTTGATATTTGAGATTGTATTACTTGGATATAAAAATTCAGTGTGTTCGTTGAATACCTCCATGGTCTACTGGATATGATGGGTTGGTTGGTTGGTTGGTTGTTGTTTAACGCCTCACTCAGCAATGTTCCAGCTATATGGCGGCGGTCTGTAAATAATCGAGTCATGACCAGACAATCCAGTGATCAACAGCATGAGCATCGATCTACACAATTGGAACCGATGACATGTGTCAACCAAGTCAGCGAGCCTGACCACCCCATCCTTTTATTCGCCTCTTACAACAAGCATGGGTTGCTGAAGATCAATTCCAACTCGGATCTTCAGGGGTACTGGACATAGTGTGTTGAAGGTCAGGGCCTAGATTTCAAAGCTCTCTTAGAGCTAAGATAGACGTAAGTTAATGTTAATGTATGGCACTTACGACTATCTTAGCGCTAAGAGAGCTTCGAAAATCTAGGCCCTGGGGTTTGATTACTGGCTAGGAGGCTGAATCCTGTATCTGAGTGGGCTATTTATGTTAAAAATATGGTGTGGTAGGTCTCAGTGTGCTAGCAGTATATAGCCAGCATTAGTCATATATACATCCACACTCTCATATCCCTATATCAGTGCTGTAATCTTGAACTTGATGTCACACCCCATTTCATCACCACATGGTGTTTGCAACTCAGTGAGTGAGTGAGGATGGTTTTACACAGCTTTTAGCAGTATTCCAGCAATATCATGAAGGGGGACACCCGAAATGGGCTTCACACATTATTGCAATGCAGGGAATCAACCTGGGTCTTCACAGTGCCGAGTGGACAAGGATACTATACAACCCCTGCGACTTGGTGGGTTCACATTTCTATTGGTAAAGTGGTTCCTCAGGAACCAAAAGCCAGGACCCACCCATTACAGCTTTGTCAAGCCTACTACAGAATCAAACATCACCCCAACCAAACCTGGGATCCCACCCACTCACTCACCCCTAGTGGTTAAAGTGTTCTCTCATCAGGTAGAAGAAACCGGCTCGATTCCCCACGTGGGTACAATATGTGAAGCCCATTTCTGGTGTCCCTGCCCTTGAAATTGCTGGAATATTGCTAAAAGCCGCGTAAAACCATACTCACAACACTATTGATGAGAAAACGAGCTGATGCCAGCATCAACACCTGGGGGAGTTCGGAGCCATGATACTAGTAATTGGTCAATGCTTCATTCTTATAGACTTGTTGTTTGAAACATGTATTTAATTCTTAAAAAATGTAGATCAAACATAACCTAGCAAAAACAAAATATTTACACAGACACAGATTTTAGGGGACACAGGTGACCATGTT
This sequence comes from Haliotis rubra, assembly GCF_003918875.1. Taxonomy (NCBI): domain Eukaryota; kingdom Metazoa; phylum Mollusca; class Gastropoda; order Lepetellida; family Haliotidae; genus Haliotis; species Haliotis rubra. The sequence continues at coordinate 3,211,386 of NW_025765447.1, forward strand.
TATGTTTCTAAGTTTGCTGGCACCACGCCCATGCTCGTAGATTCACCGAAGTGGTAAACATGTAAGACTTGCAGCACAAGGCTTTTCTCCCAGATCAAGCTCACATACAGTGAGGGCGGTGGGGTAGCCTAGTGGTTAAAGCGTTCGCTCGTCACCCCGAAGGCCCGGGTTCGATTCCCCACATGGGTACGATGTATGAAGCCCATTTCTTGTGTCCCCCGCCGTGATATTGCTGGAATATTGCTAAAAGCAGCGTAAAACTAAATTCACTCACTCATTCATATAAAGTGATATTACTGGATTACCGTTTAACTCAATTCCTTCACTCGCGGTTATATTCGCAACCAAATGTGTTCATCTCAGTGTTTGAGGGAGACTGCAAGCTGTGACCTCAACATGGTTGTCATGGCCACCAGATACAAGATTATTTTTGTTTTCGTATCTTGTTTAACATTACACTCACCAATATGCCACGTGCTTGCTGACTGTAAATACTCGAGTCTGGATAATGGAGTGATAGATAACGAGTGAAGAGCGCGGCAGTATAGACCTGCCTGCAACGACGTCACCAGGCCTGAACACAAGGTTCAATCTGTACTGCGGCGGCGACGTAGCCTTGTGGTTAATGTAAAGTACTGGTATACGCTTGTCAAGATACAGACCCGGGTTCGATTCCCCACATGGGTACACAGTATGATGCCCATTTCTGATGTCCCCCGTCGTGATATTGCTGGAATATTGCAATAAGCGGTGTAAAACTAAACTCACTCACTCAATTCTGTACATTCTTATGACCAGCGTATGCCGCTTGGAATAATTCTAACCCAGAATCCAACAGTGTTGGTTGCTCAATGGAAGTATGAGGTAATGATTGGCTTCAAACTAATTAATGCAATAATAAAAACAAACAAACGTGTCCCAATAGACATTCCACATATTCAGTACATATGAAATGGCATCTTATATGTCTGAAATAGGTCAAATAAGAATATGTTGCTTTGTCGGTCTTGATATACTTGAATATGAATTTTTTAGCCAGCTAAGGGACCGTTCATAATTTATGGCCGGTGCCTCTGTGTGTGTATGTGTCTGTGTGTGTGTGTGTGTGTGAGATGATTTTTTTATGGAGAAGCATGTACAATGTGAATGCCCCCCCCCCCCTAAAATTTATGTACAAAGTAAGTGACCCCCCTGCATGTCATGTACAAATCAATTAACCCCCACCCCTTCCAATATTTTTTTTAAGCACAATTTTTTGCTGACATCCCCTAGAAACATGTGTACAAAATTGATGACCCCCACCTCCCCAGAACAAAATGGGTGACCCCCTTAAAATCATCATCACCCCCCAGCCATAAATTATGAACGGTCCCTAACCTATCATATTTAGATGTAACATTAAAACATATAGGAGCTATTGAATGACAAAGAGCAACTCAGATTCTATATGATGAGGACAAGCGAGATCCAAGCTGATTGAATCAAGTAGAAACATTCTTTTTAACTGTATTCTTAACATCATATCTGCGTGCAGGTGCTTTACCAGACAACAATCAGACAACTTCAGAAATTAGAGTGACCTCCCCTGAATTACACCTGAGTGACGTCACCAGGTAAATGTCCTATTTTCGAAGGACGGGAGATACAAACAAACTATAACGACAATTTGACATGTAAACATCTCATCTGTGCCACAGTCACCTGTATCATAAGGACACACCACCAACCGATCTGAAGAACAGGTGAGAACCTTTGATGTCGCCGACATCGTTGCCGGTAGAAATATTTGGAAGACAATACACGAATCAAGGTGTGTCGTATGCACAGATGAATGTGTCACTGTCAGTGACAGAGGATATGGAGTATTGAGCGGGTCGGCGTGTCATGTTGTAGGACTGTTTATTCGGATACCCTGTGTAAATATTCATGTTATCTCATGTTAAGTCAGTGCATGCTTCTGTTGTACCACTTACGTCTAACGTAAACACACAGAGATTACACCATAGCAGAAAGCCACAACGCAATACAAATCTACACCCTGGTATGCACCGTCCCACTATCAACGAACAAGGTCAAATCCAGGTTTATGAAAATACCAGGTACACTGTACTTAAATCATAAACTATTATTTGTAATCGATTATATATATTAAGAAAATATATCTATACTACCCATCGAAAGTTTAGACTCACTTAAAGCACTCACTATATGTTATGTATATATATGTGGTTACATCGAAGATGAATTTCTCCACCAACTTGGTGGAGCTATTTGAAAACCTTATGCAGATGAATTGCACAAGGATCATGCATCAAATTGCTGAAAGGCATGTGCAAATGTCATGCATGTGAACAGCTGCGTTTTGGTGTAAAGTTTTGTTAAGAATTCGCCAATTTTCACAGATTTTTATCATTTACTGAACTCATGACAATAATCTTTTCAATGTTACGAACTTGTTTACAATACATCAGTTCATGACTAAACAGTACCTTTAGACAGTATGGAATAGTTTGCAAAACCTAGTTTAGAACAGTTGACTGAAGTAAACTTTGGAGTCTAAACTTTTGATGGGTAGTATATGTAGAGATCGCATGGTAGATTTAATTGTTTCGCCAGAAGACACGTGTAGCCTCAACAGTCTGTATGAGAGGGGCGGTGGGGTAGCCTAGTGGGTAAAGCGTTGGTTCGTCACGCCGAAGACCCGGGTTCGAATCCCCACATGGGTACAATGTGTGAAGCCCATTTCTGGTGTCCCCCGCCGTGATGTTCCTGGAATATTGCTAAAAGCGGCGTAAAACCAAACTCGCTCGCTGTATGACACTATTCTATACGTTGATTAGGGGCAAATGTGAATAAATGAGTCTATTGTATCTTAGATTAAGGACCAATTTATGACAGGTGGTATAAGGAACTCAATTGTCTATAGTAAATCTAGGGCCAATGTATGATATCACAATAAACACAGTCTATATGATATTAGATTTAGGGCCAATGTATGATATCACAATAAACACAGTCTATATGATATTAGATTTAGGGCCAATGTATGATATCACTATAAACACAGTCTATATGATATTAGATTTAGGGCCAATGTATGATATCACAATAAACACAGTCTATGTGATTAGATTTAGGCCAATGTATGATATCACTAAACACAGTCTATATTATTAGATTTAGGCTAATGGCCATATAAGAGTCTATATGATATTAGATTTAGGGCCAATGTATGATATCAAACAAATACAGTCTATTTATGATATGTATGATTTCACAAAACATATAAGAGTCTATATGATATTATGATTTACAGGTTAAAATAAGGACCAATGTATGATATCACAATGTAAACACAGTCTATATGATATTAGATTTAGGGCCAATGTATGATATCACAACAAAACACTAAATTATGTCTAGGACCAATGATGATTAGAAATAAATGAGTCTATGATTTAGGGCCAATGTATGATATCACAATAAACACAGTCTATATGATATTAGATTTAGGGCCAATGTATGATATCACAATAAACACAGTCTATGTGATATTAGATTTAGGGCCAATGTATGATATCACCAATGTATGATATATCACAATGTATAAACAGCAAATACAGTCTAAATTATGTTAAAATAAGGACCAATGTATATCACAAGATATTAGTTTAATTTAGGGCCAATGTATGATATCACAATAAACACAGTCTATATGATATTAGATTTAGGGCCAATGTATGATATCACAATAAACACAGTCTATGTGATATTAGATTTAGGGCCAATGTATGATATCACAATAAACACAGTCTATATTATGTTAAATAAGGACCAGTGTATGATTTCACAATGCATACTGGAGTCTAAAATATATCAACTTAGGGACGAATTTATGATTTCACAATAAACAAGGCAGTCTATATATTCTATATAATGGAGCACCAGCATGTGATTACATGATGAATATTGGAGTCAGTGTAAGGTACACTTTGAAAGGGGAGTTATATTAGACCCCAAAAATGAGACGGTTTGTCTAAGAAAATAATTGTTCAGACAATTGTCAGACAAATTGATATCATAGATGAGAAGGCTGGGACACGATACTTCAATAAATGCCGACTAGTTTATAGTGGAATCCCGTTAATCCGGACACGTCACCTAACTCCGGATGTCCTTGGATGATGATTAGAAGGCCAAATTTAACGGACTAGTTTGGAAAACATTGTTATTTTAATATTTGTTAAAACTACCTATTTTATAATGAAGTAATAAACAAATAAACGCCAAAAAACATTATATTTCTATTTCCGTGACTACTTTATACTGAGAGATTTTCTCCGTTAAGACCCTGCTTATCTGAAAGCCCCACAGTGCGATCTTATTTAGGAGGCATTTATATGAACAAAAAAACTCACCACTTTAGTCGCTAATTTGGATTTATTTCAACACGATTTTTCCTAGAACGGTGCAATCGGGATTGACGAGGTTTACTATTTTTGTCGTAACGGTGTTTTTATCATCGTAACTGTAGTACAATTAGAAAACTGAATGTCTTTGGCTTGTTGTGTTATTTAAACACTGTACATATGTAGTCACGTGATCTCAGACAAACAACGGATGTTATTGCAGGATGTGAGCAGTGAAACCTGGTTCACTCGAGCACGTGGAGTGAGTGAGTTCAGTTTTACGCCGCTCTTAGCAATATTCCAGCAATATCGCGGCGGGTCACACCAGAAATAGGTTTCACACATTGTATCCATGTGGGGAATCTCGAGCACGTGGTAATACGGGCTGGAACCAGTTCCCGACAAACTATACTGGCAGAAAGAGGTAAAAAAGGGGGGGTGAGGCTCGGTGACCAAGTCGATGACGCACCCAGAGCTTCCAAGCGCACGCATAATTGCAAATTCCTTTCTCAGAAACGTCAATGTAAACGATGTATTCGGACCGTTTTTATTTTCCACATGAGCACATTTATCAGTTTTGTCGTGAGCAAGGCATGAGTAAAGAAAGCGTGAGTCTCAAGCCAAGTGCGCGAAAGTTCGCAGGTATGCCATTCAAGTGAGTGAGTGAGTATGGTTTTACGCCTCTTTAAGCAATATTCCAGCAATATCACGGCGGAGACACCAGAAATGGGCTTCACACATAGTGCCCATGTAGGGAATCGAACCCGGGTCTTCGGCGTACCGAGCGAACGCCTTAACCACTAGGCTACCCCACCACCCCTATGCCTATCAATGTACCAGGAGGGTCTGAATGGTTGGCATTATATCAATCACTGAATTGTCAGGTCCTGACCTTTTCACAAGCCGCCTTCATACAGCATAGACCCGTGAAGGTCCGGGTTGGAATATTGATCTTCAGCAACCCATGCTTGTCGTAAGAGGCGACTAACGGGATCGGGTGGTCAGGCTCGCTGACTTGGTTGACACATGTCATCTCGGTTCCCAACCGCGCAGATCGATGCTCATGCTGTTGATCACTGGATTGTCTGGTCCAGACTCGATTATTTACAGAATGCCGCCATACAGCTGGAATATTGCTGAGTGCGGCGTAAAACTAAACTCATTCACTCACTGACTCATACAGCATAAATACTGAACTGGGTTGACTGTGTGGTTGTACCGGTCAGTCGTTGTTCATACATTCAACCACTTGTTTGTCTGGCCCAGAACTAATCACAGACGCATCTGCAGTATGATTTGGAGTACAGACACCAGGATTCAAACAGCGTCCTCGTTGTTCAAATTGAGTGTCAGTCAAATTAATTATATAGGACATTATTTGAAATTGAAATGTAATATGTGACATTTACTGTTATCACGTTATGGAAACAGAATTTAATCTTACCGAAATGTATCTAACAATACACGTCACAGAGTTTCGACCAAGGTTTATATATGTAAAGGTATTCGACAAAACACTTGGCAGTTGAGCTGAGATAGTGAATCAGTCGCTGCGCGGTACCCGTGAATGCGAGATACAAATCACACATGTCATTAGTCCCATATGATTGTGGTAATATCTAGTGGATTATTAACACGGAAGACCATGTCATTTCCAACCTCGCATAGCTTACCTGTACACGCAATATCATAGGTGCACGCCAAGCCTTTGTGGATTTCCTCTGCGTGCGTGCGTGTGTGTGGTTTTTTTTGCGTGCACCATATCCAAGCTCGTGGGTTTCATTGAACGTGTGAGACTTGCATCACTTCGGGCATCAAGCTGACGTCGTGCTATAACTGGAACACTGTTCAAAGCAGACTTAAACCCAACTCACTCACTCATTCCCACTCATTCCCCCCTCATTCACTCACTCACTCGATCCGTCTTCAGTAACCCATGCTTGTCGTAAGAGGCGACTAACGGGATCGGGTGGTCGGGCTCGCTGGCTTGGATGACGCATGTCATCGGTTCCCAATTGCGCAGATCGATGCTCATGCTGTTGATCACTGGATTGTCCGGTCCAGACTCGATTATTTACAGACCGCCGCCATACAGCTGGGATATTGCTGAGTGCGGCGTAAACAACAAACAAACACTCACTCACCCATTCTAAAATCAAATCTTCGTTTCCATGACCACAGTGTTGCAGTCGTGAGTATGGGCGACGTTAACGGTAACGAACCAGCCACCATCAACCACACCGAGGTGCACGTGGACGTCCGCAGCTCGGGAGCTGCCTACTCTACCAATGGCGACGTGGTCACCCAGCAAGGGGGTGTCCCCATCATTGCCCAGAACCCTGACCCAGACAGGAAACCTAAAGACTTCGTCATGACCAACTGTTTTGTGGTGTTCGCATGTAACTTCATATTTGGTTTCATTGGATACCATTACGGAGGTGAGTATGTATAAACTTTAAAGGTACTGTTGACCGCCTCCGTGGTGTAGTGGTTAGAGCGTCCGCCCGGAGAGCGGAATGTCGCGGGTTCGATCCCCGACAGCGTCATACCAAAAGACGTTAACATATGGTACTTGTTGGTCCCTGCCTGGCGCTCGGCATTAATGGGTACAACAAGGACTGGTCGCCTCGGAGTCAGTATAATGTGTCTGAGTGGGGTATTCATGCTTCACTGTGGTATGGTATGTCAGTGGGCTAGCACTATAAAACCAGCTTCAGTCTGGGCTAGTACAAGCAGCCGCACATACACATACACGCGCATGCACGTCGTCATATGAGCGAAATATTCTCAAGCACGACGTAAAACCCAATTTCACCTCACCTCACCTTAAAGGTACTGTTACGTAATGACCGATCGGAATCGAACATAAGTGAGTGAAAGGGGCTTTACGCCGCTTTTAACAATATTCCAGCTTCGCCCATTTTGAGTTAGAGATCCTCCAGTTAAAATCTGTAGGAATTGACGTAGTTAATACTTAAATATGCGGAAGTTTTGAAGGCATATACAACATGTAATGTTTTCATACTTATTTACATATAAAGGTGGGTTGTGCTTGATTTACGTTCACGTATATATTTAGAGGCGGCCCAGGAGCTTATCTCAAAGTTTTAATACTGTTGAAATAATGCAATATATTAAGGTGAAAGGACCTCACGGATATTGTTTCAGCATATTTCATAAGTATTTCTTCCATATCTAAATTTCAACATATGTATTACTGTAAACGTAACTATGTATTGTAAATTGTTTTCTCAATGTTTTTTTTATAAGTAAGTGTTCTTTTACCTGCAAACCTGCACTACGAATGCATGACACGGCCATTTTGAATTTTGACATTTTTGGAATTTCGTGCAAACAACTATCTCGATGAATTACATATTCCATTTGTTTATTCGATGAAATATTTGCCTTTTTCTAGAAACACTGTTGTATGCACTTACAGAAGTCCGAACATTAGGTTAAATATGAACTGACAGAACAACTTGACTAACACAGGCACCCATGACAATATCACGTATTCAGAAAAAAATAATTATATGGTGTCACACGTCATTGATTTTGTACATGACATGCAGGGGGGTCGGGGGTCACTTACTTTGTATGCATAAACTTTAGGGTAGGTGGGGACATTTGCACTGTACATGCATTGTACTACAGAGAGAAAATTTAGTGACCAGTACAAGTTACATCATGTCAGCTTAATGTGTGAGGAAAGAGTGAGTGAGTGAGTGAGTTTAGTTTTACGCCGCTTTTAGCAATATTCCAGCAATATCACGATGGGGGGACACCAGAAATGGGCTTCACAGATTGTATGCTTGTGGAGAATCGAACCCGGGTCTTCGGCGTGACGAGCGAACGCTTTAACCACTAGGCTACCTCACCGTCCCTCAAGCAACTCGATATACAACACAATTTAATTTAAGACTATTTTTAAAGTGTTCCAAATTTTACACAATTAGTAAAAGAAAATATTAAATTATCTTATTTTCCTTTACGTTTTTTTCCCGCGCTCTCTCTTGTTGGTTAGATGGAGATGGGAAGCCTAAATAAACAAATACGAGCGGCCTTACACTGTTTGTGGAAAGATGTTGAAACGTTCATAATATGTTTACATTATCGCTGTCTTCCATGCGCGAGCTGTCCGCGCGAGACAGACACGCCTACACCTGTCAGCTGCACGTGGATCCCCGGGAATCACGAGACAGTGCTCGACCCGCCATCAACCTGCGTGAATTATTCAGACATCAGAAGAAACTCGGTTAGGAAATGAGACTTAACAGGAATAGCTCTGGCGAGATCAAATCGTTCCTTGATGGGCACGAACCAGTTAAATATTTTATCACTCTCTTTATTTGAAGTATTATAAAATGCTTTCCGTTCAGATTGTTATACCTGAGGTGTTGTAGTCAGCTGTAAACGAAGCACAGTTTTGTGGAAGTAAATTATAGACGATAATCAGGGTCCGGGTTTGAATTATGGGTTAAGGGTGACACAACTGGTAATTAAAACCAAACCCATTGTGCTACTAAATTCGAAAAAAAGAATTAAAAGCAACACTGATAAATTCTTTAAGGGAATGCTCGGTTTCATCTTTTTTGAAAATGGATAGATTGTTTGTGAATTGGCACCTCGGGTTCAGTGATCGTTAACATTCAGTTAAAAAATATCAAAGTGTTAGGGACCGTTCATAATTTATGGCGGGGGTGGGTTGGGGTGACATGATCATTTAAAGGGGATCACCCATTTTGTTCTGGGGAGGTGTGTGTGTGTGTGTGGGGGTACTCAATGTACAAATGAACTAGGGAGGGTAATCAATTTTGTACATAACAATATTTAAAATAAATGCGCAAAAATGGGGGGGGTAATTGATTCTGTACATGACATGCAGGGGGGTCACTTACTTTGTACATAAAATTTAGAGGGGGGTCAGTCACATTGCACATGATTCTCCATAAAAATCATCATCAAAACACACACACACACACACACACGCCATAAATTATGAACGGTCCCCTAGTCCTGGTGTTTATACGTTTTGTATTAGTATACCCTGTCACTAAACTAGCACTTGGTCTCTGAATATATATCATTCTGACCGAAATGAAATAATTCCTTTTAAATTGAAAAGGGACCCAAGCGAGATGAGAGATTCAACACCTGAGGACATCTAGACTAGCTTCATTTAAGTCCAGTTTAGCGCTCCAGAAAGGACTGGGCGGAAGGGATAATAATATGGTTCAGGGACTGTGAGACATACTAACCCTGTCACCTGTAACATTTGTTTCAAATTTATATATAGTCAGCCTGCTTCAAAGTAGGAAGGGCGTATGCATAAAATTCCTTCCTTCCATTTTGCCACCTCCGCATGCAGAGGAAGTACATGAGATCTGCCATGTTCCGTTATTTCTGATACATCTGATTTCCATCTTCCGTTGGCATTTGTCGGGGCTATTTTAGTCCATGGAACATTGTTTTTTATTGAAACCCATTGTTTCTTTTTTATCTTAAAGTTAGAAAAGCTTAGGGTTCCGTCTCAATGCTCAGTGGACGGACGACGCAAACACTATCTGATTAAATCAGAACTTACTTCCCTGAACCGTTAAGCTTTGTTTTGCAGTAGCGAGTACGGGGATCTGATTTTAATGAGATCGGTAGAAACACGACCCTGCTCAGCTATATTGCCCAACAAGCTGATCCATATATATCCCATCTGGATCGCGATCACGACGGGGGCATGCACTCTTCTATTATAGTGTAAAGCACTGTTCTATTATAGTGTAAAGCACTGTTCTATTATAGTGTGAAACGCTGTTCTGTTATGGTGTATACCGTTGCTGGGTTATTGTCAAACATGGATCGTTGTTGTGGAAGGGACAGAAGGTGACCTTCGGGGCAAAACATTTGCTGGTCACGCCAAAGGCTAGGATCGATTGTCTACATAGGTACATTTTGTGAAGCACATCCCTGGGGCTCGCTGTTGTCATGTGGCCAGTCATGCTTTCACCCTTCCCATAATTTCTTTTTGAAAGTACCAGTACGCCAGCGAACCATACCAACGCACATGTTCGTGCCGGAACAAACTTCTGATACGCTGCGTACCTGCGCGGGGCGTTGGGGTAGATTAGTGGTTAAAGCGTTTGCTCGTCATGCCGAAGACCCGGGTTAGCAATAGTAATATTAGAATAGAATTAATAGAATATTAGCAATATCACAGCGGGGGACACCAGAAATTGGCTTCACACATTGTACCCACCCGGGTCTTCAGCACTTTAACCATTAGGCTACTAACCGCCTCTGGTCCCGAGGAACCTGTGTTGATCTTATGAGGCCACAAATTAAAGAGTTGACTTGGATGACGTGTCATCGTATCGCAATTTTGTGGATCTGTGTTGATGCTGTCGAGTCGCCTAGTGGTTAAAGCGTTCCCTTGTCACGCCGAAGACCCGGGTTCGATTCCCCACATCGGTGCAATCTGTGAAGCCCATTTCTGGTATCCCCCGCCGTGATATTGCTGGAATATTGCTAAAAGCGGCGTAAAACTAGACTCACTCACTCACTCATGCTGTCGATCACTGGAATCACTATTATTTATACAACCGTGACGTAGCTTTAAGAATGTGTCCGCAGCGTTAAATAACAAACAAAAACACAAACAAAACAATGTTCAACATGAAGATGGTTCCAAATGGATCCATGCCTTTACAGGCGGGTAATTTGTCTGTTAATCAGTTTCATTAAACTCGAATCTTAGTGCTTGCTTTGTTTAGCGGCAGCGAAAACTGTGATCTGATTTTAATGAGATTGTGTGTCAATCAAACAAATTGTCAATCGATTTCATGATGAAATCGACCACAGACCTTCCGTTTAAGATAAACAATCTGTAAACCACGCAAATTGGGCCTTGTTTCTCCAAGGTTGAACGCATAGTGGCGGGATAGCTTGCCGCCGGTGAGGAGAAACTAAGCAGAGAATATCGTGATTTGTGGTATGTTGCCTTGTGTGTGAGTTGGGTTTTAGCCGTTTTGAGCAATTTTCCAGCAATACCGCGGCTGACAGCAGAAATGGGCTTTGTACGTGGTAACCATGTGGAGAATTGAACTCTGGCCTCCGGCCTTACGATCGAACGCTTTAACCACTGGGCCACCTCTACCTTCCGGCTTTGGGGGGATGTCAGGATTTTATACGTTTTTGAAGAAAATCATCTCATGAAAGACATTACCAACTTACAGACCGGTTGCCGTGAAGTCCGTGAATTGAGAGACACAGCTGAGAAAAACTGCGAAGCTAGGAAAAAAACAACCTGAGAATCCACCTGATTTTAAGTACCAACATTAAAAGGGCATGCTTCTAAGGAAATACAATTTTAAGACGATAAGAACAGCACTCAGCACTGACACTCATTTTCAACAGCTGAGAAATGGGCAGTCTGAAAAGATGGATAGTCTTGAGATGAGTAGTCTGAAATTAATGCTGAGAACGGTTAGGTCTGGTTGTCTTCGAGATGTCATGTCTGAAATTAATGCTGAGAACGGTTAGGTCTTGTCGTCCTTGAGATGAATAGTCTGAAATTAATGCTGAGAACGGCTAGGTCTGGTTATCCTTGAGATGAATAGTCTGAAATAAATGCTGAGAACGATTAGGTCTGGTTGTGTTTGAGATGAATAGTCTGAAATTAATGCTGAGAACGGTAAGGTCTGGTTGTCTTCGACATGTCATGTCTGAAATTAATGCTGAGAACGATTAGGTCTGGTTGTGTTCGAGATGTCATGTCTGAAATTATGCGGAGAATGGTAATGGCCGTCTGGCGTGGTATACCAGTCACTAGTTAGTACATTGCTAACACTGGGGCCAGGTTCGGGACACGATAGTCCAACTGGACACATGAGCCAGTTTGACCGCTTGGTTAGCATCCAACTGATCTGAAGTTGACCTGATTGGATGTGTCTAGTTGTCAGTTGAGCTTTGATAAACTGTGACGCGAATTCCAGCCTGGTATGAGACCTCAAAGGACTGTTTGCATCGAGGTCAGTCTCCACAAACGACAGTGACAGTATACCCGTGAAGATCAGAGATAGAATTGGTCTTCAGCAACCCATGCTTGTCGTAAGATGCTACTAACGGGATCGGGTGGTCAGGTTCGCAGACTTGGTTGACACATGTCATCGTATCCCTAGATCGGTGCTCATGCTGTTGATGACTGGATCGTATGGTCCAGACCCGCCGCCATATACCTGGAATATTCCTGAGTGCGGTGTTAAACAACAAACAAACAATGGCGACAATTGCAGAGTTTGGTTTGAAATTTCACCCCAAGTTTCCCCACGATATACTCCACTTCATGGGTACAGGGGTTTCCAGTAAACAGATTGCAGCGGTCGAGACCGTTCTCAGGGACCAGATTTAAAACTCCAGTCAAGCATGGATAACAAGACAAACATCACGTGATGTGTATTATTGTTAAAAACAAATATGTGAACAAGTTTTATTGTGGAGTTCTTTTTATTTCAGGCGAAGTTTTACATTTACCACCATAAATACACACAATGCAGCCAAACAATATATGCAGCCAGATTTACATTAGAAACTGTCGCTAACTTTATTTCAACTGCCATTATCAGCAAAAGCGTTGAATCTTAAAATCGAATGTAATTAAATGTCAGCATGCATGCTTGCTCGACTATTTTCGTACATTTGGGTCTTTCAATCACAAACCCACAGAGAGGACGATTAAGGTTTACCGTTGAAATTGCACAATAAACCCAATGGTTTCAAGCACCAAACTACCGCAAATTTAATTTTAGCATGTTTGGAAGGTTTTATTAACTGGAAATAACATTTTTACTGTCTTTATTGTTTAGATTCACCAAAAAATACGTTGATGGACTTAACCTGAAATCAATTATAAACAGCTTAAACAACGATAAAAAAACCTTGACGATTTGGTAAGTTAAATAGATAATTTAAATAGTTTTTATAATGGTTCTGTTATGATGACGTAATAACGTTGAAGGTCCGGCTCAGAATTCCTCTTGTCGTAAAATGTTCCAACCGGGATCGCTTGGTCCAGCCTGCTTGGGACGGTGGGGTAACATAGTGGTTAAACCGTTCGGTCGTCACGACGAAGACCCGGGTTTCGATTCCTCACATGGGTGCAATGTGTGAAGCCCATTTCTGGTGCCTCCCCACCGTGATATTGCTGGAATATTGCTACTGAAAAGCGGCGTAAAACTAAACTCAAAGAATGGAGTTCAGTTAAGACAGGAAACAGGCCCGTGGGCGTGTCACAGTGACGTTGATTGACAGCCACGTTATAGACATGCGTGAGCGATGTCACTATCACCCTGTCGCGTCTCCGTGGTCGATATTGCCGGTCAGTCAAACATGTAATGCACTGTATCGATCTCCAGACAAGGTGTGGGTTAATCGATGATGAAGCAACCATGTTGCCAAATCCAGACAAATTAGGAAGGTAATTTGCTGGAATAATGGCCTGGCTATTTTCACTCTACCTGTTCTGCAGGTGTAAACACGTGGCGAGCGTGTGTGTGAGGCGTTATGGGGATTTATACCCGACCTTTTGGTTAACTCGTGGAAGGAGAAAAGGAATATTTTTGAGTATTGTATTTATTGATTTAGATTTTAAGATTCGTTGTTTTAAGGAAGAAATTGAAAACTCATTCCAAGTGGTGCTTAATCCCTAAAGGAGGGGCCCGTGAAGATTCGGGGTTGGAATTGGTATTCTGCTACCCATGCCTGTCGTAAGAGTCGGCTCACGGGAAGGGGTGATCAGGCTCGCTGACTTCGTTGACACATGATATCGTATCCCAATTGCGAGGATTTATGCTCATGATGTCGATCACTGGATTGTCTGCTCCAGACTCGATTATTTAAAGACCGTCGCCATATACCTGGAATATTGCTGTGTACGGCGTTAAATAACAAACAAAGAAATCATTTGCCGAACGATCAACAGTAACGAAAATCGAGTTCACTTGTTCAAAATGTTAACATAGATTATCGTAACGTTAAGATCGCTTTGGGCAAGTCGGTCCGTGGCCATCTAACCCACTGAGCCGCCTGCCTCTGAGGGTATGGGTTCGAATCCCGGATGGGACTCGACCGAACAAAAGTACTAGAATCTGTACCTGACTGAGAAAGTGTAATCCCAAATACGACATATGTTAAATCCTTTCACTCTTTCAGTCACTGTTTCAGTCATTTTACTGTTTCAGTCAAGTCCAACTGGGCCTGGAAGCTGGGACAAGAACACGAGGCGAGGAAGAAGGCCAAGATTGCTCTCATCTTCGCCATCCTCGGCATCGTTGCAGGGATCATCACCTACTGCCTGGCATTCGGCCTGTACTTCACTATAGGCAAGAAGCCCATAGACGTCACACACAGAGGGACCCCGCCGTAACTTACGTCAATGTCTATGTATATCATATACCAGTGAGGACAGCATTCTTTGCTTTGGACATGATTAATGCCCAAACGATTAAGGCAGCTAAATCAGCAGAGAATGCTGTTCGCTGTCTGTTCTTTAGATATATTACTGAACTTACTGAACTATTCTCAGAGAGTTGTTACATGGAATATAAAACCTGGTATAGCTACTTTGTATTGCCAAACCCTACGTTCAAGAAACTCCCTCTCTCATTCATGGTACTGTATCTTCTATGGACATATATACACCTCGGGTAGGAAGGAACTGAATCATACAGTCTTCCAAACACGCCATTCTCTCATTCCGATGTCATACCAAGACCAAAACATTTCTGAAATACCATTGATAAGTTTCTATTCCAGTACGATCACAGCCAGACTCAGTAAAATCAGATCTCATTTTGTAGAGATTGGCTCACAGTATAGTTAAAGCATAATCACATGACATTTCTCAGATTGTGGTTCAGGGGGTAGGATCTGATTTTTTTTTATAAATTTGACGAGAGATCCCACTAATGTCCAATTCAAGTAAACTGAAACTGAAAGAGCGAACTCCAATAAATCGATACATCGTTTATAAGGTTACAGCGCCATCGACGATTGGTCTCATATCGACATATTTTCGGTATACCTCGACTTACACTTTCTCTGTACATAGACTGGGTAAATGTCACCCCCAGTAAATGGCCAGTGCCACAGTATGTATTTGGGTACTACTTACAGGTGTCGACAAATGTGTTTATTGTTTTATTGGCATTCCAGAAGTTGGTGAGTCAATAATGAAGAATTCGACTTTATGGATAACAACTTCTGTTTATTGCACAAACCGACGTTTAGGTGTAAAATGTAGCTTGATAAAGTAGTCTGTCTCACAGTCCCTGAACCACATTATTTTCCCTACTGTCAAGCCCTCTCTGCAGTGCTAAAGCCCTAAATAAAGCAAGTCTAGATTTCTTCAGGAATCTCTGGTCTCCCTGGGGCTCCTTTTCAATTTAAATGGGCTTGTTTGTTACTATCAGAATTATATATATTCAGAGACTATGCATTAGTCTACACGATAATGGTATAAGAATTCACACCTGTACCACACCTGTGCTATTCACTGCTTGCTGACTTTGTACGAAACAAAAAGTGAAATAGAAAAAAAGAAGTTGTTATCAATGAAGTCGTACGCTTCATTAAATGTTATGTTTTAATTTAGTGATGAATAAGGTTAACATCATCTTTAATTACGGACGTATAAAATGATCAGTTGTTTGCATAATAAAATTAATTTTATTTATTTTTCTCATTTTTCTCAAAATCAGTGGTAATTTTGTCATTATTTTGAGATCAATAGGCTATGGATTTCAAAATAATGACAAAATTACCACTGATTTACTTTACAGAACTGAGGCTCCACACTCTAATCCGACGTTAATCTCTTTATTGATTGCGTTTGACTTTGTTATGCACATCTAGACAGGGGTAATCTAGATATAATGTCTGTTGAGTTCAGAGATCTCTTCGTGTTTATGTTTTGGGGCTTTGAATCTAATGAGTTGTTTGCATTTTAAGTTTTCATGTTTGTGCATTATTAACGTTAACTGTGGTTATGTGCATATAGTGGATTTACTACTGTTTTATTTGTTGCTTTATAATGCATATCTCACTTGCAACAATCGTTCACGTTTAAAGTATTTCTGTGCCAATAATCAAAAGTGCACTGATTTTCTTGAGGGGGAAAACATCTCTGCTGTCAGGGTAAAGATCGTAGGTCTATTTCTTGCTGATATTCTGTACATCGAATTGTGAAATATGCTTCTGGAGCTGATTAAGTTGTTTGCAGACAAGATTTGTTGCTAGTATAAACACTCTAATGAAGATGTCGCACCAGATACAAATACCATAACCGTGCAACTGAAACGCACGCAGGTCACATGTATTGTACAATCGTGTCCACTCGTGTCATTCCGGGACAGACCGAATACAGGCGGATTACGGGATGTGTGAATCTCAGTCCAGTCCCTTTCCGTTATATACGCTGTTCGTCTTGTCCCGGAATGGTCACGAATATGGTGTGCATCTCGGAAATACAGTGGGTCGTCGATGGGTGCTGCTTAGCAATCCTGATATTCTCGCGTTATTCCGGGACAAGACGAATAACGAATTTACGGAAATGAACGAGTGGTGAGGAGCAGTTTATGCGTCTTCCACTCGCTTACTATTTCCTTCAACGCCAATGTGCCCAACTCAGAACCAATAGACTTGCCATGTATATACAAATGATCTAAATAATCACTTGTTTTGATTGATGGCGGGAGTATGGCTTGGTTGTTATATTTTTATATTTCGTGTTAAATGACTAGACGTATTTGGTACGTCTAGATATGTCATGTTATGCCTAGTATTGTTTACCGGTGTTGTTTAGATTGTGTTGTTTCTCACCATTCCCAATATATACTATATAGTAGCTCAAGCGAGACCAGTCGTTTATTCCATGGCTTGATTTCGCGCTGTTTTCGGGTGTCAAATCAAACCATTCGTAAATATATACTCGTGTCATTCCGGCAAGCCTTCTTGTAGGTCACGGAAAGAGGCGAGTAGTTACGAATGAAATCAACTAAAGGGTTCACTTGTACCATTTATTAGCCAGTCTAAGTAAACTTAGGTTCAGTATTATTCGTTACACTTGCTAGGTCAAAACCTAGTAGAAGGTCGCGTCAGCTTATCTTTGAGCGACCTATGACCGTC
Organism: Haliotis rubra; assembly: GCF_003918875.1. Taxonomy (NCBI): domain Eukaryota; kingdom Metazoa; phylum Mollusca; class Gastropoda; order Lepetellida; family Haliotidae; genus Haliotis; species Haliotis rubra. Next base: position 3,228,971 of record NW_025765447.1, read on the forward strand.
CAATCAAACGCGAGACGGCCGAACGGATTTAACCAATCAGACAACGACTACTTGTTAGGGTTCGGCGGGACTTACAAAACGGTTTTTTGGATTTTCTCTTCCCTGGTCGCTGACACTGATCTATCAACAAACGAAACTCCACATAAAACACAGATATTTGACCTGCAGTATATACGCTTATAGGTTTCTAATGACATGGTTACTATTTGCTTATATTTTCGCAAGATGACATCCTTGAATATTGACAAAAACGCTATTCTCAGCGACTGTTTACTCATTTCGTGCATTACTCGGAAGCGATTGTGCGGAGAATAGCATTCGGAATCGTTCGAGGTTTTTAGGTAAAGGTTCAAACGGTATGTGCAAATGTTAACTTTCGCGATTTGGTAAGCTGTGTTCTGATTGGTCAGTCCAAAAGGTTAGCCGACGCGACCTTCTACTAGGTTTTGTTAGACTCAGTATAGCAGTGTCACGAATAATACTGAGCCTAAGTTTACTTAAACTGATTTATTAGCAGTCCTTTATGCAAGATACATTCCTCTGATTAGCCAAATCAGTCAAAGGTGACTTGGCCTGTTACTATTCTGTGTAATGTTGGTTTCGGTAACATTATCTTCAACCGAGGTAACCAGATAGTTTTCGAAAACAAGTTCGATATTCAGATAACGCCTGAACCCATCGACCCAGTTGAGCACAAGTCCGAAAGGATGTTTACACGTTCTTATTGTCAAACTTAAATATTGAGCAACTACGTGTATATTCATCTGTTCATCTAACCTAGGTGCGGTGGTGTAGCCTAGTGGTTAAAGCGTTCGCACGTCACGCCGGGTTCGTTTCTCATTTCTGGTGTCCCCCGCCGTGATATTGTTGGAATATTGCTAAAAGCGGCGTAAACCTAAATTCACTCACTCAAATAGCCTAGTTCAATGGACACTGACGTCGCGGTGGGGAAACAGAAACGTGTATTAAAACTTGTTATTTAAAAGCGGATTCGTTAATCTGATTTTACACTTGTGAACAGAAGCATTACCGGTAATGAAAATGAGACAAAATTCTTTACTGTGTTCAGATATTTTTTTACCTAATTATGTATTTTAAACCATCGGTCGGAATATTTGGATTTCATTCTTCAACGGTCAAGAGACATGGTTGGCCGAGCGGAGTACATAAAGAAGAAATCGCGATCGAAATATCGAATACTGTTTGCATGACATAATATACCCAGCAATAAGTACCTATATTGCTATTCTCGAAGGCATGATATACACTCAGTCATTGAGGGGTCATCGACGGGTCAGAGGTAATGCTTTCACGATCCATGCACTGTAGCCTAGCCTACTCGAGTTTAAGATAGGAAGGTAAAACAAATCAAAATATGTGTTTTTCGATATGCATGCCATTGTGATAGCTCTTGTAGATCCTGTACATCAGGGCCTAGATTTTCGAAGCTCTCTGAGCGCTAAGATAGTCGTAAGTTAATGTTAATAGCACTTACGACTATCTTAGCGCTAAGAGAGCTTCGAAAATCTAGGCCCTGGGTCCCGTTGTACAAAATGATCTTAGCGCTAAGGTGACCGCAACTCCCATACCTTAACATGGACTTAAGGTAACCTTAGCGCTAAGGTTGTTTTGTACAACGGCACCCAGGAGTGAGCGGTATCCGGGTATGCCGTTATAACGAAATTATAATATTTTCACCAAAATGATTAACTGCGCTACTCGCGTTCACGTCTTTGTTCAAGTTACAGAAGTCACATATACCTAGTGATAACGAACAGTCATGCAACCTCTGAAGCACCTCCGCACGTCACATTATAAATTGTTTTAATGAGGATTATTGTATTGGATGAGGATTAATGTATTGGATGAGGATTATTGTATTGTGGCCCACACCCACTTAGTCAGTGTCAGCTCAGTGTATGTGTTTCTCATAATGGGACATTGGCGTTATAAGGGGGTCATCATGTGTGGGAATGGCCACTTTCGGACTATTTTCTATATTCCGCTCATTCCGCCCATTTTATGTTGTTGACCCTATTGATTTCTGATATCCCCTCATTCAATCTGTTTGCAGCAATAATGCCTGAAGTGAATTTTTATCGTGAAGTTATTATTTTATAATATTGTTTATATTTGAATGGTGGAACTAACCTCTGTTCATTACAGCTGTTATAGTTAATATCAGCGTCCTACTATGCAGAATAACGGGTGACTAGTCGGATGACAATCCTCCCATATTGTCTATACTGTTGTTACACTTGTACCTTGTATATAGACGGAAAGTACAGCCCTGTAGTGTCTGGTGTGGGTGTCTGTGTACAGCATGCATTATGTGTGTTTGTAAGCAATAACCAGTGTTGAAATACTCGCTAACACGCCCATGTGCATCATATATATGTCATATATATTTTTAATAAATCTTACCAACTATATACTTTTGTGTTGTATGTGGAAGACGAGTTGACTGTATGTGGACGGCGTTTATGGTTGATCATATATATCACTGGATTGTCTGGTCCACACTAGATTATTTTCAGGCCGCCCAGGAGTATTGCTGAGCGTGGAGCAAACAGCAAATCGATATTTATTTCAGGATCAAGCAGAACAGGTGTGATTACATGCTCCTCGCAGGGTCTGTAGTCCTTTAGGGCTGTGCTTGTTTGTTGTTTACCGCAGCACTCAAGTAAATAATCAAGTCTGGACGTGACAATCCAGTGATTAACAGCATGAGCATTGATCTGCGCAGCTGGGATACAATATATATACTTTTACATATATACTTGTATTCCTCCAAGGGAGAGTTTGGTACATAATAAGTAGTATGAAGTTACACAATAAACGTTGGCATAAAAGCATGCATTACGTGAGGATTTTAATTTAAGAGCATCGGTTTGAGATTTTTATAAGTGGGTAAAGATATTTTATCACAGTCTTTGCAAAAAGTTAGCATGTCTCTTGGTCTGAAGTGATTGGTGGTGTACAGGACAGCAAACAGGTTACAACGTCCACATCCTGGTTCTCATGGTGCCTGTCACTTAGCTCAATGGGCCGTACACAGCTGATGTTGCACCACAGTTCATCTCGTAGTCTGAACGTCAGTTTGCATTCACATAGCACATGGGTCAGTAGGTCTGCACACACACAGTCACATATCACATGGGTCAGTAGGTCTGCACACACACAGTCACATATCACATGGGTCAGTAGGTCTGCACACACACATTCACATATCACATGGGTCAGTAGGTCTGCACACACACATTCACATATCACATGGGTCAGTAGGTCTGCACACACACATTCACATATCACATGGGTCAGTAGGTCTGCACACACACAGTCACATATCACATGGGTCAGTAGGTCTGCACACACACAGTCACATATCACATGGGTCAGTAGGTCTGCACACACACAGTCACATATCACATGGGTCAGTAGGTCTGCACACAGACAGTCACATATCACATGGGTCAGTAGGTCTGCACACACACAGTCACATATCACATGGGTCAGTAGGTCTGCACACACACAGTCACATATCACATGGGTCAGTAGGTCTGCACACACACAGTCACATATCACATGGGTCAGTAGGTCTGCACACACACAGTCACATATCACATGGGTCAGTAGGTCTGCACACACACAGTCACATATCACATGGGTCAGTAGGTCTGCACACACACAGTCACATATCACATGGGTCAGTAGGTCTGCACACACACAGTCACATATCACATGGGTCAGTAGGGTCTGCACACACAGTCACATATCACATGGGTCAGTAGGTCTGCACACAGTCACATATCACATGGGTCAGTAGGTCTGCACACACACAGTCACATATCACATGGGTCAGTAGGGTCTGCACACACACAGTCACATATCACATGGGTCAGTAGGTCTGCACACACACAGTCACATATCACATGGGTCAGTAGGTCTGCACACACACAGTCACATATCACATGGGTCAGTAGGTCTGCACACACACAGTCACATATCACATGGGTCAGCAGGTCTGCACACACACAGTCACACTTGCTGCTAGTCTGTCTCACAGTCCCTGAACCACATTATTTTCCCTACTGCCAAGCCCTCTCTGCAGTGCTAAAGCCCTAAATAAAGCAAGTCTACATTTCTTCAGGAATCTCTGGTCTCCCTAGGGCTCCTTTTCAATATAAATGGGCTTGTTTGTTACTATAAAAATTATATATATTCAGAGACTAAGCCTTAGTCTAACTTGCTGCATACACCGGTGTCTCTCCCGGGCCTCCATAACGCACACTTCTGGATGAGTGATGTGGCCGCTATTTTCAGGATGGGATTGTCTCTCGCTATCACCCACGTTGTATGAGGTTGCAGAGTGGAATGGATAGCCTGGAAATGCTGCAAGTCTGAGTCGGTTCTGATTCTCTCCTTTCACCTTTCAGCTTCAGTTCGTGCTACTGCATCTCTCACTGTCCTCATCCACTTAGTTTGTGTCACAAAGGTGGCACTGCTGGTGAAACTGTCTAGTATCCCATCAGGGAGTATTTGCTGAGGATTCTGCAGAGGTCTGGAATGAAACCTGCACTGGATGTTGAACACTACTGTCTGTGGAGGTGGAGTCTTGTTCTTATCAGTTGGCGCGGCAGGAGATGTTGCACTTGTGTCCAAAGAAGGGCAGCTTCTTCTCATCAATGTGCGACTCTAGCGATGCCCATCCTAGAAATGCACTGCATATATCCGTTCTTGTGTGTCGTGGTAACCCTTGGACCAGCTTCAGAGCGAATTGCTGAGCTCTTTCTAGAGCTAAGATTTCAGCGCGTGAGATGCTATTCCAAAGTCCACATCCAAATAGAGCTATTGGGAGGCATACTGAGCGTAGGAGTTTTGATGATGTCAAAAGGGTTTAGGCCTTTTGCATGACAACCTGATTTGGTGAGCACCATAATGGATGACTTTATCCTTGAGCAGCTGTCTAATGTTCTTTACCAGGAGTTTATTTGGGCGGCAAGAATAATTCCAACATGTTAAATCTCTGTAGTCGGGGCCACAGCTTCATGGTAAAGCTTTATGTCTGGTTTACTTTTGTCTTCCTTTCCAAACTGCAGGAACTGTGACTTGACTGGGTAGAAGGTAAACCTCCATAGGGAGCTGTATTCCTGGCAGATGTCGACCATATGCTGCAGGTTGGACTTGATTGGGTAGAAGGTAAACCTCCATAGGGAGCTGTATTCCTGGCAGATGTCGACCATATGCTGCAAGTTGGACTTGACTGGGTAGAAGGTAAACCTCCATAGGGAGCTGTATTCCTGGCAGATGTCGACCATATGCTGCAAGTTGGACTTGATTGGGTAGAAGGTAAACCTCCATAGGGAGCTGCATTCCTGGCAGATGTCGACCATATGCTGCAAGTTGGACTTGATTGGGTAGAAGGTAAACCTCCATAGGGAGCTGTATTCCTGGCAGATGTCGACCATATGCTGCAAGTTGGACTTGACTGGGTAGAAGGTAAACCTCCATAGGGAGCTGTATTCCTGGCAGATGTCGACCATATGCTGCAAGTTGGACTTGGTTGGGTAGAAGGTAAACCTCCATAGGGAGCTGTATTCCTGGCAGATGTCGACCATATGCTGCAAGTTGGACTTGATTGGGTAGAAGGTAAACCTCCATAGGGAGCTGTATTCCTGGCAGATGTCGACCATATGCTGCAAGTTGGACTTGACTGGGTAGAAGGTAAACCTCCATAGGGAGCTGTATTCCTGGCAGATGTCGACCATATGCTGCAAGTTGGACTTGATTGGGTAGAAGGTAAACCTCCATAGGGAGCTGTATTCCTGGCAGATGTCGACCATATGCTGCAGGTTGGACTTGATTGGGTAGAAGGTAAATCTCCATAGGGAGCTGTATTCCTGGCAGATGTCGACCATATGCTGCAAGTTGGACTTGATTGGGTAGAAGGTAAACCTCCATAGGGAGCTGTATTCCTGGCAGATGTCGACCATATGCTGCAAGTTGGACTTGACTGGGTAGAAGGTAAACCTCCATAGGGAGCTGTATTCCTGGCAGATGTCGACCATATGCTGCAGGTTGGGCCTGGTTGGGTAAAAGGTAAACCTCCATAGGGAGCTGTATTCCTGGCAGATGTCGACCATATGCTACAAGTTGGACTTGGTTGGGTAGAAGGTAAACCTCCATAGGGAGCTGTATTCCTGGCAGATGTCGACCATATGCTGCAAGTTTGACTTGGATGGGTAGAAGGTAAACCTCCATAGGGAGCTGTATTCCTGGCAGATGTCGACCATATGCTGCAAGTTGGACTTGATTGGGTAGAAGGTAAACCTCCATAGGGAGCTGTATTCCTGGCAGATGTCGACCATATGCTGCAAGTTGGACTTGATTGGGTAGAAGGTAAACCTCCATAGGGAGCTGTATTCCTGGCAGATGTCGACCATATGCGGCAGGTTGGACTTGATTGGGTAGAAGGTAAACCTCCATAGGGAGCTGTATTCCTGGCAGATGTCGACCATATGCTGCAAGTTGGACTTGATTGGGTAGAAGGTAAACCTCCATAGGGAGCTGTATTCCTGGCAGATGTCGACCATATGCTGCAGGTTGGCCTTGATTGGGCTCAGGACGGCAATATCGCCCGCTTGTGTGGGTGCTACGAGGTGCAGACCATAGCCCCTTTCTTGCTCTGGTCGTGCTTGAGAATATTTGCTCTGGTCAAGGCGCCACAGCAGTCCGTCTATATAGAGCAGGTAGAATTTGGCTGACATCACATTTCCTTGTCTCACCCCTCTGTGAAGTTGGAACCAGCATGATCTCTCATTGTTGGTAGCTACACAGCTTGTCATTGATTTGTACATGTTGTCAATGTCTGTCCATAAGGCACTATGTGTGCCATGCTTGTGAAGTTTGTATAGCAGTCCTGCATGCCACACTGTGTCCAAAGCCTTGGAGCTGTCGAGGCAGCATATGTTTACAACATCGGATCTCTCTAGATAGTGGGGGCGGTGGGGTAGCCTAGTGGTTAAGGCGTTGGCTCGTCACGCCGGAGACCTGGGTTCGAATCCCCACATGGGTACAATTTGTGAAGCCATTTTCTGGTGTCCCCCGCCGTGATATTGCTGGAATATTGCTAAAAGCGGCGTAAAACCAAACTTAGTCAGTCAGTCTAGATAGGGGAGGACGGTTTCCTGGACAACAAAGCTCGTGTGACAAGATGTAAGACCTTTCTGGAATCCATATTGCTGTTTGCTGGGGAAGGATGTTGAATCTGTAACTTAGGGAATCCTTTTGCAGAGATACGCCATAGATATCCTCTAGCACAAAATCTTGATGTATTGGAACAAGCTCTCAATGAAGAATGAAACGCAATACCTCAACGTCAAATTCAACGTCTGATAGAGTCCGTGAGGAGGAGGGTCAGGGATGTTATTGCAATTGGCGTAGTGAGTGAGTTTAGGTTTACGCCGCACTCAGCAATATTCCAGCTATATGGTGGCGGTCTGTAAATAATTGAGTCTGGGCCAGACAATCAAGTGATCAACAGCATGAGCATCGATCTGCGCAATTGGGATACGATGACATGTGTCAACCAAGTCAGAGAGCCTGATCACCCGATCCCGTTAGTGGCCTTTTACAAGCATGGGTTACTGAAGATATGCAGTTGGCGTAGCAAACACCAGATATTGACATAGCACTCGGTTATTGATACTTATATGATTTCTTGACAGATTGTATGCCGGAATCTTGAAAACGACCACACTTGTTAACGCAAACCGACCTTAGTTTCAAGCCTACAACTTATTCCTTAAGGGTCAGTTTATCCAGATAGAAAGTTATATTGAGGTTTGCTTTGGTTAAAGTTCCTTTGCTATGGTCAATGGTACACATTGATACTATGAAATATAGAGGGTGTTGCGATACATTTTTCATGTGCATATGTGCCAGAAAAACACCGAGGTACCTAAAAAGGAGCAGGATAAGGCTATCGTTCCCACAGCTGGGTCCGTTCTCCTGTACATTTATATCGACATGCTTTCTGTTTGTTTGTTTTGTTGTTTAACGCCGAACGCAACACTTTCCCAGCTGTATGGCGGTGGTCTGTAAATAATCGAATCTGGACCAGGCAATCCAGTCATCAGCAGCATGAAAATCGATCTCCGCAATTGTGATACAATGACATGCGTCTACCAAGTCAGCGAGCCTCAACACCCGATCCCGTTGGTAGCTTCTTACGACAAGCATGGTTTGCTGAAAACCAATTCTTGGATGTTGTTAGGACTTGTTACACATAACATGAAAGAGTGAGAGAATGAGTTGGGTTTTACGCCGCTTTTAGCAATGTTCCTGCAATATCAAGGCGGGAGACACCAGAAATGGGCTTGACACATTGTACCCATATGGGGAATTGAGCCCCGCGTGACGAGCCAACGCTTCAACCACTAGGCTACCCCACCGCCCCTCTTCAGTGAAAAATTTAACAAGACGTCGATAGGAAAAGCCAATTTATTTTTGCACATCTAACACGCAGTGGAATGGGAATAGTGTAGTCTCAGAGAGGGCAGGCCATTATGTTCCTGAACTCGGGGTGTCCCAAAAAAGGTTTGCAGTTTCTTTCAACGTCTTGAAGCGGAGACAGAAATAAGACCAACACGAGGAGACAATGTTATTAAAAGCCGATTTATTTGTCACATGTCTAGCATACATGGAGTTGCATCTGGTAACTTCAGAGTAGCCGCCATCACAAGGGACCGGTCATTGTATATTCTGGGAGGACAAGCGTGTTGTACATCACTGGGCTAAGACACATGGTTGAAAAACGTCGAAGCAGTTATGGGAATAACATCCTGTCTGACACAAATCCTCCCAGAATATCATATATTCTGATAACACATACGACTTGGGATTATCACAGCTCTAGGATGGAATTATTGGAATGGTCCCATTGTGGAGAAGTCTACTACCTGTGTACCTTCATTCCTACCAAACTTGCTTTCGCTATGCACTATTTTTAAGGCCAGACCAGTTTTATGTCCTGTCTAATATCAAGCTCAACACTCACAACTTGTACACTATGTTCCGCAATGTGCAAACTTCATAGTACTCAAAAGAAGTTAAAGCAAGTGACTGAGTTGGAATCATACTTTGACACCAATAACGGGATTTACATGTTATACCCATGCAGAGAATTGAACCCTTGCCTTGGGCGAACGCTTTAATTGCTAGGATGCCCCACCAACCGCAAATGAACTTCAAAAATACCAAAATCAGTCTCAAACCTAAGTTAAAGAGTGGAGTTTTTCAACCTTTTTCGTGTAGTACAATCAAACTATGAATGAGTGAGTTTAGTTTTATACCACTTTTAGCAATATTCCAACAATATCACGGCAGGGGACACCAGGCAGGGGACACCAGAAATGGGCTTCACATATTGTACCCATGTGGGGAATCGAACCGGGTCTTCAGCGTGATGAACACTTTAACCAGTAGGCTACCCCACCACACATAAAACCTATGAAATATAACAACACTAAAAACAACTACAAACTTTCTACCACCTGGTCAGTGTTTATTTTTTGGTATGATTTCACTGTAAATAAGAGGAGAAACCTGTTCTGGCCTTAAACCTTTGGAACTACTGCTACTCAATGGAAATACTACGTGCGGTTGCTATAAAAGTAGTGAAAATATAAACTGAAAACAAAGAGTAGATCAAACTCATGAAACGATTGTCCTCTCAGTCATAAATGACAACAAATAACATTTTTAATACATCATCAGTTTTCAGGTTGTCCTGTTTACATTCACAGAAGCCTTCCTGGAGACAGACCAATCTCCATCTGAGCAACATTATTTAACTGGGTGTCATTATAAAGATGCTGGCTGAGTACAATATACTTGAGTAATATGAGTGCAAAATCAGCATTGCCAGAAGCACTGGTAAAATCTAAAACAAAAGTCTGTAACATTGTGGAATGGTAATTAACAAGGTTTGTACAATATATAGATCTAAATGTAACAAGTGTAAGCAAAACAGATGATTTACTGCTGTTTGAATCTCATCAAAAAATCAAATGGGCAAAATTACTCTTCTTGTACTCTACACCATAACTCATCTGAAAGGCAAGGTCATGGCAGTCATTTATCTTTTTTGCAAAAAGAAAAAAAGTCACTAAGGTTATTAGTTATTTTATAAAAGATCTGGCCCAGGCTAGCTATTCTCGAAACGTTCGTAGCTCTATGAACTTCTTAAGCCCATTCTTAACACATTGGCTACGATCAAAGTTAAGAATTCTTAGGGCTACGAACGTTTCGAGAATAAGGGCCCTGATTTCTCAAAACAAACTTAAGTCTGAGTTTTGACTTAAATAATAGTTTTTACTCAAATTTGAGAAAGAGCAGGAAAATGACTTTCCCAGAATGAACTGAAATCGATATTACACTCAAACATAGTGTACAATATGAGTTGGGTAGATAGGCTACTTAAGTTGTTTGGGCTTTTTTATTAAACAAATGCAGTTGAGTTCAAAAATCATCCGTTTCAAATTGTCAAACTCAGTTTGAAATTTGAGTAAAAACTTAAGTTTTTTCAAGAAATTGTGGCCTGTTTAATGTGTGGGGAGAAAAGCCTGGAGTAAGGCATGTAACCAACCACCACACTGGTGAAACCAATAAATGGGTACAGTGAAACCAATAGTGAGTAAGTGAGTGAGTTTAGTTTTATGCTGCACTCAGCAATATTCCAGCTATATGGTGGCTGTCTGTAAATAATCAAGTGTGGTCAGACAATCCAGCGATCAACAGCATAAGCATCGCTCTCCGCAATTGAGATACATTGACATGTGTCAACCAAGTCAGCGTGCCTGACAGTGAAACAGATAAGTGGGCATAGTGAAACTCCTTAGCTGTTATCAAGCACATTTACCAGTATGAATCTTGTATTCGAACCAACAACTGACAAGGGCAGGATCTGGGGTGCTGTGTATCCAGGCTTAATGCATCCATTACTATTCCGGACATCTGATATTGATGAATGCTGAGCCTATATATCAGCGAGGCATTACATGACAAGAATAACTGATGCCGTAAAATGGTCAGAGGATCTGAACTTGCTCACAAATCTGACCACCACGGCAGATGAATACACTGAACACGAAACTAATGTCAAAACAAAACAAAAGCCTGCGATACTGTGCTGACCGACCATGTTCACTGCAGTGATAAATGGCAATATCACACAAATCTTTTTAAACCAGTGATAAATGGCAATATCACACAAATCTTTTTTAACCAGTGATAAATGGCAATATCACACAAATCTTTTTAAACCAGTGATAAATGGCAATATCACACAAATCTTTTTTAACCATCTGCTCTCCTTTTTACAAACATCATCTTCCCATTATTTCTACAATTCCTTGATTCTGCATTCTGATGAAGCACAATGAATAAAGTTTGTGATTGCCAAATTGTCAGGAGTTGCTATTTGTTTTGCACTACGTCAATGTTCATCCAGTGACTTGGTCCAGTACGGTTAACAATTTCAATGAATCTCCAATAACAAGGTATTTACAGAAGCCCTGGAGTGACAATATGGTTTCATACAATGATTAGTGAGTTAGTGAGTTTAGTTTTACACCACTTTTAGCAATATCCAAGCAATATCATGGCAGGGGACACCAGAAATGGGCTTCACACATTTCACCAATGTGGGGAATCAAACCCGGGTCTTTGGAGTGATGAACGAAAACTTTAACCACTAAGCTACCCCACCAGCTTTCCGACCCAGAGACATTGTTTACATATTGAAGATCAATAACAAAAAAATCTCTAAATACAAACATAAAGACTAAAATATATTTGCATGGTACAGATAACCGTTCCTTTGGTAAAGAATCCAAGTGATTGACACCAATTGCTTTCATGATATAATTACAGATTGTGAGAAAGTCTGTCACTTCTACCAGCCTTCCATCAACGTCTATCACAAGTGCACACATTCATTAACAAACCCACTAATTACAGTAATACACACACATTGGCTGTAGATACCATCATCACTTGCTACTATGGAGGGCAGTATAGAAATAACCTTCTTCGCCTAATATAAACAATCAGAGGTGCGACATATACTATCTGATCTCGTCACATGTGAGTGTGTATGGTTTACACTGCTTTTAGCAATATTCCAACAATAACATGGTGTGGACACCAGAAATGGGCTTCACACATTGTACCCATGTGGGGAATCGAACACAGGTCTTCGGGGGACGAGCGATCGCTTTAACCACTGGGCTACCCTTTGGTCACATGTATCAATAGTACTCTGGTATATCATCTGTGTACAAGACGTGTCAGGATATATGAAGATATAGATACATGAACACAACAAAACTGAAAGGGTAAATATACGGTTATAAAATTAAAACCCTTTCTTGAAAATACCTTTTCATGATACATACAAAGATGCACTTTTTCAATAAAATGTTTTTTCAAAATATATTATATTTTTTTAATTTCTAGAGTAAGCTTGACCACAGAATGCAAAAATTAATTGGTTTTGCTTAAGTTTCAGAGATGGACTTACTACAACATGTAAATGGTACATTATAAGAATACTACTCAACTTTTGCTTAGGAACAAACCTAAGCCATTAGTTGTGCCATCTACATAGTCACATTGTGTGAACATTATCACAAACAAAGATGGATAGATTGTGAAAGAAATATAACCTAAAACCTATTATCTTTAGTGATACAAGCTAACAAGACTGTCCTTGTCAATACTGGGGCAGAGTTGAACTCTCACACCTCTGTCAGTGCTGCCCTCTAGTGGTGAATGACTAGAAGAGTATAAGTATTGTCCATGTCGATATTGGGACAGCGATGTACAGCACTGCCCTCTAGTGGTGATTGAAGAAAAGAGTATAAGTATTGTCCATGTTAGTACTGGGGCAGCAATGTACAGCAATGCCCTCTAGTGGTGACAGATTGATGAGAAGAGTATAAGTATTGTCCATGTCGATATTGGGACAGCGATGTACAGCACTGCCCTCTAGTGGTGATTGACGAGAAGAGTATAAGTATTGTTCATGTCGATATTGGGACAGCGATGTACAGCACTGCCCTCTAGTGGTGATTGAAGAAAAGAGTATAAGTATTGTCCATGTTAGTACTGGGGCAGCAATGTACAGCAATGCCCTCTAGTGGTGACAGATTGATGAGAAGAGTATAAGTATTGTCCATGTCGATATTGGGACAGCGATGCACAGCACTGCCCTCTAGTGGTGATTGACGAGAAGAGTATAAGTATTGTTCATGTTGATACTGGGACAGCGATGTACTGTCACACCTTCATCAGTGCTGCCCTCTAGTGGTGATTGAGCTAGGAATCCTGTCCTGAGGAATCCGTACATACAGCAATACTATTGGCAGGGTCAAGGACGTCACACAAGCATATCATTGTCTGCAAATGTTTTAATTAACATGCAGACCTCTTCTGTTTATGCCTTGTTCTTCACTAAATCTATTTCAGCAGTTTTACGTATTTCTTCGAATGAATAATCCTTCAAAAGTCTTCCATTTTCAAACACTGTCACCAGTAGGTCCTGAAATAAAAAGTGATTGAGTGAATGACTGAGTGAGTGAGTGAATGACTGAGTGAGAGAACTCTTTGATTTGAACCAAGAAAGAAAACCAGGACAAATACATTCATTCAATCCAATGAACCTTTGCGTATGGCACAGACATCTGCTCGGCAAATTATGGCTCCTTCCATGAATGCACACCTCCCACTCCCCCTCAAGCCCAGCCCTGTCCTCAGGGTTTCAGTGATACAACTACCATGCTGTCCCAATCCGCTAATCTGCCACAGAATCTCCGCGTGAAGGTGGAACATGCATGGTTTTATTGACAATACTTTGCAGGTTAATATATATCGTCACTGCCTTCAAAACTGAGGCACCATGTGTCCTATTAAAGGTGTGTAAGGAACTCATGCAGTGTACAGCAAAATGAGAGGGTGAGTGAGTAAGTATGTTTTTATGTTGCTTTTAGCAATATTCCAGCAATATACTTCGGGGGTAACCAGACATGGGCTTCACACAGTGCACCCAAGTTAGGAACTGACCCCAGTCTTTGGTGTGACAAGCGAACGTTTTGACCACTGCCCTGTTACAAAATGATAGTTATATGAGCTGTAAGAGTCCATAAGATCATAACACCATAAGGCCAGGGCACACGTTGCATGAACATGTTGCTGCTGTCATCTCTATAATACCTGTTGGAAGAACTGGGCGATTTCCCGGTCGTATAATTTGTTAGTTGAACAGACACTACGCATCAATTGTAATTGGTGACTGAGGAACAAAGTATACAAGACCATAACGTGGCCATGTGAGTGTCTCACCTTGGCGGGGTCTCCCTTCCCTTCTGTCATTGTGACGTACTGTCCGTCCTGAATCTGCAGCGTCAGCTTGCCCTTCTTGCTCTTCTTCCCAGGGTCTGTGATTGGGTCCTTGAACACATTCACCTGGAACACAACACAAAACACAGCATCAGTTTCCGCAGCATTTTATGGTATTATCAATAATAGATCTGGTTTTGTCTGTAACCAAGAAGTGAACCTTTTCTGAAATCTCTGTAACACAACACCAAAAACAGTATTAGTTTATATTAAAAAAATCAGATGGTATTACCAGCAACGGATCTGGTTTGGTTTCATCCAGTAACTAAAAGGGAACGTTCTCTGATGAAAAGCTCTGTTGCAAAATACCTGGACAATAAGTTTCCTTGTGCTCTGTAGCTAACCCAAAATGCTACACTAAAGGGCACACTCTGGCCTATACCATAAATGACTAAGTAACTTCACTATGCATCCAATTCTCATTCCTACCATGGTAACTTGATAGGTCTGTCAAAGGCACTTTTCTGTGTATCCCCTTCTTCATTGAATAGCCACATTTAAAGGCACATTGCTTTGTATCTCCCAGTGAACTGGATAGCTACATATAAAGGCTCACTACTGCGTAGCTGCCTCTAAGATGAAACGCTACTTTTAAGGCCAACTTTTTTACATCCCCCTGTTCACCGCTCATATAACTTTTTTATATCCCCCTGTTCACCGAAAAACTACAACTAAAAGTGTATTTCTGTGAATCCAATCTTTCAACACCTTTCCATTGATCACTAATTATAAGCTACACTCAAAGGCACACTTCTGTGTATTCCCCTTTAACTAAATAGTTCTCACCTCTTTTCCATTGATTACTGAATAGCTACACTTAAAGGCACACTTCTGTGTATCTCTGTCCAATCTCTGTAACAGAGCCCCTCCGCTGCCGAATGCGAGATTGTCCGAACTCCACTTGTGTTTGCGCACATTGATCAAGATTTCCTCGAGCTTCTAGTAGCTGATGCCATCTCCCTGTATTACCCGGATGCATGGGGGCAGCATCTTGTAGCCTTTACTGTTCTCAGTGTATCCAAACTTCTTACCTAGAGACTCTAATACCTGAATCAACAGAACGACCAGTTTCAGGGGAGGTGTGGCTTGGGAAATTAGTGTCCTTGTAAGTCTGATGCTTTCACAAATATTTCGTATGTGTATCAGTCACAGAGAGATTTGTAAAACATCAAAGTCTGTGCATAATTGTGGAAAAGTATGGGAAATTTTACTATAAATTGTATATTTATATACTTATCCTATCTCACGGTATGCACCTCTCTTCTTCTACGACCATGTGTGGAAACGTGCTGTAGGCTAAGTAGACAATGTAGAACCCTAAAGCTTCTTGGAGGTACGAAGATGTTGGAGGTACTCTGCCACCAACTGCGGCGAAACAGTAGTGGGAGAAGCTATACATCTGGCCCTGCATGACGCCTCAAAGTTCTTCCACTTGACATCATAGAGTGACCTAGTAGATGAGCGATGCGCTGTAGTGATGGCAGTAGCAACACACTGAGAATATCCCTTAGCAGTTAGCGACTTATGGAGATGCGCCAAACATGAAGATGAAGTGTGAGCGGAGACCAATGCAGCTGATCGGAGTGCGGGTGCACCAGAAGATCAAGGCGTTCAGGAAGTGGTACAGGATCTGGATCGGCCAGTTCTTGTAGATCGACGAACCACGCTCTGGCCGGCAAGAAGGGCGCGACCAAAAGCAGTGTCATCCGCTGAGTCGTGCGTAGTTTCAGTAGTATGCGTGGAAGTATGGCCACTGGTGGAAACGTGTACGTGTTTAGGTCGTCCCAAGGAATGGCTAGACAGTCTGGAACACCTGTGGATGTAGTTTCTACTCTGTCGGGGGGGACGAAGTGGCCGGGACAGAGAATCCGCAATCACATTCTTCACTCCTGGAATATAATTGGCTCGAACAGAGATGTCGAGATTGTCCACCAGCTGGAAGAACCGTTGTGTCCATTCCAGGAGTTGAGGCGACCCTGTCGATCCAATCCGGTTGATGTGCCACACTACCGCTGCATTGTCCGACCGGACCAAGAGAGAGGTCGATCGTAGAATCTCTTGTCAGTGAGTGATGGAGAGAATCACTGCCCTGAGCTCTAGAACGTTGATGTGGTAAGCGCGATCTGCAAGAGACCACCGTCCTGCCACTTGCTGATCGAGAAGGTGAGATGCGTCCACGTACAGGTGGTGAGTCAGGACGAACGGCCTCAAGCAGACTCCGCCGCAGACGTTCAACTCTTAGAGGTAACTTGATCAGGGAAGGCGGGTTGCCCAGCCTGATGTGTGGAGACAGGAATAGGAATAACTGCAACAGTCGAAGTTGAAGCTGACCCCCGAGGGTCAACATCTTGGCCGACGTCAAGAGACCCAGGAGCTCCTGCCACTGATGAAGTGTCCTGGGTTGAGACAACGCAAGGGGAATTAATCGCCGGATCTCTGTTGAGCTCTGTGTCGAACACTGCCCCGATGAACAGCAGGCGGCGTGAAGGGACTAGCTCCGACTTCTCCATGTTGACCAGCCAGCCTAACTGGTGAAGTAGCTGCATCGTGAACTCCATGTGACGTAAGAGGAGTGCACGGTCGGTCTGAGCCTGGATACAATCGTCGATGTAAGTCTCAAACAGTGTCCCCTTGCGACCTTGGAAGATCGGGATGTGAAGGTACGCATCCTGAAGGTCTAGGCTGACCATGACTGACTGACTGAGTTTAGTTTTACGCCGCTTTTAGCAATATTCCAGCAATATCACGGCGGGGGACACCATAAATGGGCTTCACACATTGTGATGATGACTGACAGGTATTGTTATCGGAGTGGGGGCAGAGGTCAGGTGGGCAGAGGCCAGGAAGTTTGATTCAACTTAGGTTACAGCACGTTTCCACACATGGTCGTAGAAGAAGAGAGGTGCATACCGTGAGATAGAATAAGTTTAAAAATGTGAAATTTTCTGATTAAATCAATAATCTCATTTCAATTATTTTCAAGCTTTTTTTCAGAGGATTTTGCACTCAAATGTTTTCGAACAACTAACATGTGATTCAAACATACAAAACATGAATCCTACAATTATTGACAATTGAAATTTGAAATAAACGATGCTTATGTCATGTATTTACATTTTCATGGCATTATGACTACAAAAATGAATTTTAAACCAAACTCAGAAGTTATATTCAGTGACCAAAATCAACAGGAACATGATATTACTATAACAAGTGAATCTCACCTTGACGACAATTGTTGGGGGATCGCCTGAGTCTGGCCGCACAACGAGTACACCGCCATTCTTCCCTCTCTCAATGACCACATCCTTGAGATCCTCGCCCCACACTTTCTCACAGGCATTGAAAATGTCGTAACTGTCACTCACACACGCCATGGCCCCTTCAGGAAACTTGGTCAACATGTTCTTAAAGGCTTCGAGCTCACCGTCTCGGCCCCATGTGGTGATTGTGCTGAAAAACGAGTGAGTGAGTGAGTGAGTGAGTCAGTCAGTCTTTTTCGTGTGTGATGGCTAGTTGTGTCTTATAACAGATGCTGTTGAACAGTTGACAAGACTTCATCATTAACATGTGCTTGTGGTGTAGCTCAGAAAATTCCCCTAAATCCTAATCATCCACAGCCAGTGCCACTAACTGACATATTCTCGTCGTATAATAAACATATCCTTTAGTGTCATTATACTTCAATACTATTGTTCTTTGCTCATGATATCAATCACTGGATTGTCAGGTAGATTGGGGGTGAGCGCGTGGTCGGCTCCGCCATTTTGTTTCACTTCCATACAGGCTATGACATGCATTTGGAAAACTTAGTGAAACTTCGTTGTCAATAACACGCAATATACACAGTCGAGACCCAAAAGATCACATGCTAAGCTTCCTAATGCTTTTACCGGTGTCTACTCAAATAAATCAAACGTGACGTACAAATTTTCTTCTATAAAAAAAAAATTGTATTTGAAAATCGGAGTAACTCCACCAAAATGGGAGAGGTTGGCATCTCTGAAAACCTGATCATGAGTTATCCAAGGTTCGACGTAACCGAAAAAAGATGCAAAAAGAAGGAATAAGCAGGAACCCAGATTTTATTTTCAGACAACCATATGTTTGATTCATCAAGTTTGACTGTTGCTGGAATATAGCTGAGTATACCAGTAAACAACAACAATAAACACTCACAAAGGGTCTAATTGGCTAGGTTTATTGTTTGTTTGATGCTTAAAGCTGCACTTGGCTGTATTCCAGCTATATGGCGGCGGTCTGTAAATAATGGAGTCAAGACCAGACAATCCAATGATCAACAGCATGATATTCCCTTAGTCGCCTCTTACGACAAGCATGAGTTACTGAAAACCATTTTTAACCTAGATCTTCACAGGTCTGACTTAGCTAGGTCACAATGACCTCTTGTATGACTCACCTGTGTTCTGCTGCAGGTATGGAGAAGCCAGCGATGTTGCAACCATAGTACACTCTTGCAGTCATCAAAGAGGCGATGGTGTCTGTTCCCATAAAGTTGACCAGGTGGGCACACCCACCAATACCAGCAGCCTGAATTAAGTGAGTTTAGTTTTACCCAACTTTTATAAATATTCTAGGGATGTCACGATACATAAGTTTCATGAATCTATACGTATTACGATACCCATGTCACGATTCGATGCATATCACGATACCAATTTTTGCGGCATTATTGCATAAATTTAGTTACATTTTGAACATTAATATTTCATATTTTATAATTGTCCATGAAAAGATCAACATTTTTTATTCTCAGAGATTAAAAAGTTCTAATTTCCCATCTTTGTGGATTAAAAATAATCATTTATAACTCTCACAACATCAAAAAACATGATACAATTGCAAAATGTAAACCGATACTTTCAAAACTAAACATCAATACAGTTTTGAATGTATCGATAATTGTATCATCTTAGAAGAAGTATTGATGCATCGATGTATCGATATATCATGTCATCCCTACAATATTCCAGGAATATCACGGCAAGTGACACCAGAAATGGGCTTCACACGCCTGAAGTAGACAACATATAAGCCCAGTAATTAATCGAGACCTGGAATTTATTGTTAATCAAATACCCCTTCCCCAGCATTTGAGGGTTTATTCAAGGACTGGACTGACTGACTCACTGAGTTTGGTTTTACGCCACTTTTAGCAATATTCCAGCAACATCACGGCGGGGGACACCAGAAATGGGCTTCACACATTGTACCCATGTGGGGATTCGAACCCGGGTCTTCGGCGTGACGAGCCAACGCTTTAACCACTAGGCTACCCCACCGCTCCTCAAGGACTGGAGTTGACAAGGCAATAGGTACTTGTTGCAATATCTAGCCCTAGACTCACAATAAGTAAAAGTGGAGTGCGCTCCTTCCATTAGCATACCTCCACTGAAGTGGAACCTCTGAATCCAAAGTCATGGAGTTTGAACGGAAGACCATCAAGATTATCTGCGGTTTCATCCAGATACCGAGCGATGATTTCCTTCTGGTATCGGGAGTTGGTGGCGACGGTCATGGGATACCATACCTGTACCAGCAGGGTCTGAACAAAAACAGCAGGTTACCATATAAACATCTCGAGTTTTCATAAATGTTATTGTTTTAAACCTAATAGAATGACAAGTAAGGCTGGTCACATGACTGTTTGCACGGGGAAAGGGAGGTAACTCGTGGGTGAGTGTATTTTTACGTCCGCTTCGGGAACTACAAAGGATTCAAGTGTTCCACTACCATTCGCAAGGGAAAGGGAGATAAGCAAAGGATCATTAGTCAGGATAAGGAAACATTTACATTCTTTAAAAATATATATATGCTGCTCATAAGGAGCTAAAGAATACCTGATTTTTTTCACATAACAGATTAACTTTGTCATGTTTGTAGTCATGAAAATATCTTTAACTTCTTTTGAATAGCATATCGGTATAAAGTTTCAAGAACCTCACCTCAAAGTAGTTGGTCAACCAAAAACATTTGGGATCTGTGTTTTCAACAACAAATAGGACATTCTTGTATGGCACAACAGTGCCTTCTGGAACAGCTTTGATCCGCAAAGGGAGATAACCATTATGCTTCTGAAGAAAATATGTCAAAACATGTTATTTAGAAAACCAGGCCATTTATAAGAGCACATTGGGCATAAAAATATGAATAGACTAGATACTGTAAGAAATATAGCAGACAAAAGCTGATTTCACGATAAATTATGTTAATGATACCGGTAATAGGATGTACGTATTTCGCATGTACCCCTTCATTCAAACAAACATGCCTGGTAAGAACACTCAGAAAATCATGTAAAGTATATATAACTCCAATAATTATTTCTAAAACAATCCACAACACTTCATGACACATCTGAATTATGCAGAAAGTGGAATAATACACAGGCTAGACATTTTTCTCAAGTATTCCCATTACCATATGAAAGCAATCTCTGGTCCCCCAGAAAATCTGATGGATGTCATTAAACATCACAGCAAATACATGTGACTATATAAAAAATATGAAAGCAATCTCTGGTCCACCAGAAAATCTGATGGATGTCATCAAACATCACAGCAAATACATGTGACTATATAAAAAATATGAAAGCAATCTCTGGTCCACCAGAAAATCTGATGGATGTCATCAAACATCACAGCAAATACATGTGACTATATAAAAAATATGAAAGCAATCTCTGGTCCCCCAGAAAATCTGATGGATGTCATCAAACATCACAGCAAATTCATGTGACCATATAAAAAATATTCAACAAGTGTCTGTAGTTTCGTTCTGTTACAGCCAGAGTATTACACTGACCCATTAGACCACTTCAGGTCTAAGAAACTCGACCAAGAGAATATTTCCTGACATTCGTCCAGAGACTAATGACTAAGGCACAACAACCATGAACCTTTTGCCCCGCGGCAGTCTATCCACTCAATCACAGAGATGTTCATTAACATACAATGGCATACCTCGAGAATGTAATTCCACCCTTCTTCATTGAAGTTGTCTCTGCCGAAGTGAAGCGCATACAGTTCTTTTGCCTCTTGAATTTTTTCTCTTGTAACCACTGGCCCTACTAGCCACCTCTTGAGGATATATTGCAGACCAAAGAAGACAGTGGTGGGGAACTTGCCACCTCTGCTCTCAAAGTAGGAACACACTGTAGTTGTGTTTGGGGGATACTGCATGTGATGGGTCACCTGAGAAAAACAGACAGAATATATTGATGAGCATATGGCACATCAGGTCAACTAAATGTGAGGAAAGAGTGAGTCAGTAAATTTAGTTGTATGCCGCTTTTAGCACTATTCCAGCAATATCACAGCAGGGGACACCAGTAATGGGCTTCACACATTCTACCCATGTGGGGGTGAGCGAACGCTTTAACCACCAGCCTACCCCACCGCCCTACCCCACCACCCTGTGTGAAAGGATGTGACATGAGTTAATATATTCAGAGCAGTACACCAGAGATCATAATCAGGCAAAAATGGACCTGGATCTGGGCAAAGTAAGGGATGCAACTCTGCATAGTTACAATGACTGAAGAAGATAAAACTGTGATAACAAGTTACACTGCATAACACTTCCCCTTTAACTTAAATAATTACGTAGGAAGACTTTACATTTTGTCTGTATTCATTGATCATTTTGATAATCAAAGTTATCTATGTTTGCTAAATAGTTCAATACTCTGTTCTTTAAGCAGGCAGTTATGGGACGCGAACTCCTGCGTCCTATAGGCATAAAAATTGACAATGGACACACCGAAATTTAACAGCGCGTACCCAGGGAAGCAGAAAAAGTTCAAATACTTTTTGTAACATTTCAATCAAGTAACAATAAGTTATCACTGAATTTGCTACTAGCTCGGTTATGGTATTATTTGCAATTCAATTACTGTAATAATGTGATGATCATGATAAACATACAATAACAGTAAGTGAATTACAACAATATTACAACATAGTATTAATAATGATATCTAAGAGTCTGGGACCCCCATTTTGTAGTCCAGGACCCCTGAAAATAAAGAGTATGAGTCCCAGGGATCCTCAAATATAGGACTCAAGGAAAATCCCTGCTTAAGTGTCATTTAGCAGTTGGTATGATGAAGAGGCACAAATGTTATCGATTGACAACTTCATTATTTACTTTCATTAATCTGCACAGGTGATAGTCAGAGATTACAGAGACTGACAGAGATCCTGGGCAACAATAATTAATTTCAAGGGTTTTTATAGAAAATATGAGGGCCTTGTAAAGTAATGAAAGAGTATAGTGTACTGCAATGTAATGCTTGATAACTATTTTAATTACGGGACCTGTATATTTCTTTTAAAAAGTTTGTATGATGAATATTATAGTGCAATATTTTGTCTACATTCATACTGTACATGTGTGCAATAGATACACATCTCTGCATTTGTAAGATCCTAAGTGATATCACAGAAAATATCAGAATTACACTTATACACTTCATTGACCCGCACTGGTTCACGAAAGAACTTACAAAAAAATCACATATTTTCCATCACATGTCTTGCAGAACTTTGCACTCCATAACAGCCACTCTGATGGAGCAATATTTCATTATCAATCACAATCCTAGAAAGTGTACATGCGCTGACATCAATCGAACCAATGTCTCAGAAAAAGGCACAGTGCGCAAATATATCCAAGAAAGCCCACGCAAGTCTAGAAGATGTGGCAAGTCTAGATTTCCTCAGCTTCATGAAGAAATTCTCAGGGCTCCTTTTCATTATATTTTATTTTATTTAACCATCAATTTTTTTTCAGTAAAATATGTTCATTTCAAAGACTAGTTGTTAGTCTACGCAAAACCGTACGCCTCCAATCAATTATCAGTTATTTAGATCTATCTGCACATCTCGCTCGTCTAAAAATATACCGAACTCTTCTGCGCCCTGTGCATAATCAACTACTTGGGACATGCACTCAAATGCACCAGTAAGTGGAAGTGCGATAGCACACTAACGAAGTGACATGCATATCATGTTCTACATTCACTTTAGCAGAACTGTTTAGCAGGTGCGCGAATATGCTTTGAAAACGAAAGTTAAAATGCATTCTCCTTTAGAAACGTGTGTCTGTTAACATATGTGCGCATACTAAACTTCCTGTGTTTCATAGTACCCTATCCTGTAATTCTGACAAGTTTCAAATTACGGTTTACCTTGTAAGAATCGGTGACAAGGAGAATGTTTTCCGTCCCGGCCGCTTGATACGTCGCCATCTTGAACGCTTTGGCATGTGACGTCATAGCAACCTGGAAAGTGGGCGGGGCGCAGTGTCAGTTTGAAGACTGGATTTATCCTGTGTTTTCTGTACGCTAACCCGATATGCTGTTTAGAGACAGAAACTAGTCCTTTATCAATGTCGAGACAGCCATCACTGTCCAGGTTTAAATTCTTTGTCGCTTGCTGTGCGTATGAGTGCCTACGGTGGCTGTAGGATCGGTTATATAGCTATCAGTAGTCAGCTCTTAATTTATCTTGTACAGTCATACACACAGCCTATCGCTGTTACTCGCTAGAGAATTGCGAAATGTATCTCACCAACCTGTTCAAACAACGCCGATATCCAATAGCCCGAAACAGCGCACAGTGATGTCTATAATTATCTTTTTAAATGAGTGAGTGAGTTTGATGCTGCATCAGCATATTTTAAGTGAAGAGCATGAATAAGCAAAATATTGAGCATGAATATGTATAAATAGAAATATATTTAAAAACACGACGTGAATACAACTTCACTCCAAATTAATAAATGACTGACTGACTGAGTTTGGTTTTACGCCGCTTTTAGCAATATTCCAGCAACATTACGGTGGGGGACACCAGAAATGGGCTTCACACATTGTACCCATGTGGGGATTCGAACCCGGATCTTCGGCGTGACGAGCCAACGCTTTAACCATTAGGCTACCCAACCGCCCCTCAAATTAATAAATGAAATTGTTATGTCTGATCGTGTTTTGGTAGGCCTGTTCCCTTTCTACAATGCGCCAAATTACTGTTAATAACATGGATACAAAGGACGTTATGTGTAAGTTAATGCCGCTCTTACGAAACAAAATTATCGTTGGTTCGTTTTCGGACGGCAGTGTTTACTCTCGCTATATAGCGAGGCGGACTGCGTCACACAGACATTGTAAACACCCGGATGATGGTTTGTGTTTAAGATGAAGTCGTCTTTATGAATAAGTTAGTGACATGTTTTACAATTGCTCATGTGATAATAGAGACAACATGCAATGGCTGTTCATAACACCTCCCCGGTCCCACCAACTTTATAATGTTCTTACACCGTAACGCATAGACTAAGGCTTAGTCTCTGAATATATATAATTTTGATAGTAACAAACAAGCCCATTTAAATTGAAAAGGAGCCCTAGGGAGACCAGAGATTCAGAACCTGGGGAAATCTAGATTTGCTTCGTTTAGGGCTTTAGCACTACAGGGGAGGCTAGGCTGTAGGAAAATAATGTGGTTCAGGGACTGTGAGACAGACTACGTAACGCACAACGCCCCGTCGTCTCGACTAGGCTAACGCTTAGTCTCTGTATATGTATACACAAAGAACTTAGTTAAGCAGACCATGACCAGAGACCATGTATCTATTATATGGTCTCAGCCTAGACATATCTCACGACTGAATGAGCCCCGATCTTAACCCCTGGGGCATATCTGGGACATGTTTGGTCACCGTGTGCAACAAAGGGATCCTCCTGTACAGAACCTGGCCCAATTGGAAGCTGCTTTACACGAGGAATGTCGTAGACTGGCCCATCAGAGGATCAGGAGGCTGAGAGGGGGTATGAGGAGGAGAGTGCTGGCTGTTATACACTCAGTATTGACCTTGAATCGTGTAAGACACGCAAATGGCATTATGAATGTTCACATTCACCAATAAATTCAACATTAAAAATTCCAGGGCCATACCTGCACAGATGGTTTTGTATGAAAATCAATGGGTTTTTTAAAATGAGAATTTATCATTATATAATCAACATGGATCCCAATCATTTTGTCGTTTTTTTATGAGTTAAAGGATCATACGGGTCAGAAAAACTCATGTTTTTACATCGTGGTCACCACGAGAGGTTTTATGTACGTGTTGAAAACCTATGATTGCAAAAATGCAGGCGGTGCTTAATTAAGTTCTTTGTGTATATATAATTTTGATTGTGACAAACAAACCTATTTAAATCGAAAAGGAGCCCCAGGAGACAAGAGATTCAGAACCTGGGGAAATCTAGACTAGCTTCATGTAGGGCTTTAGCATTGAGGGAAGGCGAGGCTGCAGGGATAGACTACGTCTCGATATCAACAGCGACCTACTGCTTAGATTAGTGAGTATTGCTTAACGCCGAGTCAGCAGTTTTGCAGATATTCGCGGTGATAATAGTATACCGCCCTATCTCTTGATTAGTGTACTTACACAGCGTCGTGTGTGTGTGTGTGCATGTGCGTGTGTGTGTGCATGTGTGTTGCAAGCATAACATTCAGCCTCATAAATGAAAATATTTGACCGAAAACAAGACTTGTGAAATTAACGTTATAAAATATCCTATAAAGGGGCCAAGGGACTTTTCAGTATCAACCTGACACTAGTAATGTGGATTTACTTGAGATACTGGAGGTAATCTGGCTTAAGGGAGATAATTCATGGATGCCCTCTTCACATGAGAACACAACTGCCATAATATGGAGTGAGTATGGTTTTAACTTGCTTTTAGCAATATTCCAGCAATATCACGGCGGGGACGCCAGAAATGGGCTTCACACATTGTACCTATGTGGGGAATCGAACCCAGGCCTTCGACGTGACGAGTGAACGCGTTAACCACTAGGCTACCCCACCGCCCCTAAGGGACCGTTCATAATTTATGGCTAGGGGTGGGGGGTGGGGTGTGTGTGTGATGATGATTTTAAGGGGGTGTCACCCATTTTGTTCTGGCGAGCTAAGGGGGGGGTTCATCAATTTTGTACACACGTACTAGTAGGGGTCATCAATTTTGTACATAAAAATATGTTTAATATATATATTATGCTTAGAAATCATGGTAAGGGAAGGGGGTGGGTGGTCCTTGACATGCAGGTGTGTGTGTGTGTGTTTCACTTAATTTGTACATACATTTTAGGGGGGTTATTCACGTTGTACATGATTCTCCATAAAAATGATCATATACCACCGCACCCCCCACTCCCAGCCATAAATTATGAACGTTCCCTAAAGGCAATTGAACACAAAACGACAGAAGCACACAAAGATCCCAGAATGGAAGCAGTGGGGTGGAACGTAAAAAAGTGATATTATTCGATAGATTAAGTACCCTATTACTTGGTCACTGATTGACTGACCATGAACCGATTGATCGGCAAGTTCGCCAAGGGAATAATCGATCGATCAGCCAATTAGCTCGTTAAGAACTATACACAGCACCAAGCGAATCAATTTGTGCAGGACTAGACGGAGTCTGAAGCACTGAAGTTTGAATATGTACATATGGTGTGTGCGTTTATATGTATGGTGGTGAGGGAATGGTGGCTGGCTGGGGTTCGGGGTCAGCCTGTGTGTTGCAGGGATCGTGTGGGGTGCAGCTTGGAGGTGGGGTGTGCCTGTTGGTGTTTGAAACATATATTCACTTGTCGAAGAGACTGTCACACCCAAGATTACGTTGGAACTACCAACCTTAACTATCATGATTATCCATGCCGTGGGCAGAACATCGCCACTTTGTCTCCAATAAAACAAGGATGCATGTTGGGGGGCCAATATTCTGGTTGTGGTTCCCGTGGTCGCCCCAAAGAGTTTGTCTTATCAACTAACCTCGTCACCTCTGATCGTTTTATAGCAGTGGAGAAAAAATAACAACAACAACAACAACAACAACAACAACAACAACAACAACTACTACTACTACTACTACTACTACTGGTGGTGCTGCTGCTGCTACTACTACTACTATACCCGTGAAGATCCGGGTTAGAATTGGTTTTCAGCAATCCATGCTTGTTGTCGTAGGAGGCGGGATTGGATCGTATCCAAACTGCGTAAATCGATGCTCATGCTGTTGATCACTGGCTTGTCTGACTCGATTATTTCAGGCCACCGCCATATAGCTGAAAAAAATGCCGAGTGCGTCGTTAAACGCACATCTATTACTACTACTACTACTACTACTACTACTACTACTACTACTGCTACTACTACAGATACTGATACTACTACTACTACTACTGCTACTACTACCGATACTGATACTACTGCTACTGCTACTACTGCTACTGCTACTACTGCTGCTGCTACTACTGCTACTACTACTACTTCTGCTACTACTGCTACTGCTACTGCTGCTACTGCTACTACTACTGCTGCTGCTACTACTACTGATACTACTACTGATACTGATACTGCTTTACTACTACTACTACTACTACAACTACTACTACTACTACTACTACTACTACTGCTACTGCTACTGCTACTACTACTGCTACTGCTACTGCTACTGCTGCTGCCACTACTACTACTGCTGCTGCTGCTGCTACTGCTTGCTGCTACTACTGCTACTACTACTGCTACTGCTATACTACTACTACTACTGCTACTACTGCTACTGCTGCTACTGCTACTACTACTACTACTACTTTATTCTGCTACTGCTACTGCTGCTGCTTTTATTACTACTACTACTGCTACCGCTACTACTACTACTACTACTGCTACTGCTACTGCTGCTGCTACTACTACTGCTACCGCTACTACTACTACTACTACTCACTGCTACTGCTACTGCTGCTGCTACTACTACTACTGCTTCTACTACTGCTACTACTACTGCTATACTACTACTACTACTACTGCTACTACTACTGCTACTGCTGCTACTGCTTCTACTACTACAACTACTACTGCTACTGCTATACTACTACTACTACTGCTACCGCTACTACTGCTACTACTACTGCTACTGTTACTGCTGCTGCTACTACTACTACTACTACTACTACAACAACTACTACTACTGCTATACTACTACTACTGCTACCGTTACTACTACTGCTACTACTACTGCTACTGCTACTGCTACTGTTACTGCTGCTGCTACTATTACTACTACTACTGCTTCTACTGCTGATACTACTACTGCTATACTACCACTACTATTACTACTACTACTACTGCTACTGCTGATAGTTCTACTACTCCTACTACTACTACTACTACTGCTACTACTACTGCTACTGCTGCTACTGCTGCTACTGCTACTGCTACTACAACTACTACTGCTACTGCTACTGCTACTGCTGCTGCTGCTACTACTACTACTACTAACCTGCTACTACTGCTACTACTACTGATACTGATACTGCTATACTACTACTACTACTACTACTACTACTACTACTACTACTACTACTACTAGTATCTACATGCATGTACATCGACAACTTGGGCGGGGAGAATTGTTAGGAACCGCTACGATATTGCGGAAAGATTTTCAGAGCTGTTGTGGTATCCTGTTGTGGACATTACAACCGTATTGAGTATGTCATTACAGTCCTATTTCAGTATGTCATTACAACCGTATTGAATATGTCATTACAGTCTTATTTCAGTATGTCATTACAACCGTATTGAGTATGTCATTACAGTCCTATTTCAGTATGTCATTACAAACCGTATTGAGTATGTCATTACAGTCTTATTTTAGTATGTCATTACAACCGTATAGAGTATGTCATTACAGTCCTATTGCAGTATATCATTACAACCGTATAGAGTATGTCATTACAGTCCTATTTCAGTATATCATTACAACCGTATTGAGTATGTCATTAGTCTTATTTCAGTATGTCATTACAGTCATATTTCAGTATGTCATTACAACCATATAGAGTATATCATTACAACCGTATTGAGTATGTCATTACAGTCTTATTTCAGTATGTCATTACAACCATATAGAATATATCATTACAACCGTTTTGAGTATGTCATTAAAGTCTTATTTCAGTATATCATTACAACCGTATAGAGTATGTCATTAGTGTTATTTCAGTATGTCATTACAACCGTTTTGAGTATGTCATTAAAGTCCTATTTCAGTATATCATTACAACCGTATAGAGTATGTCATTAGTGTTATTTCAGTATGTCATTACAACCGTATTGAGTATGTCATTAGTCTTATTTCAGTATGTCATTACAACCGTATAGAGTATGTCATTACAGTCTTATTTCAGTATATCATTACAACCGTATTGAGTATGTCATTACAGTCATATTTCAGTATATCATTACAACCGTATAGAGTATGTCATTACAGTCATATTTCAGTATGTCATTACAACCGTATTGAGTATGTCATTACAGTCATATTTCAGTATGACATATAAGTATGAAATAATGCTGATGCGACGTTAAATGCTGAGTTACTCACGCACAGCATGGACAATATGAAACGTCATACCACTATTTCCCTAGGTTCTTGCAAGATCAGATTGTTCCATAGAAGGATGACGTTGTGAAAAGAAAACTTGTTGCGTCGGTAAGTAGGTGGACGTCTTCTATTGGTAGTGGGTTGATGCTGTTGTGTTTGTTGCGCAATAACGATGTCTGTTTCTTTTAGAGACATGGCTTGGTCATTTACTGGAGGAATGTTGGCGATGTTTCCCCTGTATCTACAACAATGTTTGATGTTGGAAGCTGTGATGATATGTACAGAAATGTCTACTATCTGTTTTAAGGTGATATCTACCAATTGTGTTGTAAGTTAATTGCTGTGGTAATATGAAAAGCAATATCTGCTCATTGCGTTATGGTAACTGGTGTTCATATTTAAATGGTATCCTACTACTTCTGTTGGTTTGGTTGCTGCTGTTGTGGTGGCGATATTTAGAGGATATATACAATTAGATTGGTTGTGTTTGTTGCTGTTGTCTGGACGAAGGGTAACTGCTACTTGTGTTGTTGTCGCTGTTGTTGTGGTGATATTTAGAGGGCACCTGCTACTTGTGTCGTTTTAAATTGCTGCTGTAATTGCTGTTTTAAAGGGCGCCTGCTACTCGTGTTGTTGTTGCTGTTGTGGATGTTTAGACGGGACTTCTCACTTATGTTGTTATTGCTGTTGTGGATGTTTAGACGGGACTTCTGACTTATGTTGTTATTGCTGTTGTCGATGCTTAGACGGGACTTCTGACTTATGTTGTTATTGCTGTTGTCGATGTTAAGTTGGGACTTCTGACTTATGTTGTTATTGCTGTTGTCGATGTTTAGTCGGGATTTCTCACTTATGTTGTTACTACTACTTGTGTTGTTGTGTCGATATGCTCTGTGTGTCGTCTTGGTCGCTGGTGTGGTGCAGGAAATATTTTGATGGTATCTACAACTTGAGTTATTGTGGTGGTGATAAAGTGGTCCACAGCAAATATTCCTGCTGGGTGTTAGATGGGTAATTTACCACCCTGTTTTAACTACAAGCAGATAGTAAAACAACACCTATATATATCTTAAGTAACAGATGGTCTTTTTTTAGGCTGAAGAGGTCCACAGCATGTGGTGCATGCTAGACAAAAATTGCATCGTGCAGTCATATTCTTTCACTTTTATTTGTCTATTGATTTGTTTTACGTTGACAGTTTGGGGCGTTGCTCATGATATTGACCTATGTCTTGTCTGACCACAATGATTTACATTTCACTTACAGTTTACTTCAGTGTAATCAACAAAGTGAAGAAGGTAGAAATACATCTGGTCTCTGAAGGAGAGGGTGGACTGACCATCTACCAGACCCCCTGGATAACATAATGGACTGCTGCTGTAATTGCTGTTTTAAAGGGCGCCTGCTACTCGTGTTGTTGTTGCCGTTGTTGCTGTTTAGACGGGACTTCTGACTTATGTTGTTATTGCTGTTGTGGATGTTTAGACGGGACTTCTGACTTACGTTGTTATTGCTGTTGTCGATGTTAAGTTGGGACTTCTGACTTATTTTGTTATTGCTGTTGTGTTTGTTGCGCAATAACGATGTCTGTTTCTTTTAGAGACATGGCTTGGTCATTTACTGGAGGAATGTTGGCGATGTTTCCCCTGTATCTACAGCAATGTTTGATGTTGGAAGCTGTGATGATATGTAAAGAAATGTCTACTATCTGTTTTAAGGTGATATCTACCAATTGTGTTGTAAGTTAATTGCTGTGGTAATATGAAAAGCAATATCTGCTCATTGCGTTATGGTAACTGGTGTTCATATTTAAATGGTATCCTACTACTTCTGTTGGTTTGGTTGCTGCTGTTGTGGTGGCGATATTTAGAGGATATATACAATTAGATTGGTTGTGTTTGTTGCTGTTGTCGGGACGAAGGGTAACTGCTACTTGTGTTGTTGTCGCTGTTGTTGTGGTGATATTTAGAGGGCACCTGCTACTTGTGTCGTTTTAAATTGCTGCTGTAATTGCTGTTTTAAAGGGCGCCTGCTACTCGTGTTGTTGTTGCTGTTGTGGATGTTTAGACTGGACTTCTGACTTATGTTGTTATTGCTGTTGTGGATGTTTAGACGGGACTTCTGTTGTTATTGCTGTTGTGGATGTTTAGACGGGACTTCTGACTTATGTTGTTATTGCTGTTGTGGATGTTTAGACGGGACTTCTGACTTACGTTGTTATTGCTGTTGTCGATGTTAAGTTGGGACTTCTGACTTATTTTGTTATTGCTGTTGTCGATGTTTAGACGGGACTTCTGACTTATTTTGTTATTGCTGTTGTCGATGTTTAGACGGGACTTCTGACTTATTTTGTTATTGCTGTTGTGGATGTTTAGACGGGACTTATGACTTACGTTGTTATTGCTGTTGTCGATGCTTAGACGGGACTTCTGACTTATTTTGTTATTGCTGTTGTCGATGTTTAGACGGGACTTCTGACTTATTTTGTTATTGCTGTTGTCGATGTTTAGACGGGACTTCTGACTTATTTTGTTATTGCTGTTGTGGATGTTTAGACGGGACTTATGACTTATGTTGTTATTGCTGTTGTCGATGCTTAGACGGGACTTCTGACTTATGTTGTTATTGCTGTTGTCGATGTTTAGTCGGGACTTCTCACTTATGTTGTTATTGCTGTTGTCGATGCTTAGACGGGACTTCTGACTTATGTTGTTATTGCTGTTGTCGATGTTTAGTCGGGACTTCTCACTTATGTTGTTACTACTACTTATGTTGTTGTGTCGATATGCTCTGTGTGTTGTCTTGGTCGTTGGTGTGGTGCAGGAAATATTTTGATGGTATCTACAACTTGAGTTATGACCTCACTGTGAAGATCTGAGTTAGAATTGGTCTTCAGCAACCATGCTTGTCGTAAGAGGCAACTAACAGGATCGGGTGGTCAGGCTCGCTGACTTGGTTGACACATGTCATATTCCAATTGGTGTTCATGCTGTTGATCACTGGATCATCTAGTCAAGACTCGATTATTTACAGACCGCCACCATATAGCTGTAATATTGCTGAGCGTGGCATTAAACAACAACAGCAAACAAACAAACATTGTGACCTCTGTGTGTGAAATGAGTGCATGTACCTCTACACCTCTACACTGCATTCATACAGTGCACATATATTTATGTTGTATAAAATATCTTTGACTGACTGAGTTTGGTTTTACACCGCTTTTAGCAATATTCCAGCAACATCACACCGGGGGACACCAGAAATGGGCTTCACACATTGTGCCCATGTGGGAATCGAACCCGGGTCTTCTGCGTGATGAGCCAACGCTTTACCCACTAGGCTACTGCACCGCCCCGAATATCTTTGAATACACATAACAAACAACTTACTAAAGCATTCAGTATAAATTTACTTCATTTATTAAATTACATAAACAGCACAAACTCTGGATATGAAAACCTGATCTTCAAAAATAAAATATATCTTAAACATACAAGCAGCAGGTATTGACACACACTTCAGTAAAACAATCATATCACAGATGGGTATCAATGCTGAGAGCAGTCTACACAAGGATCATCTCGGAGTGTTTCCTCTGTACTAGACATCACAGATCCGTCATCAAAGCATATCTCTACTCAATAGATATATTTGTTGTAAAATATGTGTACTGATAACATCAAGTAAACATTTGCAAAAATCCACATTTAATCACAACCTTTTTTTATTAAATAATAAACATGGGAGTCTTTTGAGATGCCCATATCCTTCACTAATCTCATAACACTCCAGCATTGGTACTAGTTTGGTTAAAGCTTGAAAATAGATTAAAAGCTTAAAGGAAATATGAACAATAAGAATAATTAGTATATTATTCAGGATTATCTTAAATCCACTTAGCCAAACTGAGACAGCCATGAGACGAGTATTTTATGAAATATCCACTTTAAGATGGCATAACTCAACATTGGTTTCATAACAGAAATCTGATTCTATTTTGGTTTCCAGTAAAAACATTCTTATGATTAGTCTGTGAATATAGAAAAATAGGATACCGTTTAGGAACTTAGCCGTAAATCCCTTGACATCTGTTGATGACATACATCTACTGCATAGAGTAATGTGTTACTACTAATACCCTGAACCTAAGTATTAATACTGATGAAGTAAGTACTGAACAAACAATCACAAGTACTGGTGTGAAGACATGAGACAATAGTCACATAAATAACCAACAAAACCAATGAGCAAACAAGAATTCAACAAAGGATTAATGATAAAAATAAATAATAGTCATCTGGCCTGTGTTGTACTATTTGGATTATCAGTTAACATGGCTACAGTGAGGAAATACTTCAAACAAGGCTTCATACCAGCAGCGAAGTTCTGGCACGTTGTTGGCCAACTGCCTCCATGTGGCATACTGTACAATTAGACATACGAAAAATATAAATTTTACTGAATATTCATAAAGCAGTCACAGATCAATTATTAAATCTAGTCCAACCATTAATCTTCCCATTATAGGGTGCTTACAGCCTCAGTATGGAACTGTTACAGTTAATATTCATACATTAAAGCCACCTGTTGTGATGAGGGGGCGTGTCTCCCAAAACCATGTGTATGTTTTAGCCTTAAATCACATCAGCAAACCAATTTGACACAGAAAATCATTAAGAAATTAAATCATACAGAGTTCTTTAAAATCACTTCAATCAGAATTGCATAGAGTTTTGGTACGAACAGTTGGTATCGGGGGTTATTGTAATAACCTTGGTAACACGAGAGACTGCTTACAGTCTATGCCAAAAACATTCATGTCTACATGTCTGAATATTGGTATCAATATTAGTCTTTGCATATTAAAACACAAGCTGATCTTACTAGACCAGGTGAAATATTGACACAAGTTAAGGACTAGTAGCTAATCCAGCAGGATGTAATTGGGATACCTTGGAAAACGAACTGATTTCTACACTGCCCAAACATGCTGGCTTCTTTAAGTATCAGTTTTAAAGTTGCAATATGAACGAAAAGTAGTGCATAGTCATGTCACCTAATCTTATCACTAAAAGTGACAGATGTTGTTTTTGTAAGTCTCTGTGTAATAGATAACCGAGTTACAACTTCACAATGTTGTGTGTAGTGATTTGGTCATGTGTGACGTAGGTTTGTAAAAACATGAATAATCATTTGAATGCCTCAAATGAGATTTGGCAATGCAGATTTAAACCAAACTTAAATTAAATGTTCCTTTTTTGGCAGATAAATATCCCTGTATTTGAAATACCTGTCATTTATTTAACAGGATTTATAAAAAAAAGTTGGTAACCAAGAAGTTCCTACCCGTTTACAACACTAACTTGTGATGTGTAAGTACTGAATAACAAAGGACAATATATACACGAGTAAAGCACATTGGAATCCATCGTCAATACTTCACGGGTATGATTGTACTACATATTCCGGTCACCTGAGAATCACATTTGACAGTTGTAGTTGTAGCATTGATCTACGCAATTGGGATACGATGACAAGTCTAACCGGATCTTCATGGGTCTGATGCCAGGACGTTTTTGTCATCTGATCTGAGAGCTCATTGGTCGAATATTCACTAGTATTCCTCATTGGAAGAAGGCTGACTCTTGTTTTGCTGATAACAGACAGCCACACAAAGCAGTTGTGTATGTGTGATGGAGGAACATAATGTATACACACCCGTTTAGTTTTGACGATGATGAAACCAACTGTAGCAGCTTTTAAGTACAAATGGCAACATTGCATAGAACTTTCAAAAATCAAACATCAAGATCTTGACACTGATTATATTCCATATCAACCGTGTTATGAGCAAAATAGTAAACAAATCAATATTCAATAAACATCGACAGTGTTTTCAGTAAGATGGTGATACAACTGGCCTATATTTTTATTTTGATGGGTACTGACAACAAGTAGTCATCCATTCGCATCTGTAATGCATCATTTCACCCTCAGTTTCAGACCCTGAATGTACTAAGGTTCAACTTTTTTCAAATTATGAAATTATTTTAAAAGCATGCCTTAGTATCATTCTCGGTCATCATCACACAGCACTACCACTATCATCATAAACAACACTCACATCCGTCATTTTTAATTATGAAATCTGGATTTTAAAACTACACAGAATGCTTTGTCAGTTTTAAAAACATATTTAAGTTTGCATGTATGAAATGCAGATTGAGAATGTCCTCCTTATAGAACTAACTTTATGGATAACAACTTCTTATTATTCGTGAGTGCACTCACGAATAAAAAGAAGTTGTTATCCATAAGGTTTGTTCTATATTGTACTTCCCAACTTCTAAAATGCCACTCAAAGAAGTTAAATGTCTTCCTTGCAAGTCAATTCCAACCCTCAACTTACAACTGTATGCATCAGTTGAATAACACACAGATGACAAGAGATTTCATTCTCATAAACATATTTAAACTTTCACATACATACACACTATTCCTAAACCGAAAGTAGAAAATTGTAGCAGGGGCAATAATCGACATAGATGTAATAAGTCTATAAATTAGAATATTTGGCACTTAAGACACCATTCATCATTAAACCCAACATAACATGTTGTTTCCCTATTTTCCATTGCCCTCAAAAGCAAGACGGTAAAACTGTCTTTCCATCTAATTTCCTTCATAAAGATTTCATGAGTTTCAGAACTTGAACGTTTGCGTAAAAAGGCCCAGAAATGGCCAGCTTTTAGAAGCTGTCAATAGTTTTCAAAATTATATTGTCCTTTTGAATCGAGAACAAGCTGTTGGCCATTCTATTTTCTCTCAAATTGTTCTAAACACTACAATTTCAATAATTCTCATTCTTTAAGAAAGGATTATGACAGTTGTAATGCTGCAACCGCTAGAACTAGATCTGGATATGTGCCAATAATGAGCTTCTGTCATCAACTCAGATTCTGTGAAAGTTGTTTAAGTCTCGAATTTACTTTAATGCTATGATTTTCTATTCTTATTATATAAACTTAAGATAATCATAGCACTACAATAACTTCATGAATGGATGGTTGGATAATATGCTATCTGGCATCAAAATTTGATTCAGTTATGTGGGGAACTATCTACTGCTGGAAAGAAACGCTTAACTGTTTAGTAAAATAATACAATCAGCTCTCATCCATGAACAAAATATCACTGACATGATTCTACTTGATCTCTGTTTGGTAGTAGGAGTTAAAGGTTACAAACTTAATTTGAAAACATTATTACAGAAAAAAAGAATGTGAATACGTGTTACTGTAATGTACAGGAGAGAAGTGTTAACGGAAAACCAGAAAAGTATTAACAGAAAAACTAGAACATGAAAATCAGTGTCTGTCCCTGTAGAACCAAATCTTCCCTGAAATCTGTTAGTTTCAGAGTTTCGTTAACAAACTGAATGGGATGATATTGCAACCACAATGATGATAATGCTGCTATAATGGGGTTCAAGTTTAGACAGTTTGACAAATATTTGTTTAAACACCATATATTTGGCAAAGTTATCACATTCATTGATTAATACAGGCATCTTCCTGAAAAATTAGGCACAACATTTAAATTTTTTACACTCAATTCATACACTGAATTAACTGAATTTAAACCTCAATTGTGTAACTTCTTTAAGCTGAATTAATTACTGAGACTTGGCGTGTTACTTTATGGATTAAGTAAAAAAGTGATAAAATGCCTCAATTTAAAGTAAAATTCTTACACTCGATTCACACACTGAATTAACTGAATTCAAACCTCCATAGTATAACTTCCTTAAGCTGAATTATGGAGATCTGGCATGTTTTTGTGTGGATTAAGTAAAAAAAAGTGATAAAATGCTTTCATTTTAAAGAAGAAAATATAAATTCGAAACTAAATGTAAAATGTAGGTCAGGTAGTTCTTGCATAGTGCTGCATGTTTGACATGTTTAATGTGAGGGTGATCAATACTGCTTTGAAATAGATCACTGCAACAAACGTTTGTCAAACTCCATATGTCAATAACACATGTACACATTGATCTTCACAGCTGATCCAAGAGAATGAAAGTAATATACAATGACGTATGTACAAACCCAGAAATCAACACCCGTTACAATGATACATACAATAACATGTCGCTATTAACGTGACTATGATAACAACAACAACATGTCACTCAAACAAACCCATATAAATAACACCGAGATCTCCCGCTGTCCCTAGCGTATATATACACATTATATGATTGAGCATACCTCAGGTGGACACTGACAAGGGTCTCAGGCTTCAAGAACATTTCAAAAGAGGACATATTACTTTTAAAGAAATTAATAATTTTTGTTAATTAGAAACATTACATATTCAACCATCCTTTCATAAAAATTACTTTGAGAACTTATAAGCACTGGCAAGGAAGTTACAATCAATTAAGTATCTGAAGAAAAGTAACTGGCCAAGAAAATTGAGTTTTGTGGGTACTTGTTCTTGGCTGTGAAGGTATCGCTTGCCTCTTCATCAGTGATGGACAAATGGAAAAAAGACAAGTGGATTGTGAGATCAGAGTAATACCTTCATCACCGACAGTAGCTCTGGGATACGATCGACAGAGGGTTATCGATCTGTGAAGTGTCTATATAAACTGCGTTCTGGAGCATGCTTGTATCATGACTTGGTGCCATTCGGCGCCCGATGTACCTGCGTACCAACTTCGGAAGTGGATTAGCCTGCAGTGATAGCGGCATCGGACGCTTGATTCCACCATCGGTGTATTTCAACAAAACTTTCTCCATTTTCATGTTCCTGAGGCCAGTATTGCTACTGCCCCTGCCTTTGGTTTGGGGGATGAAGGACGCACTTGGGGGGCGGGGGTGTTTGTACCCGCTGCAGGGGCGGAATGGCGTAGCAGCAAATCGTGCACTTCGAGCACGTCCGTACGACATGGTAACGATAACGCTGTCTTGTCGACATCGGCAGTTTGGGTTGACGTTATCGAGATGTAAGTTCATTCCACCCCCACACTCACTACAAGTTCGGCCCCATGTGCCGTCGATTAATGCATCTACACAACCTGTTAATAGAGGAAAACAGTTAGGAGTTAGTCTGGAGCAAGCCAAGAAATATTAAAGCAGCAATAGGCACCAAACTGGATTATACTGGCACACTTCACTCAACAATTCTACATAAAACATCAATATACTGGCATTATTCTGTCACTATTAACATGATTAAGAGCACACACATAACCTCATATTATCCCATTACAATAGAGAGCACTGCATCTGAAGTTCAACAAGAGTTCCACAGTTGCCATTTTCTTTCATTCTGGTACCAGGACTGACAGACTGAGTTTGGTTTTACGCCGCTTTTAGCAATATTCCAGCAACATTACGGTGGGGAACACCAGAAATGGGCTTCACACATTGTACCCATGTGGGGATTCGAACCCGGGTCTTCGGCGTGACGAGCCAACGCTTTAACCATTAGGCTACCCCACCGTCCCTCTGGTACCAGGAACCAAAAAATATCCAAAAGAAGAAACAAGAATATGTACAAGCATAATCACGATAAAAAATATAAGTATACATATTCATAACATATATGAAATAAATGAAAGAATATAGAAAATATTTGTCACTATATTTTATATATAATTATAAGTTTATGTATATATTTACATATAGACATAAGCTGAAAAAATAACTATGTTCAACTGATACTATTAAAATCAAATGATTCATTATACAATGCCCTGTTGACAAGTAACGTGTTAGATAGCATCATTTTAAAGCACACTACACATTTAGTTGCAATCTCTGTCAGCCTATGTATGTGGGAGAGAGGGTTACACCATGCTGTTATTTACAACATTCGTTAATGTCACTGCAAAACCATCCAGGATTATGAAATGATCTGATGTCAAGGCCATAATGAACCTGTATTCTGAAATATACTGGAAATGATAATCCATGCAGAACAAAGCACGTGCTGACTCAGGGCTGTATATGCTGAAGGCAAGATAAGTAGACAAGTTCCATATCATGCTCCTACTCTAGACAAGAATTACATTACTACCTTGAAATTGAGTGAATCTCTATGAGATCTCCCGCATTTTGTACTTAGGTAATTTATATCTTAACAACTTTTGCCAACTTGATGCAAATTTATACATTTTCAACCTAGATGACACATGTCATCCTCCTGTCACTCAAGTCATCCTATTGTCATCTATTTCATATCAAGTTCCAGGGGCAAATACAGCTTCTTGAGAAAGAGGGGGTGCAGTTAATTGTCACCCCTTTTCACGAGAGTTTAATAAACTTTCAGGACAAAAGGAGCAGACCCCCCACCCCCACCCCCACGTGTTCATATCTTCAAAAACAAGTGCAGAGACTTTTCATTGTAGTAATTTTTCATTATAATTAGATTCAAGGGTTTTTACTTATTCATTTATTCATACTAAAAGTGTAAATCATGTACAAATCATGTAGACATGTTAATATGTCTGACAGCTGGCCTGATTTCTTCCTGTCACAGTTTTTTTTACACATGATGGAGTGGAGCTGAATTGAGTAAATCACTACAAAATCCAAGTTCTAGAATCCTACCAAGTTGTTGACCAAGCTTATTGTACCACTGTATATATTTAACCTACTGGTACATGTTTCCTAAGAGGATCAGTCTTGATGACTTGCTTATCAGGAACACCCTACCTATGTACACCTCTGTATTTGGTAGTTACTGAGACTACAACACTCAAGTGGTGAAAATATTCATATCTATCTGATGCGTTTCACACCTGTTTCTAAGGGTTTTACTCATTTCTGAAATAAGACAGATCTGGTGGGCCAAACAGGGTTTTCCCAAACAAAAAGCCTATTTCTTTTCAGTCCGTACAATTACCTGTATCTCATAAATATATATCAAACTTTACTTTTGATTTATCCTTGGTACTTGGAGAATTATAAATTATTATTTATTTAAGATTAATTGTGGGAGTTTTCTGTTGAAGCTAGTTAATTCTTAATTAGAATAAGAATAGAAACAAACATATCTCTACTCCATGAGGATCACTAATAAGATGAAATCCTGCAATATGTATCAACAAAACTATGAAACAGGATTAGACAAGACGTTAAATGATGATGAGAATGGATGAAGTGCAAGAAAATGATGCATACAACAAAACACAGACACAGACATCTCTTGACACCTAAAAATTAACAAAAAATAGGATTAAAATCCAAGTGGCATCATGTGCATCTTAATCCTCCCATTCACATTATTATATAATTTCTATTTAAATATACATGCAGTTGTGTCTATCACTCTATCTCCTGCCGAGGCAAGGCTGAGAAACAAACACCTTGTCAGTATAACAATAAATGAAATCTGTGATGGCTGTTTAGCTGCTGCAGGTGTACAACTTCAGCATGCAGTCTAAGGCAGTGAACATCCATCATTGTGGCATGAGGTGCAACAGTTATATACTGCAAGTGGCTACAATATTTGTAACATATATGATAATCACCTTCTACTTCGAATGTACTTTCTTTCGTTTCTAATGGAAAAAAAGACAAGATAACTAAATTCTTATTTACTTCAAAGAAACTTTAAAATATATCAATACTACTAAAAAATATTAAGGATCACCTGATTGTTTCATGACAGATTTTCATGAAAGAAAGGGGTAGGGCATCACTGTTTTTCTGAGTAGTATATTTGTGTCATTAAATGTTTTCATTACGTTTCCTGTATATTTAATTTACTACTAGATGATGAGTCAGTGAGTGAGTTTAGTTTTGCACCGCTTTTAGCAATATTCCAGCAATATCACAGCAGGGTACACCAGAAATGGACTTCACACATTGTACCCATGTGAGTTATCGAACCTGTGTCAAACCTGTGATGAGCGAGAGCTTTAACCACTAGGCTACCCCACACCCCCAATGAAACTAAAGAGACAAGAGAGTGAGTGAGATAATTATGCTTAACACTGATAAACAGCAGCATATTCATGGCGCTGATTAAGGATCTTCATCTGGGATTTGAACCCCTGACTACATAATCCTGTCACATCTAGGGGAAGTAACTCTGCACAATGTACCATGAACACAGAACACAGGGCAACCAATCACTCCCCTTCACTTTAGATGTACATTCTATAACAATGTTAAAGAAATGTCATTTTGCCAACTATCATGATATACAATGATATACAATGATATATATGCAGATATAAAATAGCATAGTGAAGACACAGATAAGGCACATAGTGGAACGATGACAGCATGTAGACATGGCTGACAAAGGTTTAAATGAAAATCATCATGTCTCCAGTCTACTGGAACATCAAACGTGGAATTGCAAACAAATCAGCACTATGGATTTGAAAATTGAAGAAATGATTCTGCAAATAAATTAAAGTTTAAATAATGTCCCTGCACATGTTTCACTATTTCAGGACAATATTATTAATATTAATAATGAATTTAATAACTCTTTTAACCAAGGGATTAAATATTGACATGTTATTCATACAGCTTTTAATGTTTCTTGTGAGAAGATAAAGATATTAATAAGAATTTTAAAAGATCTGATTCTTATTATTAAGTTTAAATTTTTTTTTTTTTTTATAAAAATGTTTGAAAGCGAGGCTGTAGCAACACATCATATATGGATGTTTCAGATACTGATGCTGGTAGTGAAACATGTGCAACACTGTGACATGTCAAGTGTTCATTGGCTGGCTGATGTGCAACGAACAGTTGACATGTGAACATGCAGTAGGAAGATAGTATCTCTATATGACGCCAGAGAGAGAGAGGATGCAGCAGGGTGGGGCTGGGTGGATCAGGGTGGGGCATATGGGTAGGTGATATTCTCGGATGAGACATCTAAATGCTACAAATCAACACAGCAAACAAAACTGGAGCTGTAAATGTCAAACTTTGAAAATTTCAAATGAGACTGGAATGGCTTCTGTGTCACTACAAAAACCAAATGTGATATTTCTTCATGTCAGTCATAAATAACTGACAACCCACAACCAGGAAGGTAATTTTCCATTCAGAATTAAGATCTACAAAATTTGCGAATTCAATAATCATGCAAATACAGAAATGAATGAGTTTGACATACCGACATTTGTTTGTGTCTGTAGATTTGTGCACTTAGTGGATGGATATGTGCGACAAGACCAGAAACAAATATACTGACAAATTTTGTCTCGGGTTAGGTATGTGTTGGTCGGTGCATGTGCAACGCATGCCTTGGTATTAGTAGCATAGGTAGATTAAGCTATCCCTTACTAATTTATTCACCTCTGAAAATATTATCAAGTTTTCAAAAACAAAATAAACATATATTTAAGAAATGTTAAACAGTACTACAGTTTTAGTCTAAAAAAAGAAAATATTTTGAAAGATTAGCCAAAGAAAAATATGAATTACTCATATTAACCATAGACTGTTGATTCTAAAATAATAATTATAAAGCATATAGGTGAAGCAGGCTGTTAGAGATCCCCAAGACACCCGGAAATCTTATACGAGGCTGTTGACTTAGAGGTACGAAGCAGAAGGAAGTAAAAGGCATGCCTTGCACATGCTGTAAAATGGTGCTACCTGGTGCGGACAAACTGACCAAGACCTTGACCCTGCTCAGACAGGGTCAGCTGTGCTTGTTAAAGATAGGGACCTTAATGAGAGGAAGTTTGCGCACCACAGTGTACGGCGACGATTTGCTGGTCATTGTCAATTTGATTGGTCCAAGTTTTGGCCGAGCCTGGCCTTGTTTCCTACGGCGCTTTTTACCTTTCGGGAAACAAAGAGAAATAATACATGAGTCGACATAATGAGCTAGGAGGCTGTCGGAGATGGAACACGGCACAACACAAGACACAATGTGGCCAGCTCACAGAGAGGCTGGCAACTGTGAGAATGAGGCTGATGATCACATGACATGAGACAACCGTGACTACAGTTATGACGGATGAAGGTTAGTTGATGATTGTTATAACAGTGACTTGTTATTTCAAACCGTGTTATTCAAGTTGGTAGTTAATGGTTTGGTGTTAAGTGTCCATGTTTTTAATGGTGTGTATGTATAAACTCAACCGTTCCCTCATTGAAAATAAATAAATAAATAAATAATGTACATATCTAGCGTGTAAAGGATAATGCCATAGATAAGAAAGCTAGGTCATCAACCTCTAGGATCACAAACTACTATTTATCACAGCCTGTTGGCATGGATATTTTGAAAACAAGATCCATTATTTTATAGGTAATACATGTCTCTGATAGTACAAAAATCATAAT
Organism: Haliotis rubra; assembly: GCF_003918875.1. Classification (NCBI taxonomy): domain Eukaryota; kingdom Metazoa; phylum Mollusca; class Gastropoda; order Lepetellida; family Haliotidae; genus Haliotis; species Haliotis rubra. Next base: position 3,273,254 of record NW_025765447.1, read on the forward strand.
CGTGATCTTGTTAGTGAATAGCACTGGACAGACATGATTCTTAAATACAATCAAAAACATAACTGGGAACTATCATCATCTAATATATGGTCTAATGTGTATGTACAAAACATGAAAGAGCTATTCCAATAAAATCAAGTCCATATTTTTGCCCAAATTGCAGAAAACCTGTCCTATACAGAGGATTCCATCATCAAACCTGAGGGCGACACAGCTGGAGAAAACTGACATCTTCTAGCCAGTGCATATAAGGTGACCCCTTTTTCAAACTCCTCTAATTAATTTCTGGGTAAAAACAACCTTGCCTTATTCATGGCTATATACATGATATAAGGTACTCTCAATTTACCAAGTTAGGGCTTGTATGTAGGACACAATGGCCCTTATTGTCCATTCTGTAGCTGACCAAATTGCTGCCACTGAGTTCTCAGCGAGAAACTCGCAGTTCTCCCTTCAACATCAACACAGACATGATCAGTTTGTGTAGCAACTTCCATGTTGGACGTATACCTCAGTGCACCATCCCGACTACCCTGGGTATTATATCTCCATTCTGTTACGATAAATACTGCATACCCATTGCCACTGTAACTTGGTGATATTCTTCTGTTTGCTAACACCACACTCAGCAATATTCCAGCAATATGGTGGTAATCTGTAAATAATGGAGTCTGGACCAGACAATCAGGCAAAGAACAGAATGAGCATTGAGCTACGCAACTGGGATACGATGACATGTGTCAACCAAATCAGCAAGCCTGACCACCCGATCCTGTCAGTCGCCTCTTAGGACAAGCATGGGTTGCTGAAGACCAATTCTAACCCGGATTGTTGTTATGTCATCTGCATTATCTCCCATAGTACTTCCCTCCATCGTGACAGTAATTTCACTAGACAGCTGTATTTAGCATTATGTCATTTGGATTGATTGTCACTGAAGCCATGGTGGCTAATGAGGTCTTTTCAAAATAGAATGGAAGACATAAATACCGGACTAATCAAGGAGATACTCCTAAAGGAATGTCTTTTATATGACTATTGGTCTGGGAGGTTACGAATCATTCCCTCTCCCAGCTTAACGAACTGTGTGTACTGTGTTGAAAGTGAAGGGAGTTTCTCCTGAGAACTGGTTGTCATTGACAGCGTGGCAAAGTCATACTGGGTCACCACCAGTGAGAGGTGCTGCTATAGGCAGAGGGGTAGGGAAGAAAGACTAGGGTTAACTGAGACCATATAATCTTACTACATTGTCTATGGAAGACGCTTTCACTGGAGTGCTGATTAAATATTTTAGTTTGGACTTGTATACTTCTCAGTAACTTCACTTGATGAAAAAGTTGCAGGAAACCATTTCATGATTTTCTGTCTCATTTACCTGTCTGTTTTTCAGCAGACCAAAAATGTCATTAAAAAATATCCATATATTTACAGTTAGTATGAAACTTGTGACCACAATGCAAAAACATGTATTAACAAAAGTTTGAACAACTGTCAGTTATTGTTTGTGCAAAAAGGACAAGAGTAGATTCATCCTTAATCAAAAGTCACAAAGGAAAAGGTGTGGAATCTACATTCCAGGTGAAAGAGTCTTTATGGGAGTTGTTGGAACAAGGGTACCGTACAACTGTCTGTGTACTTCTCTATAAGAAGTCCATCAAGCACTATCTAACATGTCAACATGCTTCAAACTTCAGTCCCTTGACGTCTGTAAAGTTTGATATGTTTGACACTCTAATGCTAACAATACCTAACAGTTACATGTTTTCAAATATGTCAGAATATTACAGGTGAGCTGTAAGCAGATCTTACATGTTAGCAGCAGGTTATGGCTCTCAGTAACTGAGACTCTGGTTGTAAATTAGACATCTAGACTGTTAGTTGTTGTCTAGGATTGTGTACAAAGGTATCTAATGTTGGCCAATAAAAATAATCATTTCAACTGGATAATGAAATACAAAGAAAATACTTTACCATGATTGTCTTAGAGGGCTTAACAACGAGAGAGTGAGTTTGGTTTAATGCCATTTTGAACAATATTCCAGTTACATCACGACATGTCTGCTTAATGTGGGAGAAAAGACTGAAGTGATGCAGGTCTCAAAATGTTTACCACCTTGGTGAAGCCACAAGCACTCGTATGCGAGAAACTTTAAAAGACTGGATCAGAATTTGAATCCCCAATCTTAGACGCCTTTCTTGTTCAAGGGACACAACTCTACATGACAGTAGTGTGCCTCAGACAACTGTGCTGCCTATGCTTCCAACTGGTTAAACAATGGTACAGGAGATGGCATACAGACTTGAACTACATGTGTATGTCATACTGACTATACGATAATTTCAGGCTATAGTAAAACTATATGCTTATAACAGTTTGACGGTTACATCATGTACATGCTATCTGGTGTGATTTGTTTACGCCACAGTCAGCAATATTACAGCCATATGAAGTTGCGTTGTATACCATCGAATTCTGGCCACACAATCAGTAGATTGGATCTCGTACAACAATCAATGCCATTGTGGTATGTTATCAAATTACAATCATTCCGGTGAAACACGTGGGTGAAACCTATTCTCAGCTTCTCCGATCTCGTTACTGTATACATCTCTAGCTCTAATCATAAACGACCATAAGTTGATAAATATAATATATAACTATGAATATATAACTAGATGCTGAATTAATCTAAATTAATCTAAATAAATCTTTGGTAATCATGGTAATTCTAACAATACCCAATCTTGTATGGACTGCAAAATATTTGCATAAATATTCTGTGTATACTTAATACTGTAAGATCATGCTGAAAACACATACCGGTAATAGAATGCCTGATGTAAAAATTTACCCTTTCAAATCCCCACAGTACTTGTCAGGATGTACACAATAGTGCAAGTTATACAGTGTGTGACTTGTGACTGTGAGAAGGACTTACTAAGCTCTCCCAACTCACAAACTATGATGCTTATTTGTGTGTGGGTGAGTGAGAAGGGCTTTAAGCCACTTCTACCAATATTCCAGCCATATCAGGTCGGAGGGACACGAGATGTTGGCTCAAAACATAGTACCTATGTGTGTTATCGTGATGCTTTACCCATCAGGTACCTGTCCCATGCCATGTTCATTTTGAACTAAATTAACTCTTTTCACATATTGTAGGTTAGGCAGTTTATTCTAAAGAGGTTGTTATAATGATAATCTGTTCTCCTCCATGGAAAGAGAATTTCTAGCTGTATTCTGGAGGTTGTCAAATCCAAACAACAAAGATTTAGTTGAAGCTCCTCAATGGGAACATAATGTACTACTACAGAATAGGACCTAGGACCTAAATATGAGTCAGCTGGTATTAGGACCTCACGTGTCAGACATCGTTTGGACCTAAGGAACTTTTAGTTTGTTGTTTAAACCTGCACTCAGCAATATTCCAGCTATATGATGGTGAATTGTAAATAGTCCAGACCAGACAATCCAGTGATCAACCTCATGAGCATCTAAGCAATTTGGATACGATGGCATGTGTCAACCAAGTCAGCGAGCCTGATCACCCGATCCCATTAGTCACCTTTTACAACAAGCATGGGTTGCTGAAGACCAATTTTAACCTGGATCTTCACGGATCTAAGGACCTTTTAAGTAAGTTGCAGAAATCTGGAGCCAGTATTTTCTTCTCTATCCATTTTTTAAATAACCTGAGCAACTGGTGACAATCTCCACAATCACTACACCTCACAATCTCTATACTAGTACACAAAATTCTGACGACAAGCCAACTTCAAAACTGATAAACTGACGGATGTCACAGTCTCTAATCCAACTTACCAGCATAAATGCAAAACTACAATTTCAAAGTGAGTTTGCACATAAGGTTAAAACTATTTGGAAATACAAATCTATATTAGTGGAGAGACAAAACAGAAACAATTGTGAGCCTATTATATCATTAGCATAGAATAACAAGCTGCAGCTACTGGTTCTAATTGCGATCTACTTGCATTCATGGCTGACACAACTGACACAATGGCAGTGCCAAGAGCACTGGGACAGTCACATTCAGGACTTGGTACTAAACCCAGATACCCAACATTAATAGTTATACAGCATCATAAGTGTCTCAAGCCATTGCTGCATCTACTGCAACAGCTTCAGAATCAACATAGTCAATAACTACAGCCACACTGCATTGATACAGTCATACACATAGCATGACTGTTGACAATAGGCACTACATAAGCAGTCAGCCATGACAATGTATTAGTACATATACGACTCACATGAAGTTAAGGACCAGCTGATTCCTATCACACATGGACAAGCTACTTACAGCTAGGTATATGAAGAATTCAGTTAGTCCGTAACTTCTTTATATAGTAGAATATAGTAGCTAAAGAGGGACTGGCATATATTTCTCTGTCTACTGTAATATATTTTTCACCACTCTTAGAAGCATGTGCTACAAGAATCGTCAGTTCTCAAACAAAACTCATATCTCTTACAAATCTAAGATAAAGCAGATATCTAAGATAAAATCACACATTTCAACCCCAAACCACACTGACTTGATCCTAAGCTGACAATCCAAACATTCTGATGAGCCAAATTTGAGAACTGAAGACGAACCTATATTGTTTCAGAATTTCTCCCAGTTCATGTCACCATATGTACTGTTATCACCATCTAGGCAGAATTCAGCTGAATAGTATCAATAATGGCAATCTGAAATTTTCAAGGTTTATCATTTATCAATATTACTCAACTGATTTTCTACAGTGACATTCTCTATGATATCATGAACTGAACTGGCGAGCTGGCACCTACACTATGCAGAACTATGTGAATGGGTTGACCCAGAACATACTCTGCTACGAGCTCTCAATGCCCCCCTAGTGACAACCCTGGACGGTAAATATGCTCCGATGAGCTGGAGAGGTAGCTGTATCGCAGACGAGGGGGCGCCACCAGGTCGTCCCCGCTGGGCGATCGGTACGCCACGTTGAGACTGGCATACGGTACTTGTGGGAACGTGATGGTAACTTGAGGCTGAACGAAGCGTTCAAACCTCGGCCTATTCACTTTGTTAACCCTTTTCTTTATCTTATGACACGGTTGGAAGGACTTGGACTTTAACTCATTACCTTTGACAACTCCACCGGATTTCATTGTCTTTAAGTCTGTGGACTCCACATTGTTAACGGACACAGTGGCCTTGTTCTGCCTGTCCAGAACTGTGGGCGGGGATCGTGTAGTTGTTTGACACAGACGTCCGTGATACTATCCGCCGAGTTGTCAATCCTGCCAGATACGGCGTCTGAGTGCACACTTTCGGCTGCGATGGAGGTTGAGGGTGAATCTTTATTGGGTGATGACTATCAAAATATTCCGACTTTTTACTCTCCGATTTTGATACCATTACAACTGAAGATTTGTGACTTGAGTCCTGAGATACCGGCTCTGACTTGGTAGAATGTCCCTTAGTATTGCTAGACTCAGAACTGCTGGCTTTGGAAGAACTTCCTGTGGATTTCCCACCCTCACCACTTGACTTCCCTGCTGCTGGCACTGAATTACCTCCTCCTGACTTCTTAGTTTCGCCCACCTTCTCATTAGACACACTTTGACGGACACTATTCCGTGGAGTAAAGTAGGGTTCTCCTGGAATGGCAACTTCAGGTCTTCGTAGTCCTGGTTTGCGAATGGCTTGGCCATCGACACTGAGATTGATGCCAATGTATGGCGGCACTGTCACTAATGGCTGCTTGTATGCAAGCTCAAAGCGACCAATATCACAGTTTCGGTCATATTTCCTGTCTACTGCAACTGAAAGAAAAATGAAAACATATTATTGATAACTGTCTAAATTCTTCATGATGTGTTATTTACCAATCAGACACAACACATGCACTTAATGATCTTCAGCTCTCTGGGGGAGAATGTAACTGAAGATGTGGTCTCATTACTAGATCTGATGATGGAGGTCATGAAGCTGTACCTTTGATGGTGTCCTCGAGGACGTTGGCACAGAGTCGGGCGGTGATAGGGGTACTGGCCTCCATGCTTGGTGAGGAGTTGATCTCAATCAGCAGTGGCTGACAGTCCTCTGTCAGCATGAAGTCAGCACCGTACAACTCAAACGATGCCTGAAACAATATGGGTGTCATAAACAAAGTTTGTTGTTTTATGGTGCAACATACCCATGAAGATTTTGGTTAGAACTGATCTTCAGCAACCCATGCTTGTCGTTAGAGGCGACTTATGGGATTAAGTGGTCAGGCTTGCTGACTTGGTTGACACATGTCATCATATCCCAATCGCATATATTGATGCTGATTCTGTTGATCACTGGATTGTCTGGTCCAGACTTGATTATTTACAGACCGCTATATTGTAGAGTGCGGTGTTAACAACAAACACATCATGCTCCACTCTGGACTCGCCCCATATGCTCTAAAGACTCACGCCATGTGTACTGCGCACACACTCCAATGTGTTCTTGGACTCAATCCAACATATTTGGACTCACTTTCCTGTAGTCTGAGACTCACTCCCTGTTTTCTTGGACTCACCCATGTATTTTTGGACTCGACTCCTGTACTCTGGAACTCACCTTCCTGTACTCTATGATATCCTGAGTCACCAGGAGAGCACAGATGAGTGCTTTCTTCATCCCGGGGTAGATGATGTCCTCCCACGCCGTACCCTGGTTCCGAGTCCTGTAAAACATGCAGGTCACGTCACACCCACAGTTATATGTGTGAGTAGATGTGTATGAGAAAGAAATTAACTATGGTTAGAGACCAGTCATTAATTACAAGTGTGGGTAGGTGGGTCTGTGCTTTTTGATACATAGAAGCATTGACAAGAACAACCTTATTTTGACATGGTCCTTCAAAGGGGTATGGATGTCAGACAGCTACTCACTCAACTGTGGTGCAGAGTTTTGTTTAACATCTATTAGGAAAGCACTACAAAAGTAGCTCTTTGTAGTGTCATGTCAAAATCAAAATCCTTATAGTAAGTAAGATCTTACGCCATAATTAGCAATATTCTAGCAATATCATGACATGGGACCCCTAGAAATGGGGGGAATCGAACCTGGGTTGTCAGCGTGATGAGTGAACACTTTAATCACTATGCTACCCCATTGACCCCAAAATTCAGTACGGAGTTACTGTCGCTAAGGTTGCTGTGGACCTATTGTCAAGGTTCGCATTAACATGTGCATCTCTCCACCATGGCAATAATCGACATACTTGAGATATTCCTGGAAGTCTTCATGGGTCCACATGTTGTCACTGGGCAGCTTGTTGGAGCGGGGACCGTTCTTCTTGTGCTTCTGTATGGCGTTGTTGGAGAGGTGGATGGCCTCGTTGAAGTCATCCAGGGTGTACTGCTGGGAACAGAAGCGCAGGTAGCTGTCCTGGTAGAACCAGAGGGTCAGAGGATTCCAGTCAGTCACCAGGAACCACTGACGGATGTCGAACTTGGTGTTGTAGATCAACAGAGGGCGTTCTGTAACAACATGCATGTTTGCTGTGGGCCATGACAGAAATATTGTTTGGTGGTTTGTTTGTTTGGTGGTTGTTTAAGGCTGCACTCAGCAATATTCCTGCTATATGACTGCATTCCGTAAATAATCGAGCATGAGCATCAATCTGCACAATTATGTAATAATCCATACCAATCAGCTACTTTGTATATCATGCTACCAGAAACGTTACATTAATGAAAAAATGGAAAGATTACATATAATTATGTGGTAAAGTGTCACATGTTGTGGCCAGAGAGTGGTGTGCTCACCTATATACTTCTGCACAACAAACTTGCTGTCCTTCCGCACAACCTGGGAGTTGACCAGCTTCAACATGTCTTCAAGTCGGTCATAGCATATAATGCCTGCAAACAGAGTTGTCTCCCCTTATACACAAACCAGACACTCGTCCAGTACACTAAAGACTGATTTCATGCAATGTGTAAATGCTTTATAGTAAGATTGATTTCATGCAATGAGAAAAATCAAACTATGATGCAAAAGTTCTATGATTTGATGCAATGAGAAAAATCATAGAATTTGTGCATCAGAATAGTTTGTTTTCAATCAGTCCAAACAAATTGTTTCACATGAAACACATATGCATTGTATGAGGTAAAGGCTCCATTCTAGATTTTTGCAGTAAGTAAGTCTACATGTGTATGCAAAGGAATAGGTTCCATGTATTGTAGACTTATACTGACTCCAGTAAATGAGAGAGCATAGTTTTACGCCGTTTTCAGCAATATTCCAGCAATAACATGGCGGGGAACACCAGGAATGGGCTTCACACATTATAACAATGTGGGGAATTGAACCCAGGTCTTATGCATGATGAATGAACACTTTAACCACTAGGTTACCCCATCGCCCATGGCTTCAGTGATATGGCTAACTTAGGGTCTATTTCCATATCCAGGAAAACACAATGGTACATATCTGTAGTCATGTCCATGGCAACCCCTACAACACCACTGCATACCTCTCCCTCGGGACTTTGCCCCAGGTTTGACAATCCACACGTTCCGTGCACCGTCCATCTCAAACTGGGGCCATTTTGTCTTGAGTCTGTTGAGAAGACTCTCGCACTGGCCAAGGATGTTTTGAGCCACTGACTGTATGTATCCCTCGTCACTGAAACGAATACCAACAGTTACTGTAATAGCAGCAGCAGCAGCAGCTCACAGGCATATCACTGATAACGTCAATGTCTCTTTGTTGTTAGAGTGAATAAGTGAGTAGATGTTCACACAGTAGTCAAAAATAGTCAAGTCATGTGGCCTGTGAATAATAAAGACTGTGCCAGTCAAACCAGTGGTTGACAGTATGAGCACTGACAAGTGGCATTGGGTCACCATGACAACCACGTGCCTATCTCGCCCTCCTTCATCACTTTTTACAAGCACCGACTACTGTGGATCTCCCCTACTCTGAATCTCCACAGTGCTTTGAGACATAACTTTAGGGACATCTGGGATTGAAAGTGAGTGAGGCAAGGAAATACAATGTTACTGACCAAATTTACACTAACAACTATCATCAACGGGATCACAATCATCATGATTAACATCTAACCATCTGATCAAATTTTGAAAACAATTCCACGTTAAACTGAAACAAATGAACAATCAACAACTTCTTCATATTGATAGGGACAGTTGGTGGAGAACAAGCAAGCACTGTTGAGCTGATATGCAATCAGCATGTGTCAATCACTCACTGTGCCAGCTGATAGTAGTGCTGGATCAGCTGATCCCATTGGCTGTCTGTCAGAGTCATGGGCTGCAACAACATGGGACATAATATAGAAACTATTGTTCAAGGATATGATAATGGTCAGAAACAAATGTCAGAATTTCTCAACTCCAAAAGTTAATCTTGAACTGCCACAGCTAAACCCTAAATTGGGAATAAGAAACCTTACATTATGTTCTTTGATATGACCCCACCTATCCTGTGACCTCCTTTAGGAACCTTCAAAATCAATGCTGATTCTGATTTATATACTCTTGTCTGTACTGCGATCAGGAGTGATGAACATCGGCACAGCTCATGGTGTCTGAACATTGATAAAGACTTTTAAAGGAGAACAAAGACAAAGAAGTGCAGTTAGGCTCCTTACATATTTATAGAGAAAAACCTGTTTTCATGTCAATAGGAAATATATCATTAAGAATTAGATCAACGTCATATGAAACGAATGTCACAAATCACTCTGTTTTATTAAGTACAGCAATTAAAACATTTCAGTTCATGGCAAGTCCTTTATAACACAATGAATATTTTCCACATTTTGATGTCATTTGTAAGACATGTTAATATTCATTATCCATTGATAATTCTAACATAAATTTTTAAGGCCAATGAATGTTCATTGCTGACACTGGAGGAGAATACACTCACATCATGCTGGACATCGATATCATCATGGTCCTTGGAGGCAAGGTACTGCTCACATCTATACATGGCCTGCTCCAGAACTCGCAGGGGCACCTGCACCTTCTTCTTGGGCTTCTTCCCCCTGGGGGTGACTGATGTGGCTACAAGGGGAGACAGAGATGTCAGGAGACAGCCATAGTTTGAACTGCAGCAATATTCATGCCACATCATTAAATGAAGATATCTGGTTCCTTGTTCCACTGAGTTGAGTTAGAACCATGGTCCCAATCCACAAATCATGGAGACCTGTCATAACTCTATAGTTTACCACAGGCTTCCAAAATGTTTTAGTGCTTTTGTGGATTGAGATCCTGGTCTGTTGGAACCACTGTACCTTATCAACACAGGCTTGTAATACTCACCCAAGAAAGATCATTTGTACATCCATAATCTTTAAAGTTAGCTTAGTTAATAATGTTGAAAAGAACCCAAAAGCAACTCTTATCACTGCTCAAGTTCCACGATATGTTACATGCTTTGCTTGGAAATGCAAAGAAGATACTGAAACAATCCAATACATATAATAATGTAATGAAAGACATTTTGTCAAAAAGCCAAAAAATGTCTTTAAAGTATTGATTGTTGAATCTGGTCAGGGTGCTTGCCACAAAGCAATCTTAGTGATAGACAATGGTGATTCTCTCAGTTTAAAACGAAATCCTCACAGCTCTGGAACAGGCTCTTAGTTTCCATTTCTGTTAGTTATCTTAGCGCTACACCTATTGTAACGTCTGTACTACACCAGAGACGGATCCCTTTCTTTAATGGGGTCCAGGGTCTCATTTCTGATCGCTATGTTAACACTTCCTCTATCTTAGCACCTCAACTCCTGTACCAGAGACTTACGAAAGTTGTAGTGCTATGATCGTGTTGTGGAATAGGATCCAGTTAAAAGTAACTGTTCTTCAGCTTCCTGTTCCACCCTGCCATTCAAGGTGCTGCTAGCTGCAGCAGCACTTATGTACAATGCAGTATATGATGCTACTCTCAAACTATCTTACGCTTAGATGACTCTGAAGGATCCTTGAGTGCCTCTTTCTCCTTCTCTGTCTGTTTTTCTTCCTCCACTTTCTGCATGTGGACACACTTGTTGCTGGAGGTGGAGTTGGCTACAGATCGGGTACACTCCCGGGTTAGTACATGTAGGAGAGGTGGGTGCATCCTCTTCCTCCTCCGTGGATTGTAGGGCACCATCCATGTTCTGGCTGACCACAATCTTGATGATGTTCATACAAGCTGTCAACCGGTAGTCATCTGAAAAAGACATGGAGGAACATATGACTTGAGTTTTATCATGATGGTGAATATTGAGTCAAGGTAAATACTTTCATCTGGCTCTTTATCTACGATAAATTGAAAGACTAGTGAAATAGAGAGACTAGTACCTATTCTTGCAGTATTATAACACAGTACCTATGAATGCTGCCTTGTCCTCCTCCTGGCTGAGACGATAACATCGGGGAAAGAACATATCAGGGTCCGCGTTTTCGAACCACGGTACATTCTTCATGTTGACACACAAACCAACCTACAACAGACATACAGTCATGAAGCCTGTGAAGGTGAAATCAATCCATAACAAAATAATTTACTTGATTTCAGATGCAGATTTTATCATTATTATAATTTCAGTTCTTACGTAGCACATGTTAGAAACATAGTCATAAATATATTTCCTCTAAACATGCTTAATGCAATAAGCATTTTCATATTGGCAAAATTTCAGTCAGAAAAAACAAACTGTCAATAAAGTTTTCACATTTACTTGTATTGTCCAGATATTGGTTTAAAAGTATCACACAACCTCTAAGTACAGTATATGATGAAATGATAGTAAATAGTTGGACTTGAGTTCCTCACATTGCTGGTGTGTTGCAAAGAAAATGATAGACCAAACTTGGGAGTGAATGATCCAGCCTTACAGTAATGATTAACTATGGTGACTCACCTTGGTGGTGAATGATCCAGCCTTACAGTAATGATTAACTATGGTGACTCACCTTGGTGGTGAATGATCCAGCCTTACAGTAATGATTAACTATGGTGACTCACCTTGGTGGTGAATGATCCAGCCTTACAGTAATGATTGACTCTGGTGACTCACCTTGGTGGTGAATGATCCAGCCTTGCAGTAATGATTGACTCTGGGGACTCACCTTGGTGGTGAATGATCCAGCCTTACAGTAATGATTGACTATGGTGACTCACCTTGGTGGTGAATGATCCAGCCTTGCAGTAATGATTGACTATGGGGACTCACCTTGGTGGTGAATGATCCAGCCTTACAGTAATGATTGACCCTGGTGACTCACCTTGGTGGTGAATGATCCAGCCTTACAGTAATGATTGACTCTGGGGACTCACCTTGGTGGTGAATGATCCAGCCTTACAGTAATGATTGACTCTGGTGACTCACCTTGGTGGTGATGATCCAGCCTTGCAGTAATGATTGACTCTGGTGACTCACCTTTGGTGGTGTAAATGATCCCATCCTTACAGTAATGATTGACTCAGGGACTCACCTTGGTGGTGAATGATCCAGCCTTACAGTAATGATTGACCCTGGTGACTCACCTTGGTGGTGAATGATCCCACTCAGCCTTGCAGTAATGATTGACTCCTGGGACTCACCTTGGTGGTGAATGATCCAGCCTTGCAGTAATGATTGACTCTGGGACTCACCTTGGTGGTGAATGATCCAGTAATGATTGAGCCTTGATCCAGCCTTGCAGTAATGATTGACTCCTTGGTGGTGACTCCACCTCCAGGGACTCACCTTGGTGGTGAATGATCCAGCCTTGCAGTAATGATTGACTCCAGGGACTCACCTTGGTGGTGAATGATCCAGCCTTGCAGTAATGATTGACCCTGGTGACTCACCTTGGTGGTGAATGATCCAGCCTTGCAGTAATGATTGACCATCTGCTCCTTTGTCAGGAAGCGGTAGTCTATCACATCTCTCTTCAAGACCCAGATGAAGGACGGGTTCACATTGCGAACCATCCGTGACTGCAATGGGCAGAGTTGACATGAAAAAGCATTGAGTAATTTATAGATAGGCATGTCCATTAGTCAGAGAGACACATACACAGCAACATATAACCTGAACAGCTCACATCACCAAACATATACAGCAGTGATGTTGTAATAGTTGTAAGTAACAATGTTATATTTAGGATTACACTCAGAAAAGTACAGATTCTAGTACTCATTAGCGTTGAGTCCCATCCGGGATTCCAACCCACACTGGGAGAGTGAGGCACCTACTCACCAACACAAAGTCAGTGATATAACCCACTAAGCCACCATGGCTTCCACAAAATGGAAGTCTGACAATGGGTAGGCTAGGTCATATACTTTGTGTAACCTTCTGAAGAGTGTAAATAGGCTCCCATGGGGAAAGGCTACAAACACATGTCTTTTCAGAAAGTGATCAAGATTAACATACATGTGTGCTATATTTTGGATTACTCTTTCTCAGAAAATTATAGTTTCTAGCATTTTGAGGGGGTTGTGGCATCGGTAATTTGATCCTACACTATCACAGTTTTAAGGTACCACTAGTATGATTTTCAAATTTTAGATTCCTCATAAGAAGGCCCTTGTCCCAAGTCTCATATGGTGGGCGTGATTCAGTCAGTTGACTATGTACATGCAATGTTTGTTGTTCAAAACCAAAGTCAGCTATAGTCAAGCTTGAAGAACACAATTAGTACTTAATCAAGTTGGGCCCAAACAATATTGTTATTGAAATCATGAAAAGGGAGAAAACACAAAACTTAATGCCAACCCATTAACTTCTGAGCTAGATTACAGCCTACATTGCAGAGACAGTTATCTAAGTTCAGGTTAACTGGATCTTGGAAGGTCATTTTAGTCAGCAATATTCCAGTTCCACAACAACAGCTTACACCAATTAAATGTTGGCCTGACAACTACTGGTTGATATTGTGAACAACACACCACTCTATCAGGTCACGATGACATGCAATCAACCATGTCACTGAATCTGACTGACCAATCCCATTGTAACATACATGACAACAATTTCAGGTCACAGTGACCTACTCACCATGATGCCATACAAGCCATCGTCCTCTTCCCATGGTGGTATCTTCGGATGGTCACCTGAAGAAACCAATTCATGCACTAATTATAACATATTTCCTGATTCTTGTAGAACAATCATCATCATTAACATCAAATATTTTGGCAACAAAACTTCAATAATAATTTCAAACTCTGAAAGAAACAATGATAAAGAGGATGTACATTTTTATTATTTAACATATGATAATTAGGCTGGCTGGCTGAGTATGGTTTTACGCCGTTTTTAGCAATATTCCAGCAATATCACGGCTGGGGGACTCCAGAAATGGGCTCCACAAGCTGTACCCATGTGGGGAATCGAACCCGGGCCTTCGGCGTGACGAGCGAACGCTTTAACCACTAGGCTACCCCACCGCCCTGATAATTAGGAGTCAAATTAGGAGTCAATTAATTGAAAAATGAAATTTTAGAGTAAAATTAATATTTTATACTTATCCTGACTCATGCTTATTGCTTGTCTTCTTCTTCTTAAGTAACCTAGTGGAACACTTGTATCTCCCAATTGAAGTTCCCTTCAATAAAAATCACTCATTAGTACCCACCACGAAGTTACCTCCCTTCCACAAGCTGAACGCAGGGAGCCACCTGAACCCATGTGCCTCACTCTCTCCTCATATACTGAGCCCAACATTTGAATTTTCAGGGAAATCCAAAGTGGAGGGGTTTACCTCATGAGTCAGGATAAGTATAAAAATATTAATTTTACTCTAAAAATTCATATTTTTCCTTATCCTGATTCATGCTTATTGCTTGTAGAATCCTACAGATAGGGAGGTGGGATTATACATACTTTGGATTTTACTAATTAGTGATTTGAACTGAGATGATTGTAATAACCCTATGGGAACTTCATAAAGGCACTGAACTGAAGAATTCCTGCTGTAACTTATCAGCCGCCATATAAAGGTTATTACAATTTACTTATTATGATAAAAGTATATATAATATTAATACAATGCTTAAGACTAATAGACTTAAGCTTGTTAATATGATAGCATAAACTCCTTAGAGTTTGTTAGCTAAAATACTTTTATGATATAAACATAGTACTGAGCTTAAGATATGATTAAACTTAAGCTAAATATATAATAGCAAAACTCCTTAGAGTTTATCAGCTAATATACTTTTTATGAAGTAAACATAGTACTAAGCTTAAGATATGAATAAACTGAAGCTATATATATAATAGCAAAACTTCGTAGAGTTTGTTAGCTAATATATTTTTATGATATAAACATAGTACTGAGCTTTAAGATATGAATAAACTTAAGCTACATATATAATAGCAAAACTCCGTGAGAGTTTGTTAGCTAATACATGTTATAATGTAAACCATAATGCTTAAGATATGATGAAACTTAAGCTAAATATATAATAGCAAAAACTCTTTAGAGTTTGTTAGCTAATATACTTATATAATATAAACATAGTACTGAGCTTAAGATATGATTAACTTAAGCTACATATATAATAGCAAAACTCCGTAGAGTTTGTTAGCTAATATATTTTTATGATATGAGTATAGTACTGTGTTTAATATATAATGAACTTAAGCTACATATATAATAGCAAAACTCTGTAGAGTTTGTTAGCTAATACATTTATAATGTAACCATAGTACTGAGCTTAAGATATGATTAACTTAAGCTAAATATATAATAACAAACTCCGTGAGAGTTGTTAGCTTATATATTGTATGATATAATAACCATAGTACTGAGCTTAAGATAATAAAAGAACTTAAGCAAAATATATATAGCATGTAGCTATTTAGTACTGTTATAAGATAAGTAAAATCTGTAAGATTGACTTATCTTCTCCGAGGAACTGTCAACTGTTGTGCGAGGACCATGGGACCGAATTGGTGGATACCTGAGACGTCCTCGGTGGTGATATCTCTCAGATAGTGGTTGGCAAACACCATATCGGATCTCCAGAAATAACCCTCCATTATTTCAATAGCATTTGTGTAGAGCAATGTAGATGTTAGCTTCTAATATCATGAGGATTAGAAGCTCATGGAGGGTCGATCCTGCAGTCTTGTAGGCACGAGTATGACAGTTCTGATCCAAAAGGAGATAGTAGTGCACGTGAGACTTTCGCTCATGCAGTGAGCTTGATAGACGAAATAAATCTCTTGCATTTTCCCTCCTGTTTGGCTCGGTGGAGATATATTTTCAGTGCTGTTACTGGCCATCGTGGATAGATTCATCGTGATCATGGGTCCAAGTATATCATCAAAGTGTGTTCATAAACCTCACTAGTGAGGTGTTGGAGCACTATATTCAGATCCCAAGTTGGAGCGTGAAACTTCCGCTTTAATCCTCCAATCGGAAAGCTCGTGAGCAAGGCGCAGTAACTGGGTTAGGTTAACTTGACGCTCGTTCTCAGTTATGATAGAGCTATTGCTACAAGATAGGTGGACAAGTTGAGCCTTATAAAATCTTAGTCTGACGTAGATAACATAAGTAGTCCGCCACTTGAGGATGAGTAGCATATCTAGCTGTAAATCCTTCCTTTGCAGCATAATTGACAAACTGTGCCATTTGTCATGGTATAAGTTGCCAGTTGAGTTACGCAGGGCAAGCTAGACTGCTTTGTCGCCTGGCTGAATAACTTGTTATTCAGACACGCTTCTTGATACAATCCAAACGTGAAGTTGGAATATATCTGGCTTTCCGTGCTTGTTTGGTGTGCGGATGTATTAACAGATTCGAGCACTCTGTAAGATGTAGTATTGGTTGTCCGATTTCTTGAATAAGAGTTGGAAACCACGCTCGCTGGTCAGTAGGCCGTGACCAAATTCAGATGGAGGCTCTGCTTTTGACTGATTTTGAGTAAACTTGTGAGATAAACGCCTGGTGGCGGAAAAGCGCACGCTGAGTTGAGTCCTTCCCACGATATGCTTAGTGCGCCTGTTGCCAATGCTAGTGGGTCTGGAACTGGCGATACTGTAATGTTGTCAGTTGTTTGTTGAATCGAGTGGTAAATAGGTCTATTAGTGTAGTTCCTATTTCCTTGATAATTTGAGTGAATATCTCTGTATGGAGCATTCATTCTGTCGGCGATGGTATGTGTGGCCGAGAGAGCCGCCTGCTATCACATTCTTTGCTCCTGGAATGTGATATGCTCTGACATGTATGTTGAGATTGTCGATTAAATCGAACAATTGAAAACAGAGTCGAAAATGTTCGGGACCTGGTTGAGCTTTAGTTTGTTCACATAAAACGCCACTGTCGAATTGACTGTGTGAATCATCCACTGGGTATACTGCAGTAAGTTGCTCCAGTGCATTAATGCTTTATTACTGCTTGCATCTCTAGCAGATTTATGTGTAATTTGTTCTCTTGATTGCTCATAGCCCTGATGCCGCCCTGTTGGCAAGATGGGCTCCCCTAACCTTATAGTGACACATCTACGTAGAGAAGTGTTATCGATTCCAGCCTCTATTAACGAGACGCTTTATTCAAACATTGATCTCTTGGTCCACCATAGTAGATGAGGTTTGACCTGAACCGTGAATTGAACGGGTAGAGATTCGCCTAGATGCTAATTGATGATGACTTGTAACGGATGTAATTGTAGTCTGCCTCTGCCTGTCATGTCTTGAGCTGAGCTGAAGTGCGTGAACTCCCAACAGACTCTGTCACTGTCGAGTGGTAGCGGAGATAGTAAGGCTTGTGGAAATGACTGTTGGATCTTGATCCACGGTTCTCTCGTACAATTATACGATTCTGCGAAGTTACAAATCAAAACCTAGAATTAGCAGATCTTGCGAAGGTTCTAGGTCCAACTTTAGTAGGTTTACTAACCATCTAGTTGTGTTAGTAGCTTGATGATGAATTCAACTGTAGTCTGAGACGCTATGGATTTGGATCCATTTGTATCCCGTCGTCAAGGTAAATTAAATTGGCAAGAAGTGCTTGACGATGTAGGTGCACAACCAGGGGTGACTGCCATCGTTGAACTTTATGTAAAAATCGCCTGACTGCCGTGCCCCTCGTCCTTACTTGACAGGGGAGGTCTCTAACCTCAAGAAGGCAGCCCAATCATGAAGGTTCAGATTAGCTGGACTGTAAGGAGGCTTGCTCGCTCACTGATATATTGTTGTCACTTGCAACCTATGTGTTGAACTGTGAACTAAGAGCGACCTCTGCGTGAGGGCGTTGTCCATCTCGGTCCAATCAGAACAAGGCATTTTGATTCTGTAGAGTACCCGCTGTGATGTCACCGGTGTAGCAGGAAAAGGAACCTTGTATAATATAGTGCCGTCGCTGATATTAGAACAATCGCCGGTCTTCACCGTAGCTTCCCCGGGTTACCCGAAAGTGACCACGTGTTTCGAGGGTTGATGGTAAACGCTGAAACCTCCGCCGAAATACCTCGCTCTGTAATATTAATGCTGGGTAGGTTATTTTCCAGGCTGTCGTGGAAAGTAACTTCAGTCTTGAAGATAATTCCGACTTCCTTATATAAGGTTCAATAAACCTTGCAAGTTGTCAGCTTGTAGACTGTTAAAGCTGAACTTGTTGTACATATTTCTTCTCAGGAAATCATTGACGATTATGAGTTTTACTCGTTGTAACAAGGCTGCTGTTCAATTTCAAGTATTGAATTGTCTGCAGATCTGCGTGAATGGTCACGCATGTAGATAATCGTGATCGTAGTAGGTAGTCGGCTTGAAGATCCTTAATTAGGCTCTTCATCTGTTGATAAATTAATACAGCGACGCTCTGTGTTGTAAATAGCCTGTGCAATTGTCTTCGCAGAGGCTTGTAGATCGCATACGGCTTACAGTTGATAGACAACTCATGCGATGTCTTGAACGGACTGACGAAAGTGGCTATATACTGACGAAAGTGGCTAGTATATGGAGACCTTGGAGGAGACTTCTCGGCTAACGCCTGGACTTCGCGCCAAGATCTCGAAGTAACGCTTCTAGATCTTCTGGGTGAAGTAGACTTGGAGCCACTTAGCCTTCGCGACCTTCGCGAAAAGTATCGAAGTCAGAGTCCGATCAATATATGAGCTTGCTTCGCTTGAATCCACCTCTGTGTTCTACAGGGTGTGGGCTCTGGGCGGCGCTCCTTCTCTGCGATGTCCCTCTCAACTGGTGAGGCTCTAGCTCCTTCGCTGAGGCGCCTGGGACTTCCTAGCCGAAGTGTCTAGAGTCCGATCAATATATGAGCTTGCTTCGCTGCTAATCCACCTCTGTGTTCTACAGGGTGTGGCTCGCTGCGGTTACCCCGCGAACTCAATATATGAGCGCTTGCTTCGCGAATCCACCTCTGTGTTCTACAGGGTGTGGGCTCGGCGAAGCGCTCCCGCAACTCAATATATGAGCGCTTGCTTCGCTAACGACCTCTGTGTTCTACAGGGTGTAGGCTCGCGCTAAGCGCTTCTCTGCGATGTCCCTCGCAACTAGTGAGGCTCTAGCTTCTTCGCTGAGGCGGCCTGGGACTTCTTAGCGAAGTGATCGCTTCACGGGCTGGGTTGCCCTTCGCTGAGGCGTGTCTGTGGGCTCAAAGGCCCTCTACTGAAGCCAAGGCGGGCTCTAAGGCCCTGTATGACTTAGTATGGGGTGGGCTCTGAGGCCCGTGGGGCTCTGAGGCCTCTGTAAGCCGTGAACGGGTCTTCCATCAGCCTCATGATTTGGTTGACCAGGTCGTCTGGGATGGTCTGGCGCTGGCGCTGAGGGTGTCCTCTCTGTGATAGTGACGGAGACCCTCAGTTATAATCTCCGCGCCAGCGTAGGCATCTCTGATTGCATGTTGACCTGCGCTGCTGAAGTGGACGGTAGCCGATACTGGTCACTTCTTATGACATACATCTGGAATGATAATCGAAATGTCATCATCATATAAACATAATTCTGAATATCAGAAGCAAAGTTTTTTAGTAGCCTTCGTGGATTTCCCTTTGACGAGGCTGTAGACCTGGGGTTCGGAGCGCACGTTGGGACGACGTGGAAGCTCTTCTAGTTTTAGACTGTGATGAAGGAGCGTCCTGGGAAGCAGGTCGCTTCTAGGATATAGAAGACTGCTTCCCCACGCTTATCCCCCTGAAGGTAACTCAGGATATATCTGACTCGATCTATTAGCCATGACTGAAGATTGTTTCGAGATTGATCTGCCGCCCGCCTCAAAACGGAACATAAATATTTATCAAAGGCAGAAATTGGTAAATTAATACATAATTTACAACGAGAAACAATAGAACATGGAGTAATGCAACTAGGGCATTTTAAATGTGGATCGGTAGCAGAGTAACGTAATTTACAAACAGTGCAGATTTTTATTAACGCAAACTGCTGAGTAAACACGGCGAACCGTGAATCAAGCAGCAGAAACACGAATAATTATCAATGCATGTTGAATAATGATACTAGTTACACCTCTATAGATGAATATAAGAGGTAACAAACTAAATATAAATAAAGGATATAGTGTGCAGGGAGACACAGGTGCTCTCACGTCTTGCTCACTGGGCGAAGAAGGAGAGAGTGAGGCACATGGGTTCGGGTGGCGCCCTCGTTCCCGCGCTTGTGGAAGGGAGGTAACTCGTGGTGGGTACTAATGAGTGATTTTTTATTGAAGGGAACTTCAATTGGGAGATACAAGTGTTCCACTAGGTTCGCAAGAAGAAGAAGACAAGCAATAAGCATGAGTCAGGATAAGGAAAAATTATATATTTCAAGTTCATAATATCTTGAATCTCATACATATAATTTTATGCATGTTAAACAGTTTGTAAATATGTGTGTTGTTAGTTGTTTAAAGCACTCAGCAATATTCCAGCCATATGACGGTGGTCTGTAGGTAAACGAGACTGGACCAGACAACCAAGTGATTGACAGCATGACCATCGATTTACGGAACTGGGATACAATGACATGTGAATGTTTCCCATCATGCTCCAGCAATGTGGGCTGTACTCCCATGTCAACATCTGGGCGTGCGTGTCTCCGACCAACATTACTTAGATTATGGCTGGAACAGTTACTGCTGCACCATGTGTTTGTTGTTTAGTGCCGCACTATGCAATATTCCAGCCATAGGATAGCGGTCTGTAAATAATCAAGTCTGGACCAGATAATCAAGTAATCAACAACATGAGTATCGATCAACATGGTTGGGATGCTATGACATGTGTCATCCAGGTCAGTGAACCTGACAACCTGATCCCATTAATCGTCTCTTACGACAAGCATGGGTTGCTGAAGACCAATTCTAACTAGGATCTTCATGGGGGATAAATATGTCTTATTACAGTACATTTTCACAGTTTTAACAAACATTTACTAACCACCATCATCATCGTCATCATTGTCATCATCATCATCATCATCATTGCCATCAGTATTGTCATTGCCATCAGTAGCACCGCCACCATCATCATCGTCATCATCACTGTCATCATCATCATCAGAAGTTCTCTTATGTTTGGACTTTTTAGCCTTCGTCCCTGGTCCCGGTATCCGGTAGAACTTCTCCACCCAGCCCCTGCGCCGCAGACTCTGCCGGATGACGGAGTAGCCGCCCTGGATGGTGAACACCTTACGGTACTGAAACAACATGGCCATACGTTACAGTTGACATGGTAACAATATCATGCATCTAGGGCTTGGACGGATCCAAATTTTCTACCCTACCCTACCCTACGCTACCCAGACCTACCCTACCTGGACCTACCCTACCCGGATACTCGTTATGTTAATTCCTGACATCAAATTTGTAAGAAATGGCAATATATTCTTCAGTTCGGAGGCTAAAATTTTGAGTTTTTCAATATCTTAACCATGTATTATATTCAAAAGATGTGACTGTAAATAATGTCTAAATCTTCAAAGACAATACAACCTTTTAATCATGAAGAATAACACAATAGTATATTACATTGTTTAATCTATTAGTCACATGATCATAACAGGTCCGGGTATTGAGATGGGTACCCGGGTCCAACTCATTACCCACCCGTCCCGGGTATCCGGGTTACTCATCCAAGCCCTACATGCAGCTGTTTCAATTAGCAAAACAATCACGTCATGTGGGAAATGATATAGAGTACAACTTTCAACAATATCTAATAGATTAGTGTAGGTGAGCAAGTGTCTTAATATTCCCTGAAATAACTGAAATATTGCTGAGGAAAAATTTCTTCAATTCATGATGTAAGAGCAAAATATGGATGTTTATGAGTGTGTCAGTAAATGTCTTGCATGAGCCAAGGGACGATACTCTGGTTTGTGAACCAGTGAAAACCATGTGCTAAGAGACAGACATGCCTACATTTGTGTTTGTTTGTTTCATCTTAAATGTCTCACTCAACAATATTCTAGGTATATTTCTGTGGCCTGTAAATAATCGAATCTGACTAGACAATCCAGTGGTCAACAGCATGAACATTTCTATACAGAAATGGGATATGATGACACGTGTCAACAATGTCAGCGAGCCTGACCATCCGATCCTGCTAGCTGTCTCTTATGACAAGCATGGGATGCTGAAGACCAATTCTAACCCGGACATTCACTCATGTCTTGTCTGCAGGAGAGTGAGACAGTGTATGATTAATTGTGAAATGTGAAATTGAGAAAATACATTATAACAAGGCTACTCAAAATAATTTAAAGAACAACCTAATTTATGAAATAAGAAATGTTCATGTTTCATGGCATGACAGATTAACTATAGTAATATAGAATCGCTTGTTCTCTATCTTCTTTTGAGAAGTATAGACGAACAAAGTGAGAAAACACATTGTTAGTTTCACAGCTTTCGTCTGTTACCTTTGTTTTATAAAATAAAATGCACCAAGACGTTTTCTGCAAGTAAATCGACAAAATAAGGATCCAGGATCCAGTTTATCTTCTGTTTCAAATCTATTAACCTTGACTGTCCAAACCTACATTACCTTAATTGCTTTCTCTACAATCTCCTTGGCTTGGCGTAACCTCTCCCCATCCGCCACACCCGTCAACCTGCGAGTGAGTTTGGGCCGTCCCAGTGACGGCATGGTCTTGCTGCGTGACAGGCTGCTGGAGACATCAGAGTCATCTGGAGACAACAACATGACTGGGAGTACTAACTGACACACATGACGCTTCGCTTCTTCTAAAGACTATCTAACATAACTAGCTACAGGTCTACAGCTTTGAAGAAGACACCCAAAGCACTGCCCCAATAGTCCTGTGAATTAAGCGTAAAGAAGAAGCGTAACAAAGTGAAGGAACTACCTCCTTTTACTTCATTGTCCCCTGAGTCGATGAGAAGCCTCTGTTTGCTGAAGGTAGGGTGTGAGTGGTAACGAGCCTGATGACGCTTCATCACCATATCCTGAGCACCATTGGTGTAGGGCCCTGTAAGTTAGTACACCCGTGAGATAACAGTACGTGTTGGAGTTTAACGCCGCTTGGAACAATATTTCAGTTATGTCATGAGTTACTAAGGGAACCCAAAATGAGGTTCCATTTGCATTTGAACCTGGTTTTCTTCTTGACCAGGAAATGCATGAATCATGTGCTTCTGTTTTCAGTTTAATACTGTAGTCCGCAATATTCTTGCAATATCATTGGCTGCCTGTAAACATCTGACTAGACAAACCAGTTTGACAGCATCAGACAGTGCACCAGAGACTTTTCATACGATGATACACAATATGCATATTTCTGTATCGATACATGATGATACACTTGCTTATATAAATCCCTTACTACTCTTTCAACATGTCCAATGATACACATAATCCTTTTCCTCTCCTTCAGCATTTGTCGGTCAGATACTGACAAAAGTGCTGTAATTACTTTAAGTTCAACAATAGAAGGAACAAGCATGCATCTACAGCCTGCGTCTCCTTCTGAACCTACTCATAAATATTTCAGTCTGGAAGTTTCCGAATGACTTGACTTTACATTTCGCGATATGTACAGTTTCAAGGTCACTCTGTATCAGTTCACCCCAGGTATGTCCTCGACTACTAGGGTAAGATGATGACAAGCTATCACCCTATCAACTAACTCTGACCCCAAATTCAAGACGTTTTACCGCCAAAAGCATCAATTTCAATTGGCCGTTACCATGACTACTGATGTATTGATGTATCCATTTTATCATGTGTCTTACCATCCAGCAGCCTCTGCAGCCCCGTTGTGCTGACATGTGTCTTGGGGAACGTCTGAGCAGGACACATGGTGTCTGTCTGTGTGTCCCCAACGTCGGAGTCCGAGTGTGTGCTGCCTAGCTGGCTGTCAGGCTCCTCCGGTGATATAGCATTGTTATTGGCATCCCCGCTCTGCAACAACACCAGTAAAGGGGGTGACTATTCAGATCAGAGTCAGTTTGTCTTAACTGGTACAGAGGCACACAACCGACATTGAGGGGACGGTGGGGTAGTCTAGTGGTTAAAGCGTTCGATTGTCACGCCGAAGACCCGGGTTCGATTCCCCACATGGGTACAATGTGTGAGGCCCATTTCTGGTGTCCCCCATCGTAATATTGCTGGAATATTGCTAAAAGCGAAGGCTTGCTCACTGACATAGATCAAGGTTCCATCCATGATCAAATCAGGGAATATATTTCTTTTAGAGGATATTCAAACTTAAAAAAAAATAAGTATCAAAAGTATTTTTATAAAAACTGCTTGTGTTTTGCAGGTACATATATATTGTAAGTTATTATTTTCAGGATAAATATACGTGGATCATACTAGCATCTGGAGGTCTTTAAATGAATCTTTATGTTAATTATCACTATATGGCTGAAATATTGCAGATGTGATGTTAAATTTTAACTCACTCACTTTTTGTTAAACTTCTTTTTTAAATTCATGACTACTGAACAAAACTTTCCCCTATTATTATTGATTGTTGTAAGAACAACTGAACATGCTGAAGAGTCTGTTTTCTGAGGCAACTGAGGTAGATTCATACAGCCCATGATAATTACACATTAAAATTTAACCTCGAACACTGGATAATCACAAAATGGAATGAAACTACAGTAAAACTTGCAATAAACCAACTGATTTACACAACACAGGATCAAATCACATCCAGGTTAAAACTGATTCCACACTCCCTTTAGGGGGCAAAAGTATTTTTAGCAATTCAAATCTTTTTGTCAAAATTGATCCACTTTCACTTGTGGCTAATTGGTTTTACTAATTCAGATTTTCTAAAGACAATAATCAAAACATTGATGAGTTTGGCATAATATGATGAGATATTCACCAAAAGAGATATTGTACATGCTATTTAATACCTATTTAGCATTCTGGGGCCCGATCCACAAAGCGTAGTACTACGACATTCGTAAGCCTATGATAAACTATACAGTTACGACAGGTCGTAAGCCTATGATAAACTATACAGTTACGACAGGTCGTAAGCCTATGATAAACTATACAGTTACGACAGGTCGTAAGCCTATGATAAACTATACAGTTACGACAGGTCGTAGAAGCCTATGATAAACTATACAGTTAAGACAGGTCGTAAGCCTATGATAAACTATACAGTTACGACAGGTCGTAAGCCTATGATAAACTATACAGTTACGTCAGGTCGTAAGCCTATGATAAACTACACAGTTACGACAGGTCGTAAGCCTATGATAAACTATACAGTTACGTCAGGTCGTAAGCCTATGATAAACTATACAGTTACGACAGGTCGTAACAAATGAACGCTTTGTGGATCGACACCCTGCACCAGTACAGTGTGTATAGCTGCACAGTGTTCAGCAAACTGTTGGCATCTTCTTTATGTAACACATGCTCAGTCATCCAGTATAACATATCTCCATTCCATTATGAAAAACACTTGCGACCAATTCATCACCAAAGGTTCATTTTGAGTCTAGTTCAAAATGACATGATGCTAAAAATACCTATCCAATCAAATGAGAACAACCAATATGAAAAATATTCATACAGTCTGAATTACAACTTGTACCTCCTGGTAGCCAAGAGATTTCTCTCCCTCTATTTCAATCCTTAACAAACCAATGTTTTCAGCTAGTATATTCTGATTTTAGTAAAAGCCTTTACTTAACTTATATAGGGTCAAACAAAGCCCATATTTTGAAGATTGGCATTTGTTTTTAGATGTAAGCCCAACTGTTGCTAAGAAGAGTAATTCTGATTGGTTGTTGAGTTCAAGCTGACAATGCACAGAAAGTCTGTCTGAACATCATGATCGCTTCTTAAATGACGAGTTGGTTGTGCTCCACTCCTGGGTATGTATAGCGTAGCAGAAAGGAAATATAAAAATCTTGCTGGATAATATAGGATCTACACTCTACAACTTACTTCTTTCAACACTTTCTCCTTAAGTTTACGACTGCGGTTTAAGGAAGACAGGTGATCATTCTCTATACGATGATGTAGTGTTGCCTGCTCAATCTGAAATACACAACGTATATGCTGACCTATCCACTACTATGACTACTGATCAGAATATTTACAATCATAAACAAAATGGAGAGAAAAATTCTGTTAATTTTTTTTAAGTACATAATTGCATTTGTGTTGCTTGTGTTGATACGACTTGACAATATTTGTTATCTATGATAACATATTTAGAGAATAACCCACAAGGTACGAGTGATTACAGGAAATATGTCCCGAATGAAATTAATGTTCACTGTCCCTTGACATTAATTACACGAGGGACATATTTTCCGAAATCACTCGTACCTCATGGGACCAACTTATTCCATTTATTAGTAATTTTACCCATTCTGTAATTAAACCGAGAAACCAGCATTTATGAACTCAAAGCCACATCTTCTTAGTAAGTGTTTACAACAAAATCAGCTGATCTGTATTAATGCGCGGATGAAACGAAACTATTCAAGCTTAATGGAATCGCATTCGAACCACAATGTAGTACTGTTGAAAACGGTATGAATAACAACACAATTCAACAGTTTCAAAATTCATTTGATGGCGATTTTATTAACCACACACCCTTGTAAAGTTTATTTTAAACGAGTACAATGACATATTCAATATTTAGTCGTAGATCGCAAATATGTTGATCTTGTCTACTTGAGTCAGAAGGTGGATGACTGTTGTTGGATACACAACAGCAAAAACCTGTCAAATTTTTTTAACGATAACTTATAAAACAGTGAAAATCTGTAAGGGAACAATAAAACGCAGGAATGGTGAACCTTTTTTTAACATTTGACATAGTTTTGGCTTACGTCAGTGTCCTGTCAGGAATTATAACTCTAAATTTAGTCCGAGTCGACAACAGTTTTCGTTTGTAGCTAAAATGTTTTCAGTGTCATGGTAAAAACCAGGAACAAACCTGTCAAAAGTTTTGTTTTCAATTGGGGGGTAAAAGAATCATCTTGCAGTAGGTTTTCTAAGTCATTTATGACACTCCAGTAAGTGGGGACTTTGGCGAGATGCTGACTTGCTCCATATCGTTTCCGACAACACTTTCAGTATATATCTTGCAACTTCCATTTCACCGTGTTCAGTGTTATCACATACACGCGAAAGGAATTTAGTGGTTGCATTATCCTTGTTACACGTCCAGTAATGTATCCGTCCACCTTGACCAGGTCATTGACGTTGATTGCAGTTAACTGGGTAGCTATGTTTACAAAATACGATTAGACAATATTCTATTACAAAACATGTTGTTAAGTCAAACGACGCCATATTGTTAACGAAATATGAAATGAAGCATTAAATAAGCATCAGAATCGAAATCCTGTATGTTTTTTTGTTTTAATTTCAAATCCCGAATCAGTGTGATTACAGCACAGTCAATTCATCAATGAATCGATGAAATATTATGAATGAATGTAGTGGTGTGAAATAGTTCCGACATCAAATGAAAATGTACAAACATACGACCAATCAACATCGAGAATCACTAAATTGCACACAGTGCAAATATCAAAAAGATATTACACGGGATCTATTCACCCGTATGGGTAATAATTCAAAATTTATAATACAGTAGGTTGGTCGCCATTCTACATTTTCTCCCCTGATAGAAAACAAGACAAATTTATAAAATATCTTTGGTCAGATTTCTGTCCTAACAAGTGGTTAGTTTTTCTCCTTTTTCCCAACTATTTATAGCACAGTATAACGAACAAGCTCATAACAAACCTTTCTTTCACCCTGCCACTTGCTTTAAATTTTAGTTGAAATGCCTATAACAAACTAAAATTGGTGGTCCCTCTGAGTTTGTAATAGGTGTAGTTATTGAAGTAGAACTGAATGATTGTAATACTGAATGCTATGCTCTGTGTCAGGCTAAAATCATGTCATGTCCTGTATCTTCTGGGAAGATCTATTTTTGTTTAAAAACAAAAACTCTCATTTTAAATGTCACACATTTTGGACAATATTTTGGCCTATATTATACACAAATTGGGGCATATGCACTCACTTTAGCTTCCTATTGATGCCTCAAATCTATAACTGAAACTTCGAGGTGAACAGCTTCCAAACAGAGAACACTTGCCATATATGAATGTAAACAATTGCTCCGTACATCGACTTTGTCATACTCGGTGTTGTCGGTGTTTGCCAAACAAAACCAGGTTTCCATCACAAGTTGTGTGCATTATATTCACAAAGAGCGCTCCAAGGGACATAACTCTATGGGGTTTGCTTAAAATAATGGTCACCCGGGCGCAGGAGTCGATTCAATTCAACATTGCATTAATTCATTTGAACTTTTTAATTCAATATTTTAATCTAAATACATACAATTTTTTTAATAAACTATATGGTAGCTTCCCTGAGGGCTGATAGTTAGTATCATTGAGAGAAATGCACTATTTATTTTCTAAGAAGTGTGGTGTGATATAGTGCCCTTAGAGTGACTGGCAAATTTTCATCCACATAGTGTCTTAAAGCTTCATGTGACAGAACAATTCTTTTGTATTTCATAATGTTATATTTGTATAACCATTCCTTCTTTATTTTAATTTTTAAAAACCTTTTTTTTTAAATTTTTAACTGTCACCTGTGTGGACCGGTTCTTCACATCCTCATCTGCATCTCTTGCATCAGAATCATGTCTAACATAACTATTAGTTCCAATGTCACTCTCATCATTATTTTAACTCACAATATTTGATGGTTCCATATTTTAGTTCTATTTTTGTTCTGTATGAAGATGGATAAGTATTTCTCAATAATGTTCAGTAAAACGAAGCAGTCTGCGCATGTCAGAGTCTATGAACTTGAGGCACTGTACAAAGTAAAACAATTGAACAAAATTGAATTTTCACACCACTACCATGGAGCTAATGAAGTATTCACTGACACAGATGATAAGTGCCATTGTTCCAGTTTCACTGCAGTGGGGGAAATGGCGATCAAAGTCTAGTTAATTAATAGTCACAAAACTAGAGGGTTGGAAGCTTTTTATATGTTATTTTGGGTATTCAGAACCTCAAGAAGTTAAGTGTGGGTAAACATCGAGATGTCCAAGTCGGTGAGGTCAGTCATTTTGTTGTGGCTGATTATTATATAAAACCCACTGATAGAATAAGCAAAGAAAAAATCACTTCCGTGTTTATAACGTTTTGTAAATTAAATCGAAGGGATACATAAGTTGTAAATGAATTTGTGTGTAGATTCTACCATAACATGTTAAACCTTAGAGATAATAACAAAACCCATTATAGTTTATTACCCAATACAGGTCCAAAACAATGTTGCTACATGTATCATTTGCAAAACATATTGCGGTATACCTGTAATACTGTACAGTTCTAATAGTTGCATGTTTTGCACAATCATGGTTTATCGGAACACATTACAAGACAGCTCATTGGCAGAAACAAAATCAAAGAACCACTGAAAGGTATATATTTCATATCATAAAATACATATATCATCCAAAACTGTGTTCCACAGGAGATATCACTTGTGTGAGATTATATGTTAGGTAGTATTTTTCCTGTACCACGATTGGTCAAAATACCGTCACATGATTGACTACAAAACACGATATTGACTTGAGTTTTCTGATACATTATGATATTGACTTGGGTTACTAAAAATAGACAAGGAATCCCGCACGAAGGGGCTTCCCCTGCTTTTCAGCCAATCAGATCACTCGGATAGATGGCACAGTGTGTGCATTAAAAGTTTATGTTAAAACCCGTTTCTCTTTCATTATATAATAAAACAATTATAGATTCTTGTAAAAACCGATATCGACCTCTACAAGAGTCTATAATTGTATAATATCTCCTAGGAGATATCGTTTTGGCGGTAGATTTTGTACAATGCTCTGACAATGCTATGACGTCATCAACTTGATGACGTCACAATGCTATGACATGACTGCACTGTAACTTTATCAACTTGTGTTGATATAATTGATATCAGTAGACACTTGGGTGAGAATCTCTCTCTATCCATTTCTGGCCAGATCAATGTGTTTTTGCCTTACAGGTTTGATGTAAATATGACAACAGCCTGAGACAGGAAGGTAAGTAACAAATGTTTCTAAGATATTAATATCTGTTCATCATATTCATAAAAGTTTAAAAGATACATATAAAAGATGTTTTGAAAAGAAGTAAAAACACAATCAGTCTATGTATTTTCAATACATGTTTTTTTCTTTCAGTTAATCAGGGTAGGCTTCAAAAGCTTATTCGGCCTAGTAACTATCATAAAGTTGCCATTATGTTTATCAAACGTTTATCATTGAAATACTGCTGATAACCAATCAGAAATCCTTCAGTAGGTTCCAGCTTCAGAGGACATAGAATCAGTGGGGGAACCTAGTGGTTAAAGCACTTGGTCATAACGCTGGAGGATGGGTTGATTCCCTACATTGGTTCAACATGTATAGTATGACCTGAAATTATTGAGAATTTTAGGAATATGTTTAACTGGATTTCTAGTATAAACAACCTTGACCAGCTATCAAGTGCTTGATTTCATTCAAGAGAGACAACTCCGTTAATCCTTTTTAATTAGTTTGTGAAGAGTTATCCCCCTTTGTTTACTTGCTCGCAGACGGCATTTTCAGTCATCCTCAGTATGGATGATTTAGAGAAGAGAAAGTTGATTTTAGAGTATTATAACAAGGACATCAGATCAGCTAAAGTGATTTCAAGTAGAACAGGCATCCCTTTGTCCACTGTTTATCGTATTTTGAAAAATATTGCAAATGGATATGGCACTGAGCACCAGGGAGGCGCAGTTAGGCCCAGAAAATTGACTGTCAGTGACAGGAGGCGGCTTGGTATTCTTGTTTCTAAAACAAACGAAGGAGTTTAGAAAACTTAAGGCTGGATATGATTGATAGAGGAACTGTGGCTGTCTGTAAGGAAACAATTAGAACTGAGCTGCATGCAATGGGTTGGCAGAAAAGTCGAGTAATTCCATCACCGATCATGAAACCTGAACAAAAGGAGCAAAGGTGGAACTGGTGCTTACAGCATAGAAATTTTAACTGGGCCAATGTGATTTTCTCAGATGAAAGTTCTGTGTGGCTGTTTCCTAATACACTGAAATTCTGGACCAAACAAACTGAAAAAACCTTTGTTTCAGCACCCAAAGTACAGTCCAAAATTTAACGTGTGGGGTGGCATATCTGTGTTAGGGGCAACGCCCCTCTGTGTATTTGAAGGGAATATGAACAGTGAGCGGTACACAGATATTCTCGAGGGACATTTACTTCCATCTGCTCACGTGTTCTATGGAATTTTTTTGATTTTCCATCAGGACAACGACCCAAAACATCGTTCAAAGCATTCACAGGCCTGGTTTCGAACCCAAAATATGACACTATTAGATTGGCCAAGCTATAGCCCTGACCTAAATCCAATAGAAAATGTTTGGGGACTTATGAAGGAAAGTGACAATAAGAAAAATCTGACAAATATTGCTGACAGCATGGACCACGACTTCTTTGATCAGTAGTATGCCCCGCCGCATTGAAGCCTGCATTGCTGCCCATGGTGACTTGACAAAATAGTAACTGTTCACCTGTCTTTGAATCTGGAGTTATGTTCCGCTAATATTCACATTTAATAAGTGAGTAATGAGTGAAAAAAAGAAAGAAAAGAATTTACAATCTTTAAATTCTCAATTATTTCTGGTTGTACTTATAGTCCCATTTCTAGTGTCTCCTGCCATGATATTGCTGGAATATTGCCAAAAGCAGCCTAAAATACTCACTCACCAGCAAGGAAATCTTTGACCAACACCACACCAGTGAACTTATACAGTACTAGTAACAGTTGAAAATATATGTCATTTTGCCATCAAACCGTACCTATACATGACTAATGTATGATTACTGGTATTTAAACGGTGGCAACAAATCAAATAGCCTTATCAGCTGTCACCTAAGTCACAACAGCCTTTATCAACATTTACTTTGATGTCAAATACAAGGTGTACTACTGGAGTTCCACAAGCTCTGGCACATACAAAACACCTTTATATTTTGTGCACATGCAACACGAGAACGTCCTAGATAATGCAGTAAGTTGAGAACTTGGTGTATTGCCATACTGTTAGCTGGATATCACTGATCATACACTGGATGAACAAAGAGTAAATTCAAAGCATGATGACTATATTAGATTTGATACACATCTGTAATGTATGAAACCATATATGAAGAGCCAGCTGTTTCAGGACACTGACAATACCAGTGAGGCATCATAGAACAGCAATTTGTTCAGATGATAACAGATGTATGGTGTTCAGTTTAAGCATCAATGCACAAATTGCTTCACAATTGTATTTAATCAGAGGTTTTTGATACACTGCTGATACATTGAAAATAATGACTCCAGTCGATTGTTCATCATATTTTGGTATGCTTCTCATGTCCTTGCAAAAGCAATTAATATTTAATAATCTTCGCAACTACCATTTTTTTTCCATGACCTTCCAAAACACATATGTCTATTCGGGCTACAATGAATACATTATGAAGTGAATATTATACATATCAGGTGCTTGGGTGAATATAAATATGTATTCATGAATATTTTCTATTTAATATGAAGGAATTAAAATTACAAAAATGCCATGCAACTGCTTAGGTTGAAACATTTCAGAAATACTTTTTGCTAAGTTGAAATTGCTGCTTACAGCCTTATTATAATAATAATAATAATAATAATAATAATAATAATAATAATAATAATAATAAAGCTATTTATAGCGCTAACGCAATTTACCCTGGATAACACAAGCTGCCTGTGAGGCATTAGAAGGTTAACAGTCATATGACTTATCCCACCGGGTACCCATACACTGCTGAGTGAACAGAGGCAATTCATGAAAAAATTAACTTGCCTAAGGTGAGACCACATGTGTCACGTGTGCTTCGTTATGACAGTCATTGAAAGGGGTTTTGGCAAATATGACCACAGTTACGCTAATTCCATTTTGCATATCTCACTTTGGAAAAAACCTAGACACTTTAAAGACAAGTTCCATGTAAAATTACACTCTGTTAAAAAATACTTCAAAATATTCAGTTCAAGTAACCATGAATTCATGAAAGGAGACCCTTCAATTTACCATATACCGGTACATGAAAAGAATCACAACAGTCTAACGTCTGTTACTTTATACGACCCTTGCCTATTGACAGTCACGTGTTGTGACCCACTCCTGATTCCCTCTGACCGACTCCTTATAAAAGACATATTAGAACCACCATTTATGCAAACACAGAGACCACTGTTATTAAATTGTACAATAATACACTTACCACAGCATAGCAATGATTAATTTATATATGCTAACATCTGAACAATCTGGATCAATGCCCACCAAGCCGCGCTGGTTGACCAGCATGACTGTGGAATGAAAATAAGTTTAGCTCCATTCCATACTGAAACTAACATTAGGAGAAATGCACTGAATACGAGTTCAAAGACCATGTCAGCCTACCTTTACCCTCCACAAACTAACAAAGTTTTTGCATTACCCACTATCCTTGTCTCGACTGCTGATATGTACTGGTCTACCCAGGACTGACTGTTTTATTAGAATAGTATCCCATTGGAATATATGCAAGCAAATATTCATATTTAGTTCTGTATTCATGGAAATATAAATCCACACCAGTGGGGGTGTGCTTGGACAAAGACTTGACCCCCTTAAAGCCTTATAAACAAGATACGACAATCTTTCCCCAGGAGAGTTCTATCAAGTCCCTGGAGACAATGAACAGGGGTATCTGTAGCCCTTAGTCTAAGTAGAGTATATCAGTGAGGAGATTGAGTTATCACTGACAACTGGGACATTCCTGGTTCACTAAGCAGGCCGCAGTCACTCGCAGGAGACTATTGAAAGTTGTGACTGTCATTAAGTAGGGATGAAATCAGTTCTGGAGACCATGGTGGTAAAGGCTTTATCATAAGCCTGATTTACAAAAGACTGGTTATGATACAGAGGCTTGGACAATACAGTGATATTCATAAAGACAAATGATATTAGGACATAACCATGGTTTTATTAAGTTTGATAAATGTAACCTGAGGTGTCCGGGTGTTAAAGTTTATATTAAGTTTTTAATTCCAAATAGCCTGGTTATATGAGACATTCCTCTACATCAGTACCATCATAATTTGAACAGAAGATTTAGGACAGTTTGGATGATAAGGCCTAAAAAATTTGTTGTGGTTCCAATTACCCGACTGACCTTTGAATTCTTTAGTTTAAGCGATATGAATAAAATAAGCTTTCAGATACCATTGTTTTTTTTCGGCACCAACAGACATCGGTCATTCTGATAGAGAAAGTCGACATGATGGCCACAAGCTTGATTGAATAAACAATTACACATTGATAAATCTGTTATTTAAGTTTGTACTTTACTTCTAAAAGAATGATGTGAAAAAAAACCCCAAAAACTACCTACCTACCCTAAATTTTAAAGAGGTGTAATCAGAACCACAACATTTTTTTTATTTGGCCTAATCAATGTGCTAGAAAATTAACTTATTACCCTGCATAAGTGACTATTTTGGATAGCAAATTAGTGGTAATATGTGTATCAGCAAATGATTCAGTTTTCTGGACAAACTGGCAAGATATTAACATGAATATTTTTTCCACCATATTGAACACTTATCAACATAAGGCTACTCTTACAGGAAGTCAAAGTGAATTTTATACATCCTTATATATTACATTTTATAAAGTGACTTATGATTAGGATGACTTTTGTTGATTCATATTGTTCCCTGTAAAAACTGACTGACTCATA
The DNA here is from genome assembly GCF_003918875.1 of Haliotis rubra. NCBI lineage: Eukaryota > Metazoa > Mollusca > Gastropoda > Lepetellida > Haliotidae > Haliotis > Haliotis rubra. The sequence goes on from NW_025765447.1 coordinate 3,308,567, forward strand.
TATTTAAACATTATGTCATGTCAATATATATCAACAAACATATTTGTATTTGACCTACCTTGGGTAATCAGGGATTAATGAGCAAACCATAATCATGGTAATATCATGAAGTGAGGGTTTTTATGATAGTAACCTTGATAACTGTTGACTGGGTTTAACTAACCATATCAAGTTACAAAGATGCTCTTTGGTCCAAGCTAGAAGATTTTGTCTCAGCGAAGTAATCAGTGGACACGTTTGTAATCAAAACGCCTGGCAAGAATGTATTATTCTGGGGGCTCAGAGTTGCTGTGAAAGGTGTATCTGACGATCGGTCTGGAATCCAATATGACAGCGTTGGCTGGCTGTAGGACACAAGCACAGTAACCTTCAATCTACTGCCAGTCAACCATATCTCAGACTTGTGGAAGCTACTTAATGCTGGCTGTCAAGCTATGTTTCACACTTGCACACAACAAACGGGATTAGGGCCTGCAGATTGAACAGTGATTAGCAATATCATAAGCCTTATACTGGCATTCAATAAAGCCTCTTGTATAAAGTACTGCTGCCTGTATAAGAAAGCAGTTGTAATGTTTCACATTTAACAGAACCTTTTGTAAAGGTGACCAGTGTTATCACAGAAGACGTTATTTGATTATTATGATTATTGGTCTATGCTTTTATCATGTATATAATTTTGCATACATAATTAAAACAATTGAACTCTTGCTGACAAGACAGATGTAAAACAATGTTTCACAGTATGCTAATGGGACGATGAAGATGATGATGATGGCGACATAAAACCAATCCTCACCCAGTGCTTCCTTAGGTAATTACATTGTTGCACCAGAAAAAAAACAAGTTGCACCTACTGCTCAATATATGATTGCTTCAGTTTTTGTTTTGATGATATAGAACATCATTATTCTCTGTCTGATGAGATCATTTTATCTTACTTTTTACAATTTCATGTCATGAACAGTAACAATCATTGAATGACTGTCTGTGTAGTCATCAGAGTCACTGCTCCCAGCCAGTTCCTCATCTTGCTTAAGTCTGTGTTCTTTGAATAGCAAAGTATTAACCATGTTAACATGCACTGGGTGCAAGTTGGTATAAATATGAGGTTGCATATAATTTGCAGTTTCAGGTAGCACCAGTGCAAGTTTTAATTAAATACTTAAATCGAGGCCTGTCATTAGGTGATTAGTGCTATGATTTATGATGTATATGGGAAAATTGTCATCCATCTTGTTAATTTTACCGACCATTGACAAAAAAATTTGACTTTGACAGAATCAAACATTTATCATTATATTTTTGGCAATGTTAAAAGTCTGAAAATGAAGCATAAAATCTTTTATAATTCTATGAAACAACAATTAAAGTTAACTACATGTATAAATACATTAATAAAATGTTGAAATCTGTCAGTGATGGACCGTGAAAACCACATGGCAATGTATCACATTTCTGTTTTAAACCCAGTTTGAGAACAGTATAAGACAAATATTATGGATGTCAATTTCTTGTTTATTCTATACACAACCTTTCTGGGCTTTTCCTCGCCCCTTCGTCAGGTGAATAAAGTTTGAGAATATTTCAAAACGTTCTATAGAATGTTTTCTTTTCACTGTTAAAAGGGAAACAAATTAACATGATTAATTGAAGAAGATATAGTATGTTGTTAGATTGATAATAAAATCATGAACCATATAAAATCACAACATGATCTAACAAAAATTCAATAACTTACAAGTCTTTTTTGGCGATCCAAATGCTGTTGTTGCCTAGACATGAAATCAGAACCGAGACTTTCAGCTATTCTTACACTAGCTGAACTGACTTTTGGACGAAAAGTAAAAATATTCTCATCCAAGTCCACCCTTCTGGGTGGAAGTACTGCATTTTTGCTCATGGCTGGTCGAGAAATGATTCCGTCAGTTTCCAGGCTTACAGCACAATCGTTTACTTTTGATTTGTGAAAGCCTTTAACCCATCCTTCTTTGACAGTTGGATAGCTGTAATTTGGTGATATTGGAGGAATGGGCTCAAGTGGTTCATGCAACTTGACTTTGCTTCTTGTTTCCAGCATAAAATGCGGTATGCCTTTAGTATCCAAGTTTTCTAGCCTTCGCAGTGCGAGTTTCTTGCTGGCCTCACTGATCTTTGGAACAAATGTATGACACGGGTCAATTTGCTGTTTCCCTTTCCCCATTTCATTGTGCCAGTTGTAATCAAGTTCAAAGATCATTCATAGTATCTTTTGTGCCGCTGTCCTATTCATCAAGCATATCACCAAAGTCCCATTCATTTTGTCACTTCGCGTACCCCGTCGCTAAGGAGCCGCCATATTGTTTCTTGAAGTCTCGCGTTTATCGACACCGCGAGATGTTTGTAAGATTAACATATTTAGCAAGTGGTATTGCAATTCACGACTGCATAGACACTTAGATCAACACTAACCAGCTGAAATTTATTTATTGAAAATATCATAGAAGAAAATAGTTTTTGAACCTTGACCTCCTGACCCATACCCCGTCAGTGTAAACATCAAAGGGTTGTGTTATCGGCTGGTCATGTGCTGCAGTTTCGGTTAGCGATAAGAAGTCAAGAAGATAGCGAAATCAGGGTAAGATACTTTAGCTTAAAAACGATGTTCTTCAATTCTTTGATTATGTTAACATGTCATGGTTGTACACTTATGTTATAGATTAATTTCGAAATTTCGCTGTGTCAGTGTTCGCCGACTCGAGGTACCCGACTTACGAACCACAGCCTACCCAGCAGGTGGTGGAAGCTAGGGTCAGAACATTAGATCTATCGTGTACGGGTCAGCATGTATGTTTTGTCGAATAGTATTTTAAAAGGACCCTTTTACAGTACTACGTTTATTGATCACAGAGGGGTGCTTGAATGGGGAGGGGGAAATCCAAAGTCCCTGCACAAAGTGCACACGTGCAGGTTACCTAACCCTGGCACAACTTATATACCTAGGGTCGAGAAGATCTATGAAGCCAATGTCGGCAGTCTGAGAGAATTAGCGCTGCAGTAAGTTGCTCCCAATACTCATGTCAGTTTCCTATTTGCTTCTCAACTAAATTAACGGATATTAGCAGTTGTCAAAAGGGCCAAAGGAGGAAAGGGCCAAAACTGAAAAAGTCAAAAGGGCCAATGGAAAGCCATAGATTAAAGTCAAAGTGTTTTAGTCATGGTACACACCATTCTACGGAAGCGCTGAAGGGACCTGATGAAATATAATTTATCTTGAGCGCACAAGTAAGTATATTGAGCGCACAAGTTAATTATCTTGAGTGCACAAGTTAATATAGTGAGCGCACAAGTTAGTATCTTGAGCGCACACGTTAGTATGTTGAGCGCTCAACTTAGTATATTGAGATACACTGCTTCATAAGCAGTTCATGTGGAAGCAAGGAGGAGTGGAAACGCGATCTGATTCATGCTTATTTCAGTCTTGGGTTCCAATACAAACACATAACACATCTTCTTGTCAAAAATCATGGTATAGTATAGTACGCCACTCGAAGCGTATTCTCAGGTGTATGTCCCTCTTTGGCACCAGATACCAGATTTGCTGATGTTACAGTGAGTGAGTGAGTACGGTTTACACAGCTTTTAGCAATATTCCAACAATATCACGGTGGGGAACACGAGAGAAATGGGCTGTACCCATGTGGGGAATCGAACCCAGGCGTGACGAGCGGACGCTTCAACCACGAGGCTACCCCACCGCCCCGCTGATGTTACATACTTTATTGCGGACAACTTCGGGCCATCTGAACAAAGCCATGGTTATCGTTGATGCATCAAAAATGAATCCAATGCGGTTTAATCGTGAAACAGGATACTGTACGGTCGTTGTTGAATTTCGCTCAGGACACTGTCTTCATCGACATGTTTATTCTTCAACTTCCTGTGTTGGAAGGTGGAAGTGAAACGGGGAACATGGTATTTTAGTAAGAAATAAAGTCGGTATATATGCTATACGTCATATTTATATGATATTGTACAAACTGTACATATTGTTAAACTGCCATTGTACCCACGTTAGGAAACATTACTGATACATGCAAACCAAGACTATAGACTATAGTTCCCTGAAAGCGGTCGACTATACTTCCAATACATCGGACATCAGTTTTATAATTAAGATAATTAAGTATAACACTCAATGTTTACATATTTCATGATCATGTAATACTATATATACATAATAAAGCCGTAGCACAAAACAAGTTATCCAAGCTTTACGCTAGTGTTCATAATACTATGTACCAATATAAGAAGTAAGTAAAACCACTATTCATCCCTGCAATAAACTCCTACTGATGTTTATGTTTTAATTCTTATTATGACATTACACATACCTAGGCCTGCTTTATGTAATAAAGCAAAAAGTGGTAAATCAGACACAAAGAATAGTATTGACAAGCATAAAGACCATGAACGTTTACATGTTCATGATAAATTTGCATACTTTTACATAGTCTCATCATAAACACCTATAGTTAACTCCGACTTTGCATCGTTTGAAATCTTCCAAAAAGGATATAAGTTTGTACATTTTAGCCAGCAGTCAAGCAAATGTGCGTTCCATTAATGCCATTAGATGCTAAACACGAAGTTGAGCACTCAAAATATTAACTTGTGCGCTCAAGATGTTAACTTGAGCGCTCAAGATATTAACTTGTGCGCTCCAGATACTAACTTGTGCGCTCAAGATATTAACTTGTGTGCTCAAGATATTAACTTCAGCGCTCAAGGTATTAACTTGTGCGTTCAAGATATTAACTTGTGCGCTCAAGATAATTTTTATTTCATGAGGTCCCTTCAGCGCTTCCGTACCATTCATCTCATGTACATGTGTAGGAGAGTACAAATCGATAGAGCATTCACATTTACGAAATGTAAATTTCTAAGTAACAATATTGACTTATATGAGAGATTGTTTTACCACAGTGTCTATTTTTACGCGAATTAGGAACAAACGCTATATACTTAGATGGACAGGAAAAGTCTTTAACTTGAAGTATTGGGACGTTATTCGTTTTTAAACCTTTGAGTCCGAATGATCAAGGTGTGTTTTTTTCCTGTTCATGTTCTAGTGAGGTATTCATATTGTGCTGAGGTCAGAGAGTCTGGTTGTCCAGCATGTAACCAGACAACTTTGCACTATACCAAGGTGTTATCGATGTAAGCCTTGGCTGGAATATGAGTTTATTCATATGAACTAAAAGTCTGGTAACGTACATTTCCATGCTGACTTCACAAGTTGACAGAGACTAATTCTGCATGGATTGTAACTCAAAATTTGTACAACTTAACTTGAAAATATTTTAGTTTGTAATCCCAAAATAACATATTGAGAAATGAATAGGTAATCTTTGAACATGTTGAACTTCAGGGGATTTAGTTTTCTAGTTTTCTCACATGCAAATGGATCTGCTTATTGGGTTTCAGTGTAAACATTATGTTTACAAACAAGCGATGACTGTCAGGAAATCAAATCCACCAGCTGAATTGTTTTGTGTTGTCATTTTAATTAATAGGACTACATCTGCATCAGTCCCATTCTTTAATCACCTGTCACTAGTGTCAGCAGCAGTTGTTTCATTCATGAACTATAAAATTAATCTATTGGTATATTATGTACCAGAAATCACGTAAACCCTTTCTCTCATCCTTTTTTCATTCTATTTCAACATTCTCATGAGAGTGGGTGAAGTAAGGTCACAATGTATTATGAAGACTTATCTTGGTTGTATTTGTCATGCTTATGATAGTGTAGATAAACTATCTGAGCTACGTCACTCCCACTCTCAACAGTAGGCAAGGGTACATCGTCTTGTCTTCCTCCTCACTGGCTTTATCAGTGTTTATGTTGTTACACAATAACTACTATTTATATCAGATACCACACTCCTATGTTTGATAGGGGAAGTTATATAAATCTGCTATAGATCATTCTTGTTCATTCAGTGGTATTTGTTCAGTCTGTGCTGAGGCTTGTCGATCAGAAGAACACCAGCAGTCTAAATAGTTTCCTTGTGTCAGGGAAACAGTGGTGAGGAAAGCTGTATAGTCAATTGTCATGTCCTCCCTAGCTCTTCCCTGTATATCGGTCCCTATACCAACCCTTTATGTAACCCTGTATATCGGTCCCTATACCAACCCTTTATGTAACCCTGTATATCGGTCCCCATATCAACCCTTTATATAACCTTGTATATCAGTCCTATATCAACCCTTTATGTAACCCTGTATATCGGTCCCTATATCAACCCTTTATGTAACCCTGTATATCTGTCCCCATATCAACCATTTATGTAACCTTGTATATCAGTCCTATATCAACCCTTTATGTAACCCTGTATATCGGTCCCTATATCAACACTTTATGTAACCCTGTATATCGGTCCCCATATCAACCCTTTATATAACCTTGTATGTCAGTCCTATATCAACCCTTTATGTAACCCTGTATATCGGTCCCTATATCAACCCTTTATGTAACCCTGTATATCTGTCCCCATATCAACCATTTATGTAACCTTGTATATCAGTCCTATATCAACCCTTTATGTAACCCTGTCTATCGGTCCCTATATCAACCCTTTATGTAACCCTGTATATTGGTCCCCATATCAACCCTTTATGTAACCCTGTATATTGGTCCCTATATCAACCTTTTATGTAAGTAGGAAAGATGTAGAAAATCTAGCCTGTCCACAGGACTGGCAGGTCAAATTATTTACCAGTCCTGCCAAAATCTAGCCTGTCCTCCAAATATAAATAAAACACCTTTGGCAGTAAATATTCAAAAAGGTTATAATCATATATATGTCATTGGTTTGCTAAAATTGACCCGACATGAGGACGGACTAGATATTTTTTTAACCCGTCCTCCACAAAATTCACCCGTCTCGGACGTTGGGATGGGCTATCTTTCCTACACTGATGTAACCTTGTATATCAGTCCCTATATCAACCCTTTATGTAACCCTGTATATCGGTTCCTATATCAACCCTTTTGTAACCTTGTATATCAGTCCCTATATCAACCCTTTATGTAACCTTGTATATCGGTCCTTATATCACCCCTTTTATTAAGTTTTATGTAACCTTGTATATTGGCAGTGTATGAAATAAGGCCCGTCCAACCGCCCGAGACGGGCTAGATTTCTGACAGACGGTCTAAATTTGCAGCTAGCCAGTTCGATGGTCTGGTGAAAATTTTAGATGTTTCACACATCTGAGTAACTTCACCATATCTTTGTGTCTGGTCTGGTTAAATCCATTTTGGGCTGGTAAGATTTTGAAGTTACCATCCCTGATGTCTGGTTGGGCTTTAGGCTTATTTCATACGCTGATATTGGTCCCTATAACAATCCTTTATGTAAGTTGTAACCTTGTATATAGGTTCCTGTATCCACCCTTGTTGTAGGTCACTAACGTGATTCGGTGGTCAAGCTCGCTGGCTTGGTTGACACATGTCATTTTATTCCAGTTGCGTAGATCCATGCTCATGCTGTTGATCACTGGATTGTCTGGTCCAGACTCTATTATTTACAGACTGCAGCCAAATAGCTGGAATATTTCTGATCGCGGTGTTAAATAACAACAAACACACCTTCACCCATATCAACCTTTCACTGTTCACTCTTGCAACAATGGATTGTGATGGCCCTTATTCGCTTTGCCTTTGAACCATCATTTTCACAATGTCCAAATGTAATTTAATTCATTATAATGAAATTGAGACAGCTTTGATCCAAAGAGCATGATGTGAAGTATAGATAAACTGAGCCATTGTCCCAACAACATCTGGTACATTTGGCTGATGGCGCTTTATTAGTACCTGAGTACCGATACGCCTGCAACAAAAATCCTTTGGCAGGAGTGTAAATTACAGGTACTTTGCTTTGACCAGGTAAGAATGGTTAAATGATAGAAAGGTTATTGTTTTGGTTTTCAGAATCAGATAAATCAACAGGATGTTTGTAATCATGTTCAAGTTAGATGCTTGATTGGCATTTTAGAAGATGCTATTTGATGAACATAAAGAATTTTCTGGATTTCATCTTTTTTTTATTCTTTGATACAACGTTTCGGGGCTGTTCCGGGCCCCATCATCAGATTAGTTTTACCTGATGATGGGCCCGGAACAGGTCCCGAAACGTTGCATCAAAGAATAAAGGAAAATGAAATCCAGAAAATTCTTTATGTTCAAGTTATATTTGGTTTGGGTGATGATCACGTCCAGCTTGACATTTCAGTGTCCTGCAGGATGAGTTGTCCAAGGAGATGCTGTCTGTCTTTACGGGAAGAATTCCGCTTGAAGAACTTTGGATTTGGCGATGTTTACAAAGGACGTTTTTTCATGTGGCATGTAAGAATTTTTGAAATTGCTCATGCCATGTTTATACAGCTTTGTGTACTATTTTAGAATGCATCAGTAGAAGATGATGTCTTAAATATGCTTTTAACTACCATGATTTTGACCAGGTTAATGTGTCCTTTGAGATACATTTTGAGCCTATTGTCATTATTGTGCTCAATCTTTGATTCAGCTGTTTGCCGATTTTTATAAAAGAGTAACATTTTGGCCTTTTACAACTGACTCAGCAATTCTGTAGGTACATGAGTATGATTTGTATGACATTGTGAAGCTGATTGTGTACTGCCCCACATCGAAGCACATTATAAAATACTCTTCGTCCCCTTATGCAGGTGACTTTTAAAGATATGTCTCTGTTTACCCAGCAGTAAATGGCTAGAGATGATACAGTGAATTCTGAACCTTGCGGACAGAGAGCTAGAGTTGTAAATGTCCCGGGGATTTGAGAAAGCCATTGGAGTTCACATTGATCAGGGTAATAATGTTGCCCCATGAACACACCTTGGAGTGAAATACGCGCACTGAAAACATGCTTTATTATTATGGTAGATGTTGAGTTTAATGCTTTGATGCTGAAAACTGTCAAATTTCTTTATTCCAGTGGCGTATTCCTCCAATCCTGTATCTTCTGTACCGTTTCGTGATGGCGGTTTACGTGGACGTATGGCTCATCTACCTCTGTGTCGACCAAAGCGGTGTACCCTTAAATGGTCTGTCCTTTGCTGCCTTCCTGACCAACTGGACATACACCGTGCTAGCACTGTACATGACCACTCACTTCATAGCAGCATTCATCCACTACATCTGTCTCCGGTACGAGGACACAAAGTTCGTTAGAAGACCGCCATCTCAAGGTCATCAGAACATGTTCCCTGAAGCCAGCACTGACCCCTGGATGGTCACCTCAACGGGTTACGAATCCATCCCTGACGGTGTTGGAGATATAGATTTTCGTCTTTTTGGGTTACCGTGGTATCTGAAAATCGTCTGGATTCTGTTTAATGTTGTATCAAGCTGTGCTATCATGGTTACGTTAATATTTTTTGCGGTCCTGTTTCCGCAGATGAGTGGAATGGATGCAGGGGCGATGGGTAATGTTCAGCTTCACATGCTGAATTCCCGTCATCGTGGTCATTGAGCATGTCTTGTCGGCAATTCCGATCCGATTGCTACACGTCATCTACCCCATAACATACGGCCTGGTGTATGTTTTCTTCAGTGTATTTTACTGGATTCCCGATCACAGTCGCGTCATGTATCCTAAAGTTCTTGACTGGAACGAGCCAGGGTTGACAATAGGAATGGTCCTCCTTATTGGGTTTGTCATCATACCTGTTTTACACTCTGTTTTTTTATCTGATTTATAAATTGAAGCTTGTCATTTACATGAAGCTGGGTTAAATTGTGCCTTTTGACCATATATTCTATATTTTGTTAATATGTACACCATGTAATACATTGATTATATATTTTATGATGTCTTAAACAGGTTTTATGTAGCATTTTATGTTTGTTGTTGCATATTATGGAGACTTTGCTCGAAACAAAGGACAGTCAGTTTCAGCTGTTTCAAAGGTCAGAAACAAGCATTAGACCACTAGTCTGTGGCAAGTAAACATTTGGAAGGACTACATCTCTAGATTGTAGTTAAATAGCATGAACCACTAGCCCGAAATGAGATGTAGACATTCTGGATTTTGATCATAATGTCTACTCTGGGATGAATGGTGACATTTCACTGGAGCATAAACACAATTTTACTGTGTTACCATGGTTACAGTTACTGTGTGCCAAGATAGTGATATGGTTGGGACATCCCTTCACATCTACCTACGTATTGTATATTGAAGGACACACTGCCATTAACACATGGTTAATATGATTAGTTGAAGATCCGATATAGGTGATATCGAAGGGTATATCTGCTATTGGGATTCCATAGGCCCTCAGTCACCTATGCCTGTTGTAAAAGTTGATACAACATTTTGGTACATTAGTAGTGTTGTAATAGTATGATGATTTTATATTTGGGTCAGTATGCAGATTTCCTTTGCTTTTTTTCAGGTTAATATGATTGAGTGAGTGTGTGAGTGAGTGTATGCTTTAGACAGTGTTTCAGTTGTATTACAGTCAGCATGATACGAGAGAAAGTCCTGGAGTGAAGTTTATGATGTGAAACCTACAAGCATGGGCAGTGTAGACAAAACCTAGAATTATCATCTGGGCAAATCTTGGATTCATGCCACGCTAGTCCCAGTGTTAAGTTCATACCAGTCCCTTTCTGAGCCTAATACCAGTCCCTCTCTGATCTTCATACCAGTCCCTTTCTGAGCCTAATACCAGTCCCTCTCTGATCTTCATACCAGTCCCTTTCTGAGCCTAATACCAGTCCCTCTCTGATCTTCATACCAGTCCCTTTCTGAGCCTAATACCAGTCCCTCTCTGATCTTCATACCAGTCCCTTTCTGAGCCTAATACCAGTTCCTCTCTGAGCTTCATACCAGTCCCTTTCTGAGCCTAATACCAGTCCCTCTCTGATCTTCATACCAATCCCTGTCGGAGCTTCGTACCATTCCCTCTCTGAGCTTCATACCAATCCCAGTCGAGATTTATTCCAGTGACTGTTTTTGGTACACAACCATCAACTGAATAATAATAATGGCTGTTTATAAAGCACCTGTTTCCACACACTTGTGTATGCTCAAGGCGCTAAGACATTACCGCCCTTGATAACCCAAGCTGCCTGTGACAGTCATGTGACCTATTCCACTTCTTACAAGTATGTCTTGGATTTTATCGTCCAAGTTTTGGTCACACTTGTTTCTTTCAGTTGATCAATAGTAACCATGGTAGCGTGTGTTTGTGAATGTTTTGTATTTCATCTTCTTTATGGACATTGCTTAAGAGGTAGCCAGTATACCAAATTGATTCTAGAGAATCAAAGATGATCATTAATTGTGTACTTGCACATACTAGATAAAAAGAGATTAGATATGGTATTCAGATATAAGTAGAACAGTGATCTTATCATTTGCATGATATTAGAATGGTTTTTCACAGCTTTTAACAATATTCAAGCAATATGATGAGGGGGACACCGAAAATTGCCTGGTACACATACCCATACTTGGAATCGAACCTGGGTCTTTGGTGTGATATACACCCACAGAAAAGCTATTATCAATAGACAAGACTGATGTTTGTCTTGTTTGTAAGGATAAACTTTCTACACATTGTACAATAGAGATAAACTAGTATATGTAGCTTAATGGAAGTTTTATGTTTTCATTTTTAACTTTTCTATTTTAAAGAGGTTTTTACCATTTTTACAAATAATTACCCCTGTCAAATCAATCAGTTTACATGTACTATTCCTACATCTTGTCTTGCTGACAAAAGAAACCAACAACATTGGTCAACAAGGCAATAAGTTTAGCAATGTACCCAAGGGACCAAGTGCACTTAAGATTTTATCTGCAAGCTCAATTATAACTTCTTTACAACTTCTGAAATGTCTCTCAAAGAAATGTAGATGGGAACTGTTTAAACTGTTCTGTGAGAGGCTGCCTCTTTTTGATAAGATCTGTTGGAAATGTATGTTTTAGCCAATTCTGTTAAGATTTCATCTGCAAGCTCAATTACAACTTCTTTACACTTCTAAAATGCCTGTCAAAGAGGTTAGAACTGAGTATATTGTTCATTTATCTATAATAACTTCCTTTTTATGTGTGCATTTGATAATCATGATGAAGAGTGTTATCTTTGTGTATAATGATGATAGAGAATGTAAAACATTAATTGATCTGGCATTATGCTTTTACCCTGCTAACCCTGCTTCCGAAATTCCAGGAATGGTTTTGGTGTACAGATATGTTTTTACTGTTGTTGTCGTTGTACATGTTAATGTTGTTATATTGTACTCAGGATTATTGTCTGTATTGTCGAAGCTTATACTGTGATATTATTGGAAGGAAATTGTGTAAACATGTCAAAATATCAGTGCCATACAAATACACTGATGATTGGCCTAATGTAAATATTATATTAAAGAGACAGAAATAAATGCATTGCCTTATTGATTAATCGCTTAGTTTTCATGCTTAGAAAAGATTAGCCGAGATTTATTGGCTTTGGAACATACTCAATCATTGTGAAGACATAATGGTAATTTTAGATTAGCACAATGCGCGCCACAATCTGTTGCCCACACCGTCTGTGTTGATTGTACCATGTGCTAATTTGATGCAAATATTGAAATTCTATATATTACCCTTAAGGTAGAATGATCGGATGTAAAAACTTTCCAATATTTTTTAGTGATTCTCAGTGATGATTGGAGCATTAATATATACGTCATTGTTTGATTTTTTAGAAAAGTATGACATTAAGTCATCAATTATTAATGATGACACAAATCGATTACTTCATGTCATCTAAACAATAACCTGTGTTGACATTTCAACAGTTTTTCTTCATTGTCTCTTTTAAAATATCAATGAGGAATGATAGGATAATCTACTTGAAACTTACAATAACAGTTTATTTGTCCCTAGTAAATGAATGCAGGAAGCATTGTAAGTCCCTGGCTGAAGGATGGGTGTTATACCCTATATTCACTCGGGACAGATTATCCGTATTTCCTTGAAGCTAATTGGTTATCATTTATTTATCATTTAGTCCAGGCCTGTATGTTGTCTTGCTGTACAGGCTTAATTTGGCTAATATCCTATAGTTTGGCCATATATTTGGTGTAGCTTGGTTTACAGATGTGCTCACTATTGAAATAGAAACTTAATAAAGAAGTCAAAATAACAATAAAATAGTTCATTTTTGTATGAATATTAATTGTAAATTCAAGTCAAACTCTGACAAAACTTGTTTATCACCCAATGATCCAAGTTAGAGTTCTAGATGATTGAAACATCCTGTAGAATGCATATTATATATTATTTTTTTTAACCAAAGATCAGAGATTTTACCAAAAACATACATAAACCAAAATCAGAAAAACTCAGCAAATGAGCATATCGATCTTAATTTTTCTTTCTATGCAATGCTTCAGTTCAGATGCAGATATTTTTAAAATAGGAAGATACTTTCCTTACTTGCTGAACAAAGTCTGACTGAACATTTGGCCTGAAAATCATTGTCCAGTCTTTCAGCATGATCAGGAAACATTTTTATCACTGTACAAACCTGGAATATTAAACCTTTTATTGAAGTAATTCCAGGTCAACCAAACCAAGAGGGGACCTTTGTGCTGTTGTTTAAGCTTATGGTGTATCTATATTGTCATGCAGTATTTTCTCATTTTTGTTGGTTTGATTTTGATAAATGTGTATTTGAAATAATGACATCGACTTCAACATGTTTAAGTCTTTCTCTTGTTTGTATTTGAGCATGCTGTCTATTTTTACCAATGTGCCTCAATACTGATTTCCTCAAATGTAGCTGTTATTGGTTTTGTTATGTGAAACTTTTGTTGCGTTCATACTTCATGTTCACTGTCACAGTCAACATGGATAATTTGCTCTGTGGATATTATATTATTAAATAATATAATATGTTTTGCAATATTGTGATGCTATAATATAGAAAAAAAATCCAATTTTCCCTCTTGCTATTCATCATAATTCTTAGTTTGTAGATAATGTTTCATCAGCTTTTATAGTAATTTGTATAATAAATATATAAATGTTGTAACAGTACACTTGTCATTATTTTGAATATTTAGATCTATAGATCCGTGTTTTTTTAGAAAGGATGGCATAGCCCTTGTCCTTCATCTTCTGGATATGGGAACTGTTTAAACTGTTCTGTGAGAGGATGTCTCTTTTTGATAAGATCTGTAGGAAATGTATGTTTTTAGCCAATTCTGTTAAGATTTTATCTGCAAGCTCAATAATATGTGGAGTATTTTCTGAATAGGGATGCTCTAAGTATTCAGCTCATAAGCCGTGTATGAAATAAGCCAAAAACCCATCCAGACATCTGGGCTGGTAACTTCCAAAACCTACCAGCCCAGAAGAGATTTAACCAGTCCTTCTTAAATACTTAATAGACAGTGCCAGTGGACACGTTATTTGGATATTTTTTTCACCCGTCCATCAGGCTGGCTAGCTGTAAAATTAGACCGTCCGGCAGAAATCTAGCCCGTCTCGGGCTGTCGGACGGGCCTTATTTCATACATCGTCATAAGGTGCATTCTTTCCAAGGAATGATATCAGACTGTTGGTGGGGTGCCTAAGCCCCTCTCAGTGTTCTCCTAATTAAGAGACCCCTCAAGATCCGGGTTAGAATTGCTCTACAATTGCTTGTTGTAAGAGGCGACTAACGGGATCGGGTGGTCAGGCTCGCTGTCTTGGTTGACACATGTCATCGTATCCAAATTGCGTGGATTGATGCTCATGATGTTGATCACTGAATTGTCTGGTCCAGACTCGGTTATTGACAGACCACCGCTATATAGCTGGAATATTGCTGAGTGCGACATAAAACTAAACTCACTCACTCATAATTAAGACGGTCTGCACAAGAAGTTGTATTGCTGAATTCTAAAGGTGTTACACACTCTGATACTGTGATGTATGCTTGAGTTGTTTTCTGATAATGCTTTGTCTCAGGAAAATTTGTATCCTTCATTCCAGTATTCCGAACGCTACAGTAAGACCAGCTGAGACTATTTAATAAGACCAATAGTTTTACTATATGACACTTTTGTGTTGATACTGCTGAGTATATAGGGACACATGTTCTATTTGGTGTATGTAACCAGTCTCATTAAAGATGCTTTTCCATATGACACCTCTCTGCTTGTCAAACCTGCACAAACTTCGACAGACAAAAATACAGTAACAGATGCATGGGTTCTTTCGCCAATTGGATGTTCACTCTCTTAAGCAATCAGGGTGCCGTTGTACAAAGCGATCTTTGTGCTAAGGTGACCGTACCTCCCATACCTTAACATAGACTTAAGGTAACCTTAGCGCTAAGGTTGTTTTATACAATGGCACCCTGCATCATTTTGTTATCACGATTCCTAAATAAATGACTAACATAAAATGCAACTATACTCTTGATAATGCTCCCTTTGGTGTAGACGCCATGGTGCTCAGATATGTAAGGCTGAATTAAATGTCCTGCACCCTGTAAAAGTTTAGTGTCCTTACTTTGCATTCAGAACTCCCTGAATATATCTATTTTCCACATACAGCGAGTGAGTTTTCTTTTATGCTGCTTTTAGCAATATCCTCGCAATATCATGGCGGAGGACACCAGAAATGGACACATTGTACCATGATGTAGGGAATCGAACCGGGTCTTCGATGCTTTAATCACATGGCTACCCGCCACCCTGGACCGACCATAGTCAGGTAAACTGACAATATGATCTGATGTTCTTCTTCATACCACTCCAACCACCGGGTTAGAATATAAGTGTCAGAAACCTGCATGGGCTCGAATGCCAGGGGCGTAGCTACCATTATAAAATAGGGCCTGGGCTTACACATGATTGTTGCTAAAAAGGTTGGGCAAACCCTCAATACTATCTAAATATAAAGCTTTGCAACCTATCGGGCTTACACGAAAACATTGGCTTGCTACGTGCCTGAATGTCAGATTTATGTGCACAATACATGAGCTTTGGGTTTCACCAAAGCGTCACTTCCGGCTTCCATCATGCACCAGCATTTTGTCCTGAAAGTTTATTAAATGACCATTGACATTCTAGTGAAAACGGGTGGAAATGATGGAGTGTGCACACTCTTCTCAAAAATCTGACACCAGGTGTTCGCGAAAGGGACAAGCATGCAGTATTTACAGCCCGACGCCGTAAGCAGGACTAAAAGGATATAATTTGTTTTACTGCTGATGAAGTCGTTACCAAACACTCAGTCAATCAATAATATCTCTCATAAAAACAAATACATAACAAAGTAGTCGATGTGGACCATTAGTGAGTGAGTCTTGAACAATGTTTCGTTTATATTACGGTGTCTCAGCTTGATATGGAGAAACCAGAGACAATATATAATAGATGGTCTCTGGCGAAAGAAAGGACGGCTCATACAAATGCAGGCCTCAGACTTTTACTAGTTTGTGGAAACCAACCAGCAGGCATGTCGTGCAGATATGGACACACCTTGGAAAATGATAATCGCAAAATGTGTTTCAAGACGTGATATTGATGGAATATTGCTAAAAGCGGCGTTAAAAGCACAATGTCACACCACTTTTCTCTAAAAATACATAATTTATTTCTCTCAATAATAGTATCAGCCCACAGGGAAGCTACCATATAATTTATTCCCAAAATAACTACGTATTTAGATTACAATATTCAATCAAAAAGTTCGAAGAATTAATGCAACGTTGCCCTCTACCGGCCGAACATTATTTCAAGCGCACCCCCATAGAGTTATGTCCCTTGGAGCGCTCTTTACGACTATCCTGGTTCGGCAAACACTGCGTGAAACAGTTTTCAATGTTAGGAGCAATTGTTTACATTCCATATACATGTATGGCAAGCGTCCTCTGTTTGGAAGGTGTTCGCCTCGAGGTTTCCAGTATCGATTTCAGACAAGTCGTAGGGTATAATAAGTCTTATATTGCATCAATAGGAAGCTATAGTGAGTGCATATGCACCCAATATATAAAATATAGGCCAAAAGTATTGTCGAAAATGTGTCACATTGTGCCTTTAAACTAAAACTTTCTCAGTCAAACCCGTGATTATTGCTTTATGGCAACTCTTCATATGAACAAGTGCCATATTTGGAGTGAAATGGTGGGGAATTAATTACACATGTGACACGGAGACATATTCGCATAATCTTTAAACACTGTTATCTTATGTAATGTCAGCCATGCCCGTGGCCATTAGTCAAATACTGCCATCGACAGTTTGACAGTTTATGAGCAGATAAGACACTTGCGGTGATTACATCTGATAACGGTCTTTTTTTTTAAACCGTTTATCGCGTATTTATAGGTACAGTCCATGTTGTCAACGTGTGATGTTGATAGGTACGATTGTGCCGATATACAAGTATACAAAACAATCAATGATATTTCTAAAGAAAGAAGTCTGTAAATTTTATGCCATCAGATAGCACCATAACTTCATAGTGTGTGTGTGTACATATGTGTGTGTATGTATGTATGTATGTATGTATGTATGCATGCATGTATGTGTCTGTGTACATGTGTGACTGACTGACTGACTGAGTTAGGTTTTACGCCGCTTTTAGCAATATTCCAGCAACATCACGGCGGGGGGACACCAGAAATGGGCTTCACACATTGTACCCATGTGGGGATTCGAACCCGGGTCTTCGGCATGACGAGCCAACGCTTTAACCATTAGGCTACCCCACCGCCCCGTGTGCATGTGTGAGTACGCACGTATGTGTGTATGTGTGTGGAGGTGGGAGGTATGCATTATATCCATATGAAATAAGGATAACAGAGAAAATTAGTCATCCCTATCCTTATAGTGCTTGAAGAGCCCATGGAGAGATGACCAAAAGGAAAAGACACCACAAGAAGAGGAATATACATATTTTGTAATGTCATTATACTTAAATGTTTCCTTTTTCACATGACTGATAAAGGGTACAGTTGAATGTCTGCTGTGTCTAAAGATAACTAGCTTCACAACATAAAGTTTATTTGGCACGTGACAGCACGTGGCGCTGTGTTACAGGGTTACGAATCAGGCGAAGTTAAACATCTTTGGAGGCGAAGATTCCTTGGACGTATGACCTTGTTTCTTTGTCTTCGATCCTGCGAGTACACCGAAGCATATACATGTCTCCTTAGTTAAGTGAGTAGAAGTGAGTTTAGTTTTACGCCGCACTCAGCAATCTTACAGCCATATGGCGGCTTTCTGTAAATAATCGAGTCTGGACCAGACAATCCAGTGATCAACAACGTGAGCGTCGATCTACGGGATACGATGACATGTGTCAACCAAGTCAGCGAGCCTGACCACCCGATCGCATTAGTCGCCTCTTACGACAAGCATGGGTTACTGAAGATTAATTCTAACCCGGATCTTCACGGGTTGTTTTCTATTGACCTAGCATTGAGTGGGTACCCAGTTGGATGGTGGTGTGACGGTTTTCCTGTTAGTGCCACATAGGCAACTTTGGTCATAGGCAACTTGGCGCGTAGCAAGCCTTTTTTTAGTGTAAGCCCGATAGGTTGCAAACCTTTATATTTAAATGGGTTTGCCCAGCTTTCATAGCAAAAATCATGTGTAAGCCTGGTCTTTTTTTGTAGTAATTGTAGCTACGCACCTGGGAGCTGATAATATGACGTGGTAATAAGTACGAAGAGCAATTTACTACTATACAGCATCTCGCCAATATTCCGTCCCACAACGTTCGTGGAAATAATGCAGCCGCATCGCACTATGTTTTATGATGAAGAAGGAACATTAGGTAAACCAGACGCTTATGACATGTAGGCTGGCACGGTAGCGGGAATGGTCGTCAGCTCGAGTCGGGTCCAGGTGAAGAAATCACTGTGTCAATACTGGTGAAGATGTAAGATGATTGTTTATCGCCCACGTCCATTGGCGGAGAACCAACTGACCTCTCTGTATTATACAAGCAGCTTACTGACAGACGCCACGGACTGCTGGATCCATGGTTACCGGGCCTAAACTTAAAACCCCGTCTGATGACGTCACAACCGGTGCTTGAGATCCACGGTATGGCGTCATAACCGGTGCGTGAGTACCACGGTATGACGTTATAACTGGTGCTTGAGATCCACAGTACACGAAGACAAAATTTTGAACAGACACATGGCATCTCAACTGAGCCACATAACATTGCTCAAAAGAATATATCGATCATCCGAATTTATCATGTTACTTAGGTTAGCTGTCATGTCCTAAGGGGGTTGCAACAAATAGCAGTGTGCGTTCTTTAACATATTTTGAATTGTATTTATCTGTCGGCTAGGCGAAACCATAACAATCACTTGTCTGCTGACAACTCGTGCACGCACTCACGCACGGCATGCCATGGTCACGGGTAGCAAATAAACAATGAACCAATAAATAAATACACGAGTTTCCGTAATCTGATCATCCCATATTCTTTGAAGTTGGAACTCCCCAAACAGTGTAATTCAATATTTTCCATCTCTGCCTATCGATCAAATGTTCCTACAACCTATGCATAGGGTGATTGTTTTCTCCTCCCTTAGAAACAGGAAGCACATCGGTGTATGTCGTGTTGCATCGACCTCACCAAACAATATATCCACCCCTACCAAATATATCTTATTCAGCCCATTCAAGTCTATAATATTTAAATATATAACATAAAGTCTCTGGGCTACTTTACAGTATATTGTATCAAGTCTCTAGGCTACTTTACAGTATATTGTATCAAGTCTCTAGGCTACTTTACAGTATATTGTATCAAGTCTCTAGGCTACTTTACAGTATATTGTATCAAGTCTCTAGGCTACTTTACAGTACATTGTATCAAGTCTCTGGGCTACTTTACAGTACATTGTATCAAGTCTCTGGGCTACTTTACAGTATATTGTATCAAGTCTCTAGGCTACTTTACAGTATATTGTATCAAGTCTCTAGGCTACTTTACAGTATATTGTATCAAGTCTCTGGGCTACTTTACAGTATATTGTATCAAGTCTCTAGGCTACTTTACAGTATATTGTATCAAGTCTCTAGGCTACTTTACAGTATATTGTATCAAGTCTCTAGGCTACTTTACAGTATATTGTATCAAGTCTCTAGGCTACTTTACAGTATATTGTATCAAGTCTCTAGGCTACTTTACAGTACATTGTATCAAGTCTCTGGGCTACTTTACAGTACATTGTATCAAGTCTCTGGGCTACTTTACAGTATATTGTATCAAGTCTCTGGGCTACTTTTACAGTATATATTGTATCAAGTCTCTGGGCTACTTTACAGTATATTGTATCAAGTCTCTGGGCTTTACAGTATATTGTATCAAGTCTCTGGGCTACTTTACAGTATATTGTATCAAGTCTCTGGGCTAGTACATTTACAGTACATTGTATCAAGTCTCTGGGCTACTTTACAGTACATTGTATTGTATCAAGTCTCTGGGCTACTTTACAGTATATTGTATCAAGTCTCTGGGCTACTTTACAGTATATTGTATCAAGTCTCTGGGCTACTTTACAGTATATTGTATCAAGTCTCTAGGCTACTTTACAGTATATTGTATCAAGTCTCTGGGCTACTTTACAGTATATTGTATCAATTGTATCAGTATATTGTATCAAGTCTCTGGGCTACTTTACAGTATATTGTATCAAGTCTCTGGGCTACTTTACAGTATATTGTATCAAGTCTCTGGGCTACTTTACAGTATATTGTATCAAGTCTCTGGGCTACTTTACAGTATATTGTATCAAGTCTCTAGGCTACTTTACAGTATATTGTATCAAGTCTCTGGGCTACTTTACAGCATATTGGGGCTACTTTACAGTATATTGTATCAAGTCTCTAGGCTACTTTACAGTATATTGTATCAAGTCTCTAGGCTACACTTTACAGTATATTGTATCAAGTCTCTGGCTACTTTTACAGTATATTGTATCAAGTCTCTAGGCTACTTTACAGTATATTGTATCAAGTCTCTAGGCTACTTTACAGTATATTGTATCAAGTCTCTAGGCTACTTTACAGTATATTGTATCAAGTCTCTAGGCTACTTTACAGTATAGTCCTCTGGGCCACTTTACAGCATATTGCATCAAGTCTCTAGGCTACTTTACAGCATATTGTATCAAGTCTCTAGGCTACTTTACAGTATATTGTATCAAGTCCTAGGCTACTTTTACAGCATATTGTATCAAGTCTCTGGGTACTTTACAGTATATTGTATCAAGTCTCTAGGCTACTTTTACAGTATATTGTATCAAGTCTCTAGGCTACTTTACAGTATATTGTATCAAGTCTCTAGGCTACTTTTACAGTATATTGTATCAAGTCTCTAGGCTACTTTACAGTA
Organism: Haliotis rubra; assembly: GCF_003918875.1. Lineage (NCBI taxonomy): Eukaryota > Metazoa > Mollusca > Gastropoda > Lepetellida > Haliotidae > Haliotis > Haliotis rubra. The sequence continues at coordinate 3,329,999 of NW_025765447.1, forward strand.
TATTGTATCAAGTCTCTGGGCTACTTTACAGTATATTGTATCAAGTCTCTAGTCACTTTTACAGTATATTGTATCAAGTCTCTGGGCTACTTTACAGTATATTGTATCAAGTCTCTAGGCTACTTTACAGTATATTGTATCAAGTACAGTATATAGTGCATGGCTACTTTACAGTATATTGTATCAAGTCTCTATACTACTTTACAGTATATTGTATCAAGTCTCTAGGCTACTTTTACAGTATATTGTATCAAGTCTCTAGGCCACTTTACAGTATATTGTATCAAGTCCTGGGCTACTTTACAGTATATTGTATCAAGTCTCTAGGCTACTTTACAGTATATTGTATCAAGTCTCTGGGCTACTCTTTTACAGTATATTGTATCAAGTCTCTAGGCTACTTTACAGTATATTGTATCAAGTCTCTGGGCTACTTTACAGTATATTGTATCAAGTCTCTGGGCTACTTTACAGTATATTGTATCAAGTCTCTGGGCTACTTTACAGTATATTGTATCAAGTCTCTAGGCTACTTTTACAGTATATTGTATCAAGTCTCTAGGCTACTTTACAGTATATTGTATCAAGTCTCTGGGCTACTTTACAGTATATTGTATCAAGTCTCTAGGCTACTTTACAGTATATTGTATCAAGTCTCTAGGCTACTTTACAGTATATTGTATCAAGTCTCTAGGCTACTTTACAGTATATTGTATCAAGTCTCTAGGCTACTTTACAGTATATTGTATCAAGTCTCTGGGCTACTTTACAGTATATTGTATCAAGTCTCTAGGCTACTTTACAGTATATTGTATCAAGTCTCTGGGCTACTTTACAGTATATTGTATCAAGTCTCTGGGCTACTTTACAGTATATTGTATCAAGTCTCTGGGCTACTTTACAGTATATTGTATCAAGTCTCTGGGCTACTTTACAGTATATTGTATCAAGTCTCTAGGCTACTTTACAGTATATTGTATCAAGTCTCTAGGCTACTTTACAGTATATTGTATCAAGTCTCTAGGCTACTTTACAGTATATTGTATCAAGTCTCTGGGCTACTTTACAGTATATTGTATCAAGTCTCTGGGCTACTTTACAGTATATTGTATCAAGTCTCTGGGCTACTTTACAGTATATTGTATCAAGTCTCTGGGCTACTTTACAGTATATTGTATCAAGTCTCTAGGCTACTTTACAGTATATTGTATCAAGTCTCTAGGCTACTTTACAGTATATTGTATCAAGTCTCTTTACAGGCTACTTTACAGTATATTGTATCAAGTCTCTAGGCTACTTTACAGTATATTGTATCAAGTCTCTAGGCTACTTTACAGTATATTGTATCAAGTCTCTAGGCTACTTTACAGTATATTGTATCAAGTCTCTGGGCTACTTTACAGTATATTGTATCAAGTCTCTGGGCTACTTTACAGTATATTGTATCAAGTCTCTAGGCTACTTTACAGTATATTGTATCAAGTCTCTAGGCTACTTTACAGTATATTGTATCAAGTCTCTAGGCTACTTTTACATATTATATTGTATCAAGTCTCTAGGCTACTTTACAGTATATTGTATCAAGTCTCTGGGCTACTTTACAGTATATTGTATCAAGTCTCTAGGCTACTTTACAGTATATTGTATCAAGTCTCTAGGCTACTTTACAGTATATTGTATCAAGTCTCTAGGCTACTTTACAGTATATTGTATCAAGTCTCTAGGCTACTTTACAGTATATTGTATCAAGTCTCTAGGCTACTTTACAGTATATTGTATCAAGTCTCTAGGCTACTTTACAGTATATTGTATCAAGTCTCTAGGCTACTTTACAGTATATTGTATCAAGTCTCTAGGCTACTTTACAGTATATTGTATCAAGTCTCTAGGCTACTTTACAGTATATTGTATCAAGTCTCTAGGCTACTTTACAGTATATTGTATCAAGTCTCTGGGCTACTTTACAGTATATTGTATCAAGTCTCTAGGCTACTTTACAGTATATTGTATCAAGTCTCTAGGCTACTTTACAGTATATTGTATCAAGTCTCTAGGCTACTTTACAGTATATTGTATCAAGTCTCTAGGCTACTTTACAGTATATTGTATCAAGTCTCTGGGCTACTTTACAGTATATTGTATCAAGTCTCTAGGCTACTTTACAGTATATTGTATCAAGTCTCTAGGCTACTTTACAGTATATTGTATCAAGTCTCTGGGCTACTTTACAGTATATTGTATCAAGTCTCTAGGCTACTTTACAGTATATTGTATCAAGTCTCTAGGCTACTTTACAGTATATTGTATCAAGTCTCTAGGCTACTTTACAGTATATTGTATCAAGTCTCTGGGCTACTTTACAGTATATTGTATCAAGTCTCTAGGCTACTTTACAGTATATTGTATCAAGTCTCTACAGGCTATTTTACAGTATATTGTATCAAGTCTCTGGGCTACTTTACAGTATATTGTATCAAGTCTCTGGGCTACTTTACAGTATATTGTATCAAGTCTCTAGGCTACTTTACAGTATATTGTATCAAGTCTCTAGGCTACTTTACAGTATATTGTATCAAGTCTCTAGGCTACTTTACAGTATATTGTATCAAGTCTCTAGGCTACTTTACAGTATATTGTATCAAGTCTCTAGGCTACTTTACAGTATATTGTATCAAGTCTCTAGGCTACTTTACAGTATATTGTATCAAGTCTCTGGGCTACTTTACAGTATATTGTATCAAGTCTCTAGGCTACTTTACAGTATATTGTATCAAGTCTCTAGGCTACTTTACAGTATATTGTATCAAGTCTCTAGGCTACTTTTACAGTATATTGTATCAAGTCTCTAGGCTACTTTACAGTATATTGTATCAAGTCTCTGGGCTACTTTACAGTATATTGTATCAAGTCTCTAGGCTACTTTACAGTATATTGTATCAAGTCTCTAGGCTACTTTACAGTATATTGTATCAAGTCTCTAGGCTACTTTACAGTATATTGTATCAAGTCTCTAGGGCTACTTCTTTACAGTATATTGTATCAAGTCTCTAGGCTACTTTACAGTATATTGTATCAAGTCTCTAGGCTACTTTACAGTATATTGTATCAAGTCTCTAGGCTACTTTACAGTATATTGTATCAAGTCTCTAGGCTACTTTACAGTATATTGTATCAAGTCTCTGTGGCTACTTTACAGTATATTGTATCAAGTCTCTAGGCTACTTTACAGTATATTGTATCAAGTCTCTAGGGCTACTTTTACAGTATATTGTATCAAGTCTCTAGGCTACTTTACAGTATATTGTATCAAGTCTCTAGGCTACTTTACAGTATATTGTATCAAGTCTCTAGGCTACTTCTTTACAGTATATATTGTATCAAGTCTCTAGGCTACTTTACAGTATATTGTATCAAGTCTCTAGGCTACTTTACAGTATATTGTATCAAGTCTCTAGGCTACTTTTACAGTATATTGTATCAAGTCTCTAGGCCACTTTACAGCATATTGTATCAAGTCTCAGGCTACTTTTACAGTATCAATATTGTATCAAGTCCTCTAGGCTACTTTACAGTATATTGTATCAAGTCTCTAGGCTACTTTACAGCATATTGTATCAAGTCTCTGGCTACTTTACAGTATATTGTATCAAGTCTCTAGGCTACTTTTACAGTATATTGTATCAAGTCTCCTAGGCTACTTTTACAGTATATTGTATCAAGTCTCTAGGCTACTTTACAGTATATTGTATCAAGTCTCTAGGCTACTTTTACAGTATATTGTATCAAGTCTCTAGGCTACTTTTACAGTATATTGTATCAAGTCTCTAGGCTACTTTACAGTATATTGTATCAAGTCTCTAGGCTACTTTACAGTATATTGTATCAAGTCTCTAGGCTACTTTACAGCATATTGTATCAAGTCTCTAGGCTACTTTACAGTATATTGTATCAAGTCTCTGGGCTACTTTTACAGTATATTGTATCAAGTCTCTAGGCTACTTTACAGTATATTGTATCAAGTCTCTAGGCTACTTTACAGTATATTGTATCAAGTCTCTAGGCTACTTTACAGTATATTGTATCAAGTCTCTAGGCTACTTTACAGTATATTGTATCAAGTCTCTAGGCTACTTTACAGTATATTGTATCAAGTCTCTAGGCTACTTTACAGCATATTGTATCAAGTCTCTGGCTACTTTACAGTATATTGCATCAAGTCTCTAGGCTACTTTACAGTATATTGTATCAAGTCTCTAGGGCTACTTTACAGTATATTGTATCAAGTCTCTAGGCTACTTTACAGCATATTGTATCAAGTCTCTGGGCTACTTTACAGCATTGTATCAAGTCTCTAGGCTACTTTTACAGTATATTGTATCAATCAAGTCTCTGGGCTACTTTACAGTATATTGTATCAAGTCTCTAGGCTACTTTACAGTATATTGTATCAAGTCTCTAGGCTACTTTACAGTATATTGTATCAAGTCTCTGGGCTACTTTACAGTATATTGTATCAAGTCTCTAGGCTACTTTACAGCATATTGTATCAAGTCTCTAGGCTACTTTACAGCATATTGCATCAAGTCTCTAGGCTACTTTACAGTATATTGTATCAAGTCTCTAGGCTACTTTACAGCATATTGTATCAAGTCTCTAGGCTACTTTACAGTATATTGTATCAAGTCTCTGGGCTACTTTACAGCATATTGTATCAAGTCTCTAGGCTACTTTACAGTATATTGTATCAATATTGTATCAAGTCTCTAGGCTACTTTACAGTATATTGTATCAAGTCTCTAGGCTACTTTACAGCATATTGTATCAAGTCTCTAGGCTACTTTACAGTATATTGTATCAAGTCTCTAGGCTACTTTACAGTATATTGTATCAATTGTGGAATGCTTTTACAGTACATTGTATCAAGTCTCTGGGCTACTTTACAGTATATTGTATCAAGTCTCTGGGCTACTTTACAGTATATTGTATCAAGTCTCTAGGCTACTTTATATTGTATCAAGTCTCTGGGCTACTTTACAGTATATTGTATCAAGTCTCTAGGCTACTTTACAGTATATTGTATCAAGTCTCTAGGCTACTTTACAGTATATTGTATCAAGTCTCTAGGCTACTTTACAGTATATTGTATCAAGTCTCTAGGCTACTTTACAGTATATTGTATCAAGTCTCTAGGCTACTTTACAGTATATTGTATCAAGTCTCTAGGCTACTTTACAGTATATTGTATCAAGTCTCTAGGCTACTTTACAGTATATTGTATCAAGTCTCTAGGCTACTTTACAGTATATTGTATCAAGTCTCTGGGCTACTTTACAGTATATTGTATCAAGTCTCTGGGCTACTTTACAGTATATTGTATCAAGTCTCTGGGCTACTTTACAGTATATTGTATCAAGTCTCTGGGCTACTTTACAGTATATTGTATCAAGTCTCTAGGCTACTTTACAGTATATTGTATCAAGTCTCTGGGCTACTTTACAGTATATTGTATCAAGTCTCTAGGGCTACTTTACAGTATATTGTATCAAGTCTCTGGGCTACTTTACAGTATATTGTATCAAGTCTCTGGGCTACTTTACAGTATATTGTATCAAGTCTCTAGGCTACTTTACAGTATATTGTATCAAGTCTCTAGGCTACTTTACAGTATATTGTATCAAGTCTCTAGGCTACTTTACAGTATATTGTATCAAGTCTCTAGGCTACTTTACAGTATATTGTATCAAGAAAATAAGGAACTTTTTTTTAATGGGGGAGGGTAAAATATACTCATGCCAATAATGGTTGTCACCCCCTTCAATTCTTTTAATTGGAGAGGGGGTGTGAGGTGTGTGTGTGGGGGGTGGGGTGGGAGGGTGGTGACAACCATTATTGGCATGAGTATATGTTCATTTCAGAAACTAGACACTAGTTCAGTCTACCCCCCGCGTCTCGATGTATTCATATCATGTAATCATCAATACTACAGGTAAATACACAATACCTGGTGTATCAAATTCCTTAGCAACATTGAGTTCGGTTATGCTAAAGATGGACCCGCACATTAACCAGACACGCCTCACTGCTCTCCCGGACATGAAACGCCCACAGTGTTATGGGAACAGCGCTTCGCTTCACAATAGATAAGACTGACTGACTGAGTTTAGTTTTACGCCGCTTTTAGCAATATTCCAGCAATATCACGGCGGGGGACACCAGAACAATAGATAAGAACAGTATAGATTCAATATAGCATAAGTGGAACTTGGTATACATTTGCGCAATGTATACTACTCAATAGAAGTTAAGAACCACCATATTACTTCATATTATTACAGTTTTTCTGTAGTTTCCTAATGTTTCAAGACCATGATTAAAATATGGCGATGATTCCATGTCTTTACAAGGCTGCACAGCACCCTGTTGACTGACGTATGCGGGGATATTGTCTCCAAGTAAATAAAATAATGCTGTTTATTAAAAGACCTCAAGAACAGTTTTCAGTTTGGGTGCAGTTGGTAACTTGATATAGTTTTATAATTCGTAACGTTATAACATATGTTCTCGGAATATATTAAAATGAAAGCAATTTACTGTTACTTATATTATTACAGATAATCTTAAGTCGTCATCCTAGAGCTACTACTCATCGGGGTGAGTGAGTGAGAGAGTAAGTGAGTGAGAGAGTAAGTAAAACTTATATGTCTCATGTCCTCGTTTCACAAACCAGCCTTAGCGGTATGGGTCCCGATTTACAAAGCGTTCGTAGCGTTTCAATCTATCGTTACTGCAGACTTTATCAGAAGCTTAGGAATTTCGTAGTGCTCCGAAAACTTTGTGCATCGGACCCATGGTTGGAACGAGTCTGTTTGTGAAACCAGTGTTTCTTCAGACTAGGTAACCTGAGTGGTGAAGGGTAACCGTATGTTATCTTTAGTGGTTAAAGTTAACCTCAGCTAAGGTGGCTTTGTGAAACGGGTCCCAGATCAAGGATCATAATCGGATAAGGAATCACAAAAAGCAGCTCCTTATCAGCAGATCCGCAGTGAGTTGCGGTGTCTTTCAATTACGCCAACAGCGCCACCGATACACAGTCAGTGTCAAGCTTCAAAATAAACACGCCCAAGTACATGTATTTATTGTTGTATACACGCTTGCTCACCCAAAACAAAACCCCTAGCTTTGCAACGTTATATACAAGATACTTTATTTAATCATACATCAGATTATAAATATTGTTTTTATCATATTTGTAATTTGTATAGCATACGACGTATTAAAATTATAGTCTTTATCGAGTTTGTAATATTTAGAGTACACACATATCACAAGAAGTGTAATAATATTTTCATAAACATGATTATAAAATATAAAATATTTAAAATATACTACATTTATATATATGAATCTCGTCAGAAGCTAATTGATTCCTTTAAAATGTATGGCAGACGGTTCAGGACAATTCCATCGTGAAGTGTCTGCAGAATAAATCAGTGCTAATCCCGGGATTGCCTCGCCTGTCAACAACGATAAAACACAGGGACTTACCTGAGCGTTACCAGCAGCTAGATTCCAGGTGGTTAGCTGTTCCCTGGATATCCTATTCCCTCACACCCTGAATCACACAGACCCACTCCGTACACTTTGATCTCTCACACTTGTAGAAGAGTCAATATTATTAGTCTCCCATAGTAACCTTTAATCGATGCTGTGGTGCGCGCGGATGTGGCTTTCAGACACAATATACCTCGCAGTCAATAGACGGCTCCGAAACATGCTTAATAAGACTAGGTGCCGTCTTAGCATGCGGCGAGGTATTGATTGTCCTCTTCAATTGCTACTGAGGCTTTTTAGCCAAGTACCCAAGTAACATATCACTCGCAGTGTTTATTTGAATAATACATGTGGAAGACGTCGAGGCGAAGGTGTAATAAAGAACGGGGCCATTGTATAGCTACGTGAACATATACTTACCCATCCGACAGTCGGTAAATGTACCCGTGTCAGTAGGTCATTCAGCGCTATGAGAAACGGAGAACGTTTTATATACATGAACATAAAAACTGATCGGTGTTCGATCCGCCTTTGTCACTTTCCTTTCGGAGGAATATGATTATTTCTTAAGAGCTTTCAAAACGTCGAACTATAGCAACTGTTTAGTCAGTGGATCATATGCACAAAATTAGTTCATGGACTTCAAATCAGATGGGCATAATAAAATGTTCTCGAGTCATTTTCTCGTTGGAATATTGACATAGATTTAATTAAAACTGAACAACTGACATCCTTCATAATATGCGTGCTACAACACACGTACGTTGTGTGGTTCAACATTCGTCATTCTGTTATTGGGAGCTGTTTGTTTGTAAAGGGGGAGTGAATGTGTTTCTATGCTGCTTGCGTCTATTACATCGTAGAAGGTATCGCAACACCTATGATTTCTCCAAAAAAAAAAAAAAGGAAAGAAAAAAAAAGGAAAGAAAAAAACCCCAGAGCCATTCACATATCAATCAAAATCATTTTGTTTGTATGATTATATTGACCCTTTGGGTGCACCATACATTGATTTTAGATGTGCACGTGCTACGATCTAAGGCGAGCGTCATGTGCCATAATCATGGATGATTGGCCTATCGATCCCCACTCATGACACCTACCAATTCTTTATTGTTATTTCTGCAAGTCGATTGAAAGGCGATTTTTACCCTGAACTGAACGACCTTGTCACAAATGGATGACCTTAGGTCCTCACAGAACGGGTGTGTGGTCGAAGCAAGCCCTCTTTTTTTATCTTAATCCTTGCAAAGACACGAGGGCATGTGACGTGTACCCGTCATTAAGCAAATATAAAGTTTCACTAAACTGTTCTTGCAGCTCGATAACTTGGAAAATCAATTGATTTCGTTGTGAAGCAAATATGTGGGGTGTTTACGCTACACGTTACACAATATTTGTGACTTGTAAGTCACAATGAAAACATTTTTCAAAATATTCACGTTGCTTCGTGGAAAATGATCCCAAAGCACCTGGTATGAACTTTCTTTCGTTCGTCAGTTTAGTTTCCTGCGTTCAGATGGCTGTTGCCAGACTCAGTGCATTCATAAGTCACCAGTACTAAAATAAAATTGTGTTCAGATAAGGACTAAACTTGGGATAAAAAACTCATAAGCATGCGACGTTGCATTCACTTCCTGTGTGTTCACGGGCGTATGAAATTCATAGAGCGAGGTCCAAACTGTATGAACGTCCAACTTTAGATCGTCCGAGCTCAATTCAGCTTCTATGATTTTTAATATACTTTTCAATTAAATGTCACGTCACGAACGGCTTCATTGGCTACTTATTTAATTTGACAACGCATACTGTCAAAATACTGAAACATAAATGCGGAAACGAAACACGACCAATGAACACAGGACGTTTACAATCTCAAGTTCTTGGTTATTGTACTTATTGTTATTGCGCAGACCTAATGATGATGATATTATATCCCCTTTGCGGAGATGCATCATCATCATCATCATCAACAGCAGCAGCAGTAGTAGCAGCAGCATCTCCCATACTCTGAATTCAGTATCGATCACGCTAGCAAGTCCCAATGCTACCACTCTACTCAGTCATCTTTCATTTTGCTTGACTGTCATTAATTACATGTCATTATGATAAATCGTCACAGTCTACAGCCATGTCAAATTTAAAATCAACCATGGCTGATGTACTCCGGTAGTTATTTCTTAAAAGCAAGATCACAGGTAGGCGATACGATAAGCAGAGTTGCGTTCCTTTGACGGACCAGGATCCGTTAGTCGTTGATATGAATAATGAAATCTGAATTGGCCGTGGTACGTGGCTGTTTACCTGTCAGCACCACAAGTACTTATGGGTGTCACCACAGTAGTACACACAACCCCTCCCTTATATTGTCCCAGTGTGTGCGCTTGTAGGGTGACACACCGCGGAAGTCGGGTTATCAACGTTACTAAACTAAATCCTAGATTAACATCAGAGTCAACAACAAAACCGCTCGTTTCGAAATTATTTTATTTACATATATTTCCTACTATAAATCAAGCAGGAAGAAATTTCCATCGAAACTAGGTAATAACAAAAATATCTGCTCATAAGGTTTCATTTAATATCATACCAAAAGTATGTAAACAAACTGATGTACAAAAGAAATTTGACACCTTTAAAAATATTTTGTAGCAAGAATTATACCCATGATGAATTTTAGACACAAAGAAATATACATTGTTTATACACTGTACAAACGTATCGCTCAAATTGACCGAAACTCCGACTACATCGAATTAAGGGAAGCTCATGAAAAATAGCGAGTTTGGTCACTTTCAATTGCGTATGGGCGTAATTATTAAAAAAGACGATCGATCGCGCCAAAAAGTATTACTGGAACGAAAGAAGAAAATTATATTAAAACAATGCCGAAATTAGTGAGTGAGTGAGTATGGTTTTACGCCACTTTTAGCAATATTCCAGCAATATCACGTTGGGGGACACCAAAAATGGGCTTCACACCTTGTACTCTAGGCTACCGACCGCGGTCCACACCACAGAACATACAACAACTTTGAACAAGATCTGAATGGAGAGTGGAGGGCGATCCCTGGTGACGGCATCCACCAGTTACGTTGACAATAGGCACTGGCTTACAGAACTGAAAAATGCCTGACATACTAAATATTAAATGTATTAGAAAATGTTCTGGAGATGAATACCATAGATTAACAGATATTATTTTGTTTGAATCGAATAAAAATTGTTTGTTATTTTTACATAGAAAAAAATGGTGTCAAATTTCTTTTTCATTGCTGAATGCTGAGCGAGTTAAGATATTAATACCGACTGTATAATTGGCAACAGTTTTAATGATACTTTTACATCCGCTTCAGCTACTTGCAACATCGTCTCTCGGTGGAATATCTCAAGCCATTCCCCGTTCGGTTACCTCCCTCCCTAGACTTGTACAAGTCTCGAAGGTAATAATTGATAGTTTAAATGATAACTTCTATAAAAAAACAACAACTATAAATACCAGATAATGTCCGCTTATCTAGACTTGCCTCTTTAAAGGATAGAATTACTGTACATGCATGGACTTAGCACTCAGTACAGTGTTAAGCCAAGGGAGCAAGGCTACTCCCTCCCCCAATCATTCCAATTTACAGGGGGCGACTGACATAATAATTCTAAAACCATCTGTGACGTGATCTATTGTTTTCGGAGGTGCGTTATATTCATTTAACAATCTTTTATTCTTTTTTCTTTCCGGGTTCAGTGGAGAATTAATTGCACATAGCCCTTTGAAAAATATCTACATCCGTTTGGGTGGCTCTTTGCATACCGATAATAACCTGATATGCACATAAATATGTTCTAACAGACATTAATCCACATGTGTCTTCGTAAGAAGGGGTCTTCCTGATTTGCCACCTCCGATTGTTTAAATTAGGTTGTGCAGTCAGGTGTGGTAATTGGTAGAACAGTAGGATGAGGTGGGGGATATATCAGAGTGTATATTTCCCTGAAGATACTGAACAAAACACGTTTCTGTTAAACACTATTTGTGCTTATGTGGTTTTCTTAATTCAGCTGTATTTTATATTTGAAAACAAACCCCAAAGATGGTACCATTAGCATTGTACCAAGATGCAGCTTATATCAATGAATATTTACATCTATAGGGAGGATACCCTTTTCTTGTGTATCCAGACATCAGTTCAGGGAGTGAGTGAGGTTTTACATCACCTCTAGCAATATTCCAGCAATCTCACGGCGGGCGACACCAGGAATGGGCTTCACACATTGTGCCTATGATGGGAATCGAACACGGGTCTTCAGCGAGACGAGCGGATACTGTGTGATATTGCTGAAATAATTCAAATAGCGGCATAAAACTAAACTCACTCACGTTAGTAGATCCGTGATCTCCCGTCGACACCGAGCAGACGGAACCTTCGCTCACCCGAAAATGACACGCGATGCCGTTACGACATACGTTGAACTTCACCTGCGTTGCAAGCTTTCTTCAAGTTTGATCTGTCGTCTGATATTTCATAATAAAAGCATTCAAAAGCAGACTGCGTGGAGGGGATACATAAAAAAATCGGCTACTCCTCTTAAGGACGCTTGAAAGTCTGCTTTATAGCATGTCTATAATACAAAATTGAATTTCTCTCACGACATCAGTGCTTTGATAATTTTGGGTGGTCATTCTATTTTGTCTTTAAAGTTCATTGTTTCAATTTCTAACAATTTGGAAATAAGTCATACACTGCGCTAATTATTGCCAGACTTAACTTAAGAGTTAATGTCAGACAGTTATATATGTACAGAGTGTGACAAATCAAGGCAACTTTGGGGCGTTTCCACAAATTGTACCCACGTGGGGATTCAAACGCGGGTCTTCGGCGTAAGGAGCAAACGCTTTAACTACTAGGCTATGCAACCGCCCCCTTCATATCTAAAAGGAGACCGCCTCCGTGGTGTAGTGGTTAGAGCGTCCGCCCGGAGAGCGGAAGGTCGCGGGTTCGATCCCCGACCGCGTCATACCAAAAGACGTTAAAATATGGTACTTGTTGGTCCCTGTCTGGCGCTCGGCATTAATGGGTACAGCAAGGACTGGTCGGCTCGGAGTCAGTATAATGTGTCTGAGTGGGGTATTCATGCTTTACTGCGGCATGGTATCTCAGTGGGCTAGCACTATAAAACCAGCTCAAGTCTGGACTAGTACAAGCAGCCGCACATACACATACACACGCATGCACGTCGTCATATGAGCGAAATATTCTCAAGCACGACGTAAAACCAAATTTCACCTCACCTCACCTCTAAAAGGAACTTAAACGGTAAAAAATGTGGTATCTGAGCGCCAGGGCATGTGCACTCAAAAAGGAGTCCCAGCGAAGAAGTATTGATTGTATTTTCTTCGTATCTCGTTGTCAACAGCCTAGGCTGCAAATATAGTGTCTGGCAGACACTCGGGATATAATGCCTGTGAATATCTTGGTTAGAACCGGTTTTCAGCTGACTTGGTTGATGCAGGCAATCCTAACCCAGCTGAGTAGTTCGGTGCTCCTGATGCCATCACTGGACAATCTGGTCCAATCCCCATTATTTACAGAGCACCGTGATATATATGGCATTTTGCTGAGCGTGGAGCAACAAACAAATCAAAGTTTAGTCTTCGCCATTTGAAATAGAATTGCGAAATATCGCGATTTTAATTAACAAAGATATGAAGACCATAAATATCATATATGGAGGAACACCTGAAAAATTAGATATCTTTTTAATTCAGTCTATGAGCCGAAACAAACAAAATATATTAAAAGCCTCAGAGAACAATGTATTATTTGTGGCACAATATCTTTTTTCTACAACTCTTTGAAGCATAAATATCTCTACACTATAGAAAATGGGGCCAGCATAGGAACAAGCTTAGAGAACATACTTGGGCGGACAATGACGTCACAATGCGCGACGCAATTTGATTCGTAATGACGTCATCGATCGTGTCGTTTGTTTGTTCCTAGCGGCCGTGAAGTTGCCATTTGGTAAACAGCTCAACATACTTTCAGTTTCCTCACATCAACATTATGCAGCGTTTCAGCCCTGTTGCGGGACAGTTATGGGATTCTGTATCTTTGGTCAGTGGTGATTTTGACCCTCAAGCAGAATGGGAGAAAAATACAAACGGCCTTCAGGGTATGGTGAAGATGCAATCTCCAGAGCAACTACAACTGAACTGAACGAATCGGATTACGATCAGATGTCTGAGATAGGTCAACAGACAAGCAGTCCATCGTTTTTAAAATATGTCCGTGAAACGTTCAGAAACAACAGCGGGAATTTTGAAACCTCGGGTAATGGGACACCCAAAACTTCAACACCAAAAGCAGGGCGAGGCTCCCCGAAACCATACTACGAGGACTCTTTGGGAGACAGTGGCTTTGTTGCAATACAATATCCTGCACCTGTACCAGAAGAAAAAGAAGAGATAGTAAACAGGATGACGGTCTGTCAAGGCGATGTTGGAAAAGGTTTGTACTTTTCGTATTTTAGTTTATAGGTACATACATGTGTCAAGAGGTTGATATGTAACCCCTTGGCCCCTTGGTTACACGCATGTATTTCAGTGTTACATCAATAATGTTTACAGTAATGTTTCATAAAAACGGACACACCCTGTGTAAGCATGTACAACAAGGTTCCCTTCCAACAGTGTCGGCCTCTCAATGAGAAAGGTATGTTTAATTTAATCAGTGCAATCCTAATGTAAACGGACGAGCATCACATTCAGACATGTATTGTTTCATCCATGCATCTATGCGTGATACCTGTTTATGAAAGATGTCAGCTTTCAATTGCAATTTCCCTTGGAAACAATATATATTCAATTTCTTTTATTCAGGGTACTGAAGAGGCCACAGGCCTATAGTACAATACAAGTGTGTACAGTTACATGGTATTTAAAACAAATTTTCTACTGTTGAACCCATGATAGATGTACATTGATAGATTTTTAACAATTTGTAGATTTGTTGCTTTCAACAATAACCTTAATTTATATTCACAGTGATTGATGCGGTAAAATGGGGCTATATATAACATTCTTAAATAGTGAAAATGCAGACAGACTAATATAAAATGTTACTCATCTTCTATCACCCCTAAATCACATAACATACACAGTCTATTTTCTCGTGGAACATTATGATATCTGCCCTTTTCTATATTTAATTCATTGGATGTACATCTTAGTCGTGCAATTGCTGTCCTAAACTTTTTAATGTTAACATCAAGGAGGTAATGCTCTGCTATAAGATCTGATTTAAAAGTGCTATATAATGAGGTTTTGGGTGATAGAGTTAGCGAGGCAGTCCAGCGTTGCAAGTACATATCTTTTTACCTTTGTGTTACAGATTTAATAAAAACATTTGGGAAGCTAATGCAATCAAGTTTAAAAGCATATCCGAATCCACATGTTTCAAGCATATTTCTCACATTTGTTACCCAATTTATCTTACCATTTCTATCATACATACACATCATATTGTAACATTTTTTGGGATAACGTCACTGCGGCATATTTACTAACCTTATCAAATATCTTAAAACTTGCTTATATGCTTCAATACATAAAGGGTAACGTCCACATTCTCCATAAACCATGCAATTATAAGTACTGACCTTAACACCTAAAAATGTTTTACACGCATAAAGATGAAGCCTTTGTAAGACATTAAAATGTGTAAAACCCCAAACCTCTGAGCCATATAACAGAATAGGTTTAATTTTGGAATCAAATATTTTAAAGAATGTTTTATAATTTACTTCACCAGCCTTCTTCAAATTATGAAATATTCCCATAAGTATTTTCTTACCCTGTAGGGATGCATTATTTACATGTATGTTCCATGATAAAGTTTTTGAAAAATATACACCTAAATATTTATAAACCTTGGCTACTTCTAAATAATTATCATTTAATGTCCATTTCTCAAACTTGGATAATTTTCCGCCATTCTTAAAAACCACTATCTCAGTCTTATCTCTTTTTATTTTTAACTTAAACTTGTTACAATAATCTTCTAAAACAATATATAAAACCCCCAAATTGATGAGATTTGATGATAATATTCATTTCGAATGTCTACGCGTCTTCAATGGTAGTTGAACGAATGTTGCGATGAGGCACAGGGGAAAAGGATACCCATCATGTAAACCATGTAAAAATCGGCTTCTGTTATGTTTTAGTCCCGAGAAATATGTCAAACTAAACATTACGTACATGGGCGGATCCAGGAAATGTGAAAGGGGTTGGGGGTGGGTGGGGTGTTCAGTGGGTGAACTCCCCATTGGCTCCGCCAACGCCAAAAGAATCTTCAATGTGGTCTTAAGTCATTTCCCATTCCCCAAAAAAAAAAATAAAACAAAACACAAATAAACAAACCCGGGGGTTCGAACCCTCTGGATCCGTTAATGACGTAGCTAGGTTTATTTCATTAATGTGATTTATATGTACATGTAATATACCATGCTCTGTCTGCCATCTTTGGATAACAAACAAGACGACAAAATAATTCTTATATCCGCACTTTGAGTATGCATAGAGGTATGTAATTTGTACAGCAAACTCAATCACTATAAACCATTACTGGTCATAGAGAAACACCCAGCAAACGAATATCCCAACGGATTTAAGGTTGACATTTGTATAAATCATACTAAAGCAGTAGAGAAAGGCTTTAACTCTAAGTCTATATCCAAAACATACCTCACAATGTTAAAGTTATTGCTCTCGTAGTGAAAGGATTATGTTTGACATTTAACATGAGCACTTCCTTCAGCGTATATACGTTCCACCAAAGGAAAATGAAATGAAGCAAATGTAAATTATTGAAGAGCGAAAGGCGTCAGTCTAGCTAGAAGCAAAGTGTATCTACTGATGAACATTTGTACAACATAACTATTGAACATTTGTACAACATAACTATTGAACAGTTGTACAACATTACTTCTTTGACTGTCATTTTAGAAGCTGGGAAGTAGTTGTAATAGACAAACTTTATGGATAACAACTTCTTTATTACGAGAGTTATCCATAAAGTTTGTCTGACTTGTACAACATGTTAGAAAGGCAAGACAAAAATGCAAGTATTCAGCAACTCTGGTAATGAGTGTTTCACAATTAATAACTCACTAGTTAAACGGATGTGTTAAATTGAAAACACGTACAAAAGGCAAAATATGGCTACTTTGCTAATTCAAATAGTGAAAAGATGAGTTATGCTTCGGACATGCACCGGACCGTGTATAAAATATTGAATTTTTGCGAGTTGTGCCTCGGAAGCGAACCCACAACGCATAGTAAGTCCTAGAACAAAGCCAACGGGGAGACGAAGAAAATTTCAGCCAAGTTAACGTCACTTTACGTCTGTAATAGTCAGTGAAGCGTGCGTAAACGTCTTTCGGCGTCCTAAAGAAGTGTTTTGAAAACACGCCTCTCGGGTTTAATATAGCGAACCGTCTTCAAACTGCTGTGGAGTTCAATGCCTCTTAAAATATACCTGATATTTCCTGATATAACTCCAAGTAGACAAATCATTTCACGTTAATCCATAAGATTAATAAATTGACAATGCATGTGTTAGTCATGATTATTGTCATAAATTATAATAGTCACTAACTCTCCCCCGTTAATTGCACAACTATGACAATAAACCTATAAGTGCCTCGACCTGTTCGACTTATCAGCGACTAGTGGTTGTCTTTTACAGATATAATTATATACATAATGCTTCCTTACGATAATACACTTGCATAACTCTTTTCATAGTTTTTTATCCATTTTTTCCAAACGCCATAAATGCAGTTATAAGTGTCTACATCTCAATGGTCCATTGACGTTGCACAGAATCAAATGACTAATATAATGCAAGTACAAAAAGTACCTAGGTGTTCTGAAAATAAATGTTTCTGTACGACTTTTCCTGGGCCTAGATGCTTTCGAAGCTCTCTTTTGCGCTAAGATAGTCGTAAGCGCCATACAATAACATTAACTTACAACTATCTTAGCGCTAAGAGAGCTTTGAAAATCTAGGCCCAGTCTCTGAAATATCAAATCCAAGTCAGTGTCAAAAGAAATGAAGGTTCGTCATTGTTCTCAATCAGTAGCAGTACCTCCTATGCTACCGTACATGAATATGACCTATGGTCTCTGCATGATTAATTAATTTATGTCAGTTTTCTTTTGTGTGGCAGATGGCGACAATAAAAAAATAAAAACTGTGAGATCCAACGCTTCACGTCTTGCCAACCTCTCCCAGTCGCAAGGTCGTCTGCTGGTCCTCAACGATAACCTCACCCTACGCTCACTAAAGGCGGATGATGATCTGAACGATTTGATCCGACAAATCGGCGACGCCGACGGTGGCGGAATTATTAATTACACAATGGAAGACATTCTTAAAAATTTCAGTCGCCTGCCAGTAGACAAACTCCATCACTACGCTTTGTTAGGGGAGTACCTCCGATCCCTCCACGTCGAAAACAAAATGGTGGATGTTCTGATCCACGTCGGTGGACAAACATTTGCTGCACACAGAGTAGCCCTGGCATGTCACAGTAAACACTTCGCGGACATCTTCATGAAACATACCGAAAACACCAAGCTGCCAGTGGAAGTAAATCTGCCAGGCGTTAATCCATATGCCTTCCAGGCCTTCCTGAGATATGTCTATACAGGGCAGATGATTGTCTCCCCTGAAACGTCGCAGACATTATGGCGGTTGGCGACAGATTCCATATCCGCGAAATACGGCAGATATGTACAGAGTACGTGGAATGTATAGGCAGTGATCAGGCAGTGCACATCTTAGCCAGCAAAACAATCTCCCGTGAATCTGTCGTCTTCAAGCATGCCTATATGTTAGTCAAGGAGAACTTCTGTGATGTGTTCGACGTTGAGCAGTTTCTGAACTTTAGCCTCGATCTGGTGTGTCAGATACTTAGTGATGACTACTTGTACATCAACACTGAGATGGATGTGTTCTGGGCGGGGCTTAAGTGGATCGCCTTCCACATTACGGAAAGACACAATTATCTACTGAAAGTGATGAAGTGTGTCCGTTTTGGTCTCATGTCACAGAGTGAACTCTTCCAGTGCTTCGAGGTCACAGACATGCTCCGGAAGTCAGCAGCCTGTCGGGAACTGATACTTGCAGCAAACTGGTAAGTATATATACTCTTAAAAAAGAAAAGTATAAATCACGCCATCACGCGTTGCAAAACAGGCTGTGGAATGTCTTGCCACTCTTGCTGCACTGCCGTAAGAAGTTTTGGGGAAGTGTTTAAGGATTCCCTTCGGCGCTCTAGCTGTACCTGTGAATCCCATAAATGTTCCATTGGGCGCAGATCTGTGTGTGATGATTTTTATGGAGAAACATACAATGTGAATGCCTCCCTATAATTTATTTACAAAATAAGTAAACCCCCCACCCCACCCCCAATCATGTCCAAAATCAATACCTCCTCCCATAATTTTGAAGCATATATTTCAAATATCAATCTATTTTTCTCAAACCACCTAATTTACCCCATCGGATAAGGCATTTAATATTCTACATTTTTGTGTAATTATATAGCCGTAGGTAGATCCAGTGCCGAGCGCAATTCTCGCCCCGCGTTCTCTTTTTAGACCTTATACAAGATGCATGTGAGTTAGAAAAACCTCTCGGTATCCAGGGGTTAATGCGTTGCACCGTCATTAATGTTAGCGTTATTGCACCATGCACGTACAGTGTCCGGTCCGTTTGTATATGATGTGGCCACTTGACCCCCACCAACGGAGGTTTCGGCAGGCGCTGTTACAAAAGCAAGTGCTTCTCTCACGTTTTTGCTTTTCGGCAACGTGGACAACGCATACAGAAAAGTTAACCTTACTTCCGTTTTTGTATCACCATTCGCTCACTTACTTGTCTTTACGTTGTGTTTTATTTTCTAACATGCACCCGGGACCTATTCTTAGGACCTTATCATGCTCAGCTGACGCATCCAATTTTATTCAACATTTTCATGCTCCCTACCCCCTCCTTGTAATATTGCATATATAACACGTACGTAAATATCTTGCTGAACGTATATAGTATTTATCTTTTTCAGGATTATTACTGCAGGTGAACTAGGTCGGTCTGACCCGCTTCTTCTGATCAAGCCTAAGCCTCGCATGTGTATGATGGACAACTATGTGCCACAGTCTCACGAAACCTTCAAGGTTGTTTTAGTAAACTTGAAACGTCGTTAAATCAAACCTCATCAATTCGATACATAGCTAAAGAATCTGGCAGAATCTTTTTTTGTTGTTATTTTTGTTACTGTAATTTTACATATCCTCAAAATGCATTTAGGAGATAAACATCATGTGTTGGCGAATTTCCGGGTGTTATTGAGTATTTGAAGCACGGGAATATTTCATTTGAAACCTCCGGCTGACGCCGTCGGTTCCAAATGAATTCCCGTGCTTCAAATACTCAATAACACCCGGAAATTCGCCAACACATGATGTTTATCGACATTGTAAACACAAAAGTAAACCGAAAGGTCCACACACGTTTTTTGTGTCTGCTCTCATTGACATCGAGTACGGGTACAGCAGTGAAATGTCATCAGCCGGCCGTTTCGGCTGTCTCCCATGGTAGCATCTGGAACTGCTCATTTGTGACGTCATTCGGACTTTACGTCACAATATGATTTTAATGACGTCATCACAGCTGACGACGTAACAATACAATGGTGTGAGCGATGTTTGTATGTATTAATACGCAGAGAATTTCCGGGAATCAAATACCATTTGATCACGTTTTTCAACCAATCAGATTAAAGAACACAGTGACTTTTGGTTTACAAATGGTTGTATCAGTATCCATGCTTGCTGTTCTGCAGAGTATTTTAGAAGATGATCCACCAGTAGAGTTAACTCACATGCCCCCTATTGAAGAGCCCCAACCGGACAACACACCTGCCAAACCGTTACCAGCGGTCCACGCAGACAACGCATCTGTCGGGTCACAGGTGTCTCCCCGACCCGGGGACATCCTCGCCATTGGAGGGTTTCACAAAGGCGCCAAAGATAAGGATGGTAAGGATACGTGTAGCTCCGAACAGCGATAGGACGCCCTATCACATGACCTTGACCTCGTGACCGTTATCCGTACACGGTCCCATTTCGGGTATGCAAGGGCCTTTCGGGAAACAGTCCGGAATTGATGATTTTGTACCTAGTGAGGATTTTTTACTTCATCCTATTTATTCATATGTCTGAGTAGCAAAACTGCAAAACCATTTTCATGACAATCGTAATTGTTCCTTGATTTCGTTTCATGATTGCTTAAAGGGCAAGTGTACACGAAAATTAACCTTTTTGTCTTGCACTTTTTCATCATAAAAAGTGTTTATCAAGAAGTTTTATATCCAAACCCGTACATATATCAGAAGTAACTAATTTATTATTTGCGTTATATCAATTCATATTTTCAACATTTTCCAAAGGTTCTATGTCCACAATAAACACACCATGGCTTATGTCCCTTGGAAATGACGTCATTGGTGCCCAAACGATAAACGAATGACGTCGTCAGACCTTATTAGACCCATTTCACGTAGTGCAGGTATAGGTGTGGTTCTTGTGTCTCGATGCGCAGGCTACTGTTTTAATCCACCTGTTGCTTGGCCTTCAGCAGCTGACTATGTGGTCAGTTCTACACTGTAATGACGTTGCAGTTTGAAAAAACGTAAACATTGTTCTAAAAGTGTTACCACGTAACCAAATTGTATAACATATTCGACCTGAGTCGGTCGCCTTTCCAACAGTATCTTTTTTCATGAAACCTAAAACGTATATGCACTACATCTTGCTTGCCATCGGTGAATGTACCGGCATTCTACGTTTGTTACTAAAGTTCTTACGTAAATCGTACGATATGTCCCTCCTCTTCCACCTAATTCACTTTGATATCGATAGTACATATCCAAATACATCACGCAATTTGCGGTTTTGAACACTGTTTGAAATTCGTTTTCTATGATATCCGCTCATTGTAGATAAAATTTACTGAAAATTACATGCATCGTAAATCTCGCCAGTTTTGACACATTACTAAATCACCATTCACTGCGTTTTGCGTAATTTAAGGAATGTCTTAATTCAAATGTCAAATTTTACTGGGAGAATTGAATTTAAAAGAATCGACGTGATCATTGTGATTAGCGGTAGTTTTGTTGTTGTATGATCGAATCACCAATGCTCGTTCTGAAACATTATCGATGAACCGAGAATCGCTGAGAATGTTTTGGAAAATACGCAAACGTCAAAGTGAATTTTCAGCCATATTACATAGTGTTTATAAAATCATGTCACATGTATGTCGGTTATGTTTCGTCCATAAAATCAATTGTATAATTCAACACCATCTTCCTTACATGAATCCCTGAATTCCTCATATAGTTAAATAATAAACTGACAAATGGACTTTGTCACCAATACGAAGTGTTTCAGTGAAATCTAACGAAATATATCGAGGATATGAGATGACGCGCTGTGAAAGAATACTTGTTTGAAATGTATACAAAGCCAATCTCAGATTTTACACTGTGTATCCGTTCGCCTACTTGTTGCATACAATTGCTCATTAGTTTTAGAACATGCATGAGAAAGGTATCGTAGCAAGCGATAGTTAAATAAAACAGGTGTATTCCAATGATATTCTAGATTCATCACAACATATTATAGTTTTTGAAAGCATGACGCCATAACTGACGCAAACTCACGCACAACGATGACGGTACTTCTCTTAATTTCTGACTATTTCCCTTGGTCACAATGAAAACAAAAAGAAAATAACAACCAGCAGACTGACATAATTTTCGGACTACTTACATGTCACATTTATGCATATACGTTGCTTGAAACAACGAAAATTTCCTTCGAAAACTCCGCCGTACTCGTGTAAGTGAACACGCCATTCTGAAAAATATTGTCAACATTGTTAAACATATTTGGTATTTTCACTGAGGCGAGGTTATGAATGAAAATGCACACGATCAATCCGTCCTGCTGCTTACATTTTCTGTTCTTATGCTTCTTTCGTATTTTCACAAACTTTTTTTCACGTGATTAATATCAGTATTATTATCTTTTGATTTGGGACTAGACAGGAGACCAGTTTAAAATCAAGTGGCACCAATTACGTCATAATCAAAGGGCGGTAACTCTGGACTGTTTAGCTCGGCAAACAAATACCTCATATTGGCATAACATTTCAGCACTTATTTTGAGGGTTATACTAACATTGTAAGAAAAATGAGTGTATAGTTTCAAACATTGGTATTAACTAATTAAAACAGTTCACTTTGATTCACATAAGAATAAATGTGATTTATTCGTGTACACTTGCCCTTTAACATTTCTGCTGTCTAAATAGTCACGTCTGCACTAAAGTACTGTCGGACATGCTAGAAAAATGCTTTTTAGCCTTTATATCTTTATAAAGGTGATAAATGTACTATGTTGTCAATATATCAACTCGCCTATTGTCTACCTAATTTTTATTTCAATCGATTTAACATTCCCATGCATTTAAAGGGCAGTTTACAGGAGAGAATTTGGTTCAACAACAGAAATCTGAAATAGTCTTTACATTTATGCTAATAATACAGGTGGTGTAAAAATATGAATTAACGTTTTTCCTAAACAAATAAATGTTGAATGTTTGTGTTACTTTACTTAATTATCGTTTTCTTTATTGAAGAAATATTAATATAAATGTTAAGTCTTGATAAATAAGTTTCCCGTCATGCATGCACATCTTTATCACAGCGTCCACTGTGGCCAACGATTTGCAGTCGATTGTTGCAAAGGTTTATATGATTTTTCTGCTTAAAAATGACAGAGGTGAACCTTATTAGTTTAGAAAGGGTTTATTACAGAACTTGTAGAGCTGTTGGCATTTCTTACTAACAAGTTTACAATATTGTAAACAAATCAGACAAGACAGGGACCGTCTCAAATGCAAAACCGGAACGTAAAACCATCCTTGACAACTTTGACAAAGGAGTGCTTAGACGGGCGGTCTACAAACTTTATGAGAAGAAAAATATATATATATTCTAAAGAAGCTACACCAGTGACTTCGTTAAATCTTTGGCCAATGTTCACAACTAGATTAAACTGACCGAATTACATCCATATTTTTTCAATGGAATATACTGTTGACATGCAAAACATTTATTAAAACGTTGCACATTTCTACAATCAATCGATAAGATAACACAAGTGATAGGATTCTTTCCAATGTACAGTAATTCGTATGTTTATTTCAAAACAAACACACATACACAAATGATCCCTTACATAACTGATACGTATACTATACGTACACATATTCAACATTTTGCAGAAAACATCTATTGAGACGACCCCTCGCCCGAGTGTGTGCTCAGGTGTCAATTTCACCTGTCGATACCGTGCATGCTGATGACGTAACACAGGCAGTTAATGTTTGTTTCAAATAACGTCCAACTACCTTATTTTTCTAAGTTTTTGGTATTTTTATCAGTAAAAACAGATTTTAGAGCATGTCTCAAAATTTATCCCCTCGGTCTACATTAGGTTGATGTTTCTTGAAGTGATATTTGTTATTTAAGTAACTGTAATACCTCTGAATTTTAAATATAAGTCAAAAATCATTTTTCTAGCATATCCGACAGTACTTTAGACAAACCAGTGAAGTACTAGCATTGTCCCACGTCCTTGGGGTGCCATGACACACTACCAACAAAGTCACCGAGTCTGACCATCCCATCCGTTCAGTTGCCTTGCAAATACCGGTTACTCTTGACACATTCTTGGCCGGAATCCCCACTGGTCTAAAACCCCACTTCAAACCTGGACACCTACTAGCCAATCTTGAAAGAAATAATGTATACTTTTCAAAGGTCCCCTTACCATGTCTTTTTGGTAGTTCAAGCCAAGGACATTGAGCGGTACAGCACATTGGAGAACCAGTGGAAGTACTACACGGGGCTGCCGGAAGCCAGGCAGCACCATGCTGTCGCGATGTTGTTCGGAAAACTCTATCTAATTGGTGAGTGGAAAGACATCTTTATAAAAGTCAAGATAATATAATCCAAGTATGATTGGAGAATACTTGTTCTACCTTCAGCTTTTTTCAAAAGTAGATCACTAAGCTAAGATCACAATACCTAGTGACAAATTTCCATTGAAAGTTGGATATATACTAACTATGCATTATATACAAATACAGAAAGGGATAATGGAAAGGCAGGATATAATTTAATTATTTCCATCGAAACTGCACTGGCTTCACCGGCCATACTGTTGTTGTTCCAATTCAGTTGCAAGATATTCTATTCACGGACAGTCGGCCATACTGTTGTTGTTCCAATTCAGTTGCAAGATATTCTGTTCACGGACAGTCGTACCCAATCTTATTACATTCAGATATGTAACTCTGATACTTCATATGTCTGCCGTGAGTTTGTCGCCGCACTCAGCAATATTACACTTTTAGTATCCATATGGTGAAACATAAACAGTGTCATGTTAAGAGGATACTAAACGACCTTCCGTGCAATTCCAATTTTATCAAACGAGTGTAACGATTTGGTATCAAACGAGCGAAAGAGTTTAATACAAATGGTATTTCACGGAAGCGAGTATAGTATTCTGTTTATTACTCTCCAACATAAATAATTTATAGAAACTGCCTACAGTGTGATAACTCTCATATCAATTTTCTGCGAGTCAAACAAGATATAATACCATTGCGACAGAGGCATTAGCATTGTGACTTCATAACTGTAACCATTATGACGTCACATGTCTAGCGGTATTACACTAGTGTAATATTGCCGTAAAAATATTACACTGCGGTATCTTCCACGGGCGAGTAATAAATATCATATCGTCACATGTGCACATATCACTTTTGCATAGCAACCATTGTTTCTGTATTTCGTCGTATGTGACGTCATTAAACAATTGAACATGACGTCAATGAAGAGGGCCGTCACACTTGTTATCGTGTTTTACTGCACAAATGTACATGAATAAAATGAATAATGAAGAAATTATTACACTCGGGCAAGTGTGCCATACGACTTATACGAAACTCATGCAAAATTATGTATTGCCCTCGTTCCTGCTTGCTTGAGTAATAATCTCTATATATGACGGCGGTGTGTAAATAATCAAGCCTGGACCAGACAATCCAGTGATCAACAACATGAACATCGATATTCGTTTCGTTTTCAAAACGCTAAACAGGGTCAAAGTATGTTTTATACACTATGAATTATGTGTTTTATTTAATACATATGTAAGTGTTGGATAATACAGTTCATAATAGCAGAAATCAAAACATACATGCAACACTTTGTCACGAGATATATATAGATTATCCAAATTTGCCTTGCATTTCTCTGAAGTTTCCTATCACCTTTGCGTCTAGGTGGCAGTGACCCTAAGAAGTCCAAGAAGGCCCCTGTTCCCACCAACACGTGCTTCACGTTTGACCCTGCCAGTGGAGAGTGGTCCAAGATAGCACCTCTGAAAACCGCCCGGATGTACCACTCCGCCATTTCGCTGTTCGGAATGCTGTATGCTATTGGTGGCCAGACCGATAAGAACAAGTACGGAATTATGGATTGACGTCCATCATGTTGCCACAATATGTAGTTCAAATGAGCTCTATTAAGGGATCATACTTCAACATGATAAACGTTTAGTATATAATTTGGTTTCAACTAATTGTTTTAGTTATGCCGCGGTCACCAATTACAGAGTTGTAGCTCTCGACGCTATGGCAAAACATTGAGCAAAGGCATGATGCTGACAAGGCAGAGACTACCATTTGGTCGAATTTGAGATTAGAATTCTACGGATACTGACATGATTACGGGACTCAACTCTGAACAGACACAAATATATTTGTGATCCAGAATTCACTTCGAGCTGTAGTATGAACCAGTACCATTCCTGTGCTAATTGATATTACCAAAATTGATACTTGTCTGTCAATGCTCTTTCCCCACTGTCACTTTAAATTACTTTTTGCAAGTAACCTGAAATACTTTAAAAAAAGAATGACGAAGGTTGCTATTTTCCATCTTCAGAGTACTGTCCACTGTGGACTGCTACAACTCGAAGACTGACTCCTGGCACAACTCTGCTGAAATGGGCTCAGCCAGATGTGGATTCGGAGCGTGTATCTATGACGGTCGGATCTTTGTGGCAGGAGGGCTCGGACCCCCAGCTGATAAACGCTCCAACATGCCCGTCCTCAGCACATTTGAGTGTTATGATCCCAAGTTGAATACGTAAGTTTACTCTTATATACGGTTAACAATGCTAACATTTTAACATTTTCAGATGCTGAAAAGTGTAGACATTTCCTATTTCGACATATGTGTGTATATTGTATAGGTATAATGCTATACTGATGATATGATAGGCGATGCTACACAGAGAAATGTTACTTATTTCTGATAATAAATCGAGGGTCTAGAATTTAGAAAGGTTTTTGCGCTGATATTATAGTATTTAAATGTTATTGTAAGGAAATCGTTGGCTGTCGTGCGGACGTTTTTGTGAAAGTATCGCGGACACAAGAATGTCATGGGTATTTAGATTTCTTCACCTGTTGAAAGTACATGTATATATCATCTTATTTCAATAGTACGGCAGGCTGTGGGGGGAAATATTTCGTGATTGTTGCAGATCGATAATAAAACCAGGAATATTCTTGGTACTCTGGACGACGTGGGTCGTTTCTCACGAATGGAAAAATGCCTAAATATACTGGGATGTAGATACATATTATTGAAAAATTATATCGAACATCGGAATCTATTGGCATTCAATGTTTGAGAGTGCCCATGTCCTTTTGGTACGTCAGATGCCAGACCCTGGTATACAGACCAGGGCCTCCTTTCACAAAGGACTAAGGCGATCGTATGTCACTAAGGTAACCTTAGTGCAATGCTAAAGAATGGGAGTTAAGGTTAACCTCAGTAAAGGTTGCTTCGATAAAGGAGCCCCTGGGCCTAGATTTTCGAAGCTCTCTTAGCGCTAAAACAGTCGTAAGTGTCATACATTAACATTAACCTACGACTATCTTGGCGCTAAGAGAGATTCGAAAATCTATGTCCTGTGCAGTAGGTTGCGTAATGTCCAGCTGGGTACCCAGATTGCTATATTTTATTGTTGATATGACTTCAGTTATTTGTAGGGGTGGGTATTGCAGAGAATTTTCATATTGCGATATATTGCGATGCGAATGTATGTATTGCAATATATGGCATGAAGTATTTTTAAACAAATAAACTACTTATAATCGAGTTAATGCTTGATTTATAGAGCAAAAACACAACAAAATCACTAACAGGTCCTTAACATCAGTAGTAACACAAAGTTGGCCTGTGAAAAACAAGATAAAATGAATTTGTTCCAAATCATACAAATTCCAAGGATGCACATTGTTTCCAGTCAGGGTTAGCTAAACAACCTATTGCAGGCCACAATATATTCGGGTCATCCATTCAACCGGAGGCAAGATATTTTGAGGGTCCAATGTCTAGTGCAACTGAATATGAAATCATCGGTCCCATAGATGTTCAGTGTATGTACTGATTATACGGACTTTCCTGATTGTTGTACTTCAGGTGGAGAACGTTGTCTTCCCTTGATCGAGGTCGCTGCTACTGTAACCTAGTATGTGTTGGTCAGCATCTGTACCTTTGTGGAGGCGCTACAAGATCAAACATCAAAGACCCCCTGCAGAGCACTGCCAGTATGATGTCCTACAGCATAGACGCTGACCGCTGGCAGTACAAGACGGACTTCATCAAGCCGAGACATAACGCTGGCGCCGCCGTCATCGGTGAGTCAGTCATTTATACAATTTATTACCTACGAGGGCGAACATATCGGGGTTCATATTTTTCATACGATGCCCTATAGGGCAAAATATCACTTTATCATGGTGACGTGACGTCATGAACAAGGCTATGACGTCACGTTACTTCTGTGACGTTGCGTTCTACATGCGGCGACGGCGGATAGCAAGCCTGTGTTTGAAAGTAGATTTGGGTATATTTCCCTCAATTTGACGACTTCGGGAATAAACAGAATATTTTATTCGTGCACATATCATACTATGTTTACGACACTCGTGCCTAAATATCGGTATATCCCTCGCTCTCCCTCGGGAAATACTAACATTTAGGCACTCGTGTCGTCAACATAGTATGACATGGGCATTCATATAATATCCTCTATTTAAGTCAGTGAGATATATTACCTGTCGTGAGATAATCTCACTGACACTTGGCGTACAAGAGCTGTATTGCCTGTACATTTACGACGGCTTTAGTGTTAATTATGCCTTTTTATTTTCTAAATCCCTCGCGTGCTCGAGAATGTAATCTACAAAGAGGTTATTCCATGTGTCATCCAAGCGGAGTGTCAGAGTCCCTGTGTTTCCTTTGCGAGAAATAGGGAAATCCATGAATTTTTAGACCACGCATGAGTATAAGCCCATCCAAAACATCAGGCTTGCTGGGTTTTCTAAGGGAATAAAACCGCTAAAAGTTTCTGGCATTGATATTAACGCTTCTGTTAGACCTAAATCAACCTCCCTGTGGTCTGTTTATCCTATTCATCTGCAATCTACTTTACAGGAAGCAAGATCTACCTGATCGGCGGGATGTCCACCATAGACGACCAGCCACTGCAGTCAATCGAGTGTTATGACGCCCGCACGGAATGCTGGGACACTTCCATCCAAGATCTCCCATATCCGGCCAAGTGGCTAGGATGCGTGGCTCTCCCGGTTTCCAAATAAGGAAACCACAGGACTTTGCAATTCAATTTTGTGCTGTTGTCATGGATTGGAACAATTAGTTTCAGGGTTTTTGATATCTACAGTGAAATGTTGTATTTGGGTGCTCTCGGGTGGCTGTTTCCCGAAATGTGTACAGCTGATAAATAACTTTAAAAAAGTTGAAACAACCAGCTAAATCTAGGTAAGGAACACTGAAAGATGGAGAATGTTTACCGATATTTCTACTGATTTCATTTTTTATATTTTCAAAATTGGCTTTTTGCCATTACATCTAAATTTTAGATAGAATATGATCTTTTGATCGTTCTCCCACCTGGAAAATCAGTTTCACTGAGGTAATTGTCTGTAATGATTGCAGGGATGTGCGTCTATGTGCTATTTGATTATTTCCCCTTAATCGAGCCAATGAAGTTTTGTTTTCAAGTTTTATTCATGTTTCAATAGCAAGCAACTGATTCAATTCTTTTACTTCTGTCGATAAGTGCAAATAGCCTGGTGATGGTGTGTGATTTGTTTGACTACTGAAATTAGGTATACTGTTTTGTTGTGTTGGGTATATTGGTTCCATTACTATATGCATGATCACGGTTTGGGTTGTGATTTGTTTGCAAACTGATGTTTCTTTAACGCCGTTTGAATGTCTGGCGCCTTAGTTTCAGACTAACTTTCGATTTTGAATTGCGGCAGACGCGGGATCCGGTACAGTGATAATGTAACAGTTCATCGACCGGGAATTGTGGATCTTGGAATGTGTTTAATGATCTTTCATTTTCAAGTCTATCAAACCAGTTTATTATGCTAAACAAAATGCTTTATAATATATTTGTTTATACTGTATGTGTGATGATTGGAGATTAACTGCTGATATATGTGTCTCAGGAGTCAAATATGACCTTTGTATTTAGGTACAGATTGTACCTGGCACTGAATGTAAGAATGGGTTTTTTGTATTGCCTTTTCTTTCCTGCATCGGAGCTATGATAAACACCTCAGAATTTAAGCTTGAACTCTTTGATCAGCGATGTAACACGGATTGAAACTAAATATATGTGTTGCCATGACTATTACAATGTACTCCGTTGACATACCTCACTTTTTTATTTCGTCACCAAGGCCCCGCTCCGCAAAGCAATACTAGCCCTGTGATTTCATGTCACGCATTTTGTTTGTTCACACAAGGTTTCTGTAGTATTTGGTCTCCTGGGATTATGAGCGTACGCCTACACCTAAGGTTTCGAAGTTACGATCACTTTGTCGCTAAAACTGCACCGTGGGAGGTTCCGTAAAGAGATAGTTACTCCCATATTACATAGGCTTACGATCGTGGGCTCAGGGCATCAAATGCTTACTGAAACCTTGTGCGACACACGAGTGTACAATGTACAGATCATTTGTAGGTCGTCCAAATTCTTTGTATGTTATTTGTACAGTCCGTTGACTTGTATTGTATACTTTACAGATTATATTTTACAACACCTTTACAGTTTAGTATATTTCCTAAATAAAGTTGTCCTTAAGACATAGTCTGAAACCTTTGTCTTTTTGTAAATACGGTTCATAGTAAGTGTCCGTCCGTCCGTCCGTCCGCTAAACAAATGAAGGAAGGATTTTTTTTGGAGGATGTTTCGAGCAGTGTGTCCACATATAGACTAACACTATGATAAGACACACGTGCTAATGTAGTTTAATTCGTAACTCTGGCTTGATGAAAAACCACCAGTTATTTTGAATAAAAAAATGGAAAAATAAATTTGTCCATTAACCTTAAAAAATAAGCCCCACAAGTCCAAAGAATCATAAACACTGCAGTAACACATAAGGACAGAAAATATAAGGTTAGTTAAAATGGAAAAGAGATATTATTTAGCCAATTCGAAATTATAATCATCATCGAAAAACGATATCATCACAGGGCAACGCTCTTATGACTTATCACGGACCGGTTATCCACGCGCGAGGTCATGATAACCATTTTTGGAATGATGCCACCTTTACAGCTCGGACAATAGGCCCCGTAAGTAGGTCACGGCACTTCGCGAGACCTTAGTACTCCCGTGACTAACAACGTTTCATACCTTTTCGAATAGTCTCACGGCTGTTAGTTGACGGCAAGGAGCCGATAATCCTTGCAGGAATAACAAATTTCCGATCTAACCATCCCCATATAAGCCAATTATTACGACTGCCAACAGCTGTGACAGCCAAGCAGTACGCTTGGTTCTTGAATATACGCTTGTCACCGGAAATCTGGTACCGGAAGTAAGCTTGGCCCCGTCTCGCCGTTCGCAAGTTAGCGCGCGCAAAGTGAGCCGGGACCCAGCTTAGTACCGGAAGTAGCGCCTCGCGAGACTTACAGGCCTTATTCCCAAGTGAGACAAATTAGTCGACAGGACAACCGACTGGGGTAGCACAACATCGGTCCCGATACCCAGGTTTTCCTCCGCTATATTGTTCCACATCATGCATGGGTACAAAGGTGCTTGCAGGGCCGTAGCTACCATTATGAAAAAAAGCTTACACATGATTTTTGCTATGGAAGTTGGGCAAACCCTCAATACTATCTAAATAAATAGCTTTGCAACCTATCGGGCTTACACGAAAAAAAATGGCTTGCTATGGGCCTGGCTTGTGGTGGACATATTCCATACTGAGAATGTTTAAGAGGTCGAAGCGTGATTTCATTATTTCTTCTCTGGTGTCAGTTGAAAGATGCATGTCTCAAAGTCCTATGTAAATGTGGACATGACATAACTCTCACAACCTAATAAACAATCCACCACTGAAAATCTAATTCCGATTTTCAATTCATATCATGTTCGACCGTATAGAGCTTGAATTAGTAATTTACTGTATATATATGGTACAATGAGGTTAACCTATAACAAAACAGGTTAGAACATATATTTTTAAAATGGCCTATTTAGGTGTAAGTAAACGCTTGCCTGCTACAATGGTACTGGACCATTCGCATAATTTATCTGACAACCGAAATTGGATAATCATCATAGTTCATGCCACAGTTAAGAGCTATCCGGCATTTACCGTCACATAAACATCACATAAACATCCAATCTGTCTTCAAGACGACCTCAGCTGACACTACAACTGCCTTTCTACGGTAACTGGGGTATCATTGGGTGTGGACAGCCCCCGCAACTCATTCCTACACTTCACCATGCATGCGGAAGGTTATACTTTCCCCGCTACTCGGAACATTTGGACAAGCAAAATACACCCCCTATATCTACTGACCACGTTCTTCACAGGGAAAGTCCAGCATAACATGACTTTCTCGGAATGGAGCCCACGTGACCATGGACAGCTGTAGTGTGTAACCCATATCCAGGCACATTGGTCGTCTCCAGGTATAAACGTCTTGGGTAGAAGGACGGGTTTACATTGAACGCACATTCTAATTCAACTTAGTATGTAACACGAGTTCTGATTGGTCAATGCTATAAATTTCCGACCGTATAACCAGCATATACGGTCGCAAATTGGAAACCGATTCACCAAACCTTTGAATGTATCCCTACACTATTGGGGTAACGCTGCTTTGCAGGACAATGTCATTTGCAGAAGCCATAGGTCAATTAATTCCCCTATCCAGCTAAAATGGGTGGAATTTGTGTTAAAAACGACAAAACAGTATCATAAATTTAATTTTAAGTTCAAACAACTTACTCGAAACGGGCTGTTGACCCAACACTGTTAGATCATGAAACAAGATTATGACGTCAATATGGAGCGTGACGTCACCTGCTGTGACGTCATTTGACAACAGAACTGATAGTGGAATCAGCGGGCCGCTCATTTCTGTAACTAGAGGGCGCTTTCATCATAATTCCGTCCATTTTATCTGTAACACTATGATCTATCCAGCATTGTCAGATTTAGTCTGTGTGCACACAATAAACGTGTATAGTTTGAAAAGGGAACTACTTTTTCTGGCGAAGGTGTATGTTCAAGGAGTGATATGATTATCCTTTGACCTAGAGGAACTTTGACCTGGTTTAAATAATCTTTCACGAAAAAACAGCGTAAAACGAGTTGAATTAGAATGGGGATAACTGTACTGTGTTTGACGAATTGGGGACGTGTACCAGTGGTTATATAGCCGCAAATTTAACGTTATATCGGCTCCGCTTGCGCGTCGCCGATTTAACTAAATTTGCGGCTATATAACCACCGGTATACGTCCCCAATTTGTCAAACACAATACAGTTATCCCCTAAATGACTGTGGAATTTACATCGAGTTAACATATTGTCAGTTTTCGAATAAAATGCCGAAAGATGCTCTGTTGGGAAGACACTGACAAACCGTTAATGAACTAGCCCACATATTGGCATGATATCTCTGAGTTCGTAAATATCATTTAAGGAGGTTTCAAGTGATTAAACTATCATTCTAGCTAGTTTTCTGACCTACACCTTCGCGTTCAATGGCGTGCCTCTGTATCATAGTCCTAAATTTGCAATACTAATTATAGTGATTTTAGGACTGTGATAGAAGTATCCCGGTGTCATGCTGTTGAAAGCGTCCCTTTCGTTCTCTTACAAATTACTGACACGATCTAGCAAATGGGACACCGACAGCCATAGTTTATCGAAAAGCTGACACTGGAATATTATATGCTGTCGTTAAATGAAAGGTTCGTCATGAAGTTTACCACATTCATCATTTGCCTTAGCTTCAGTTTATTTATTATGATTAAACATTATTCACTAAACTGACTGAATACATACTCATTAAGAAGCCTAAATAATTACAATGTAATATGGCGTTCAGTCGGTAGCAAAGTGCATTTTATGTTTAAATTCATAAGTAAAATCAGAAGTATTTTCTTTGTATTTATAACTGATTTGCAAATTATTCCAACTGAATTAGGAATCCGGAATCATTGCCTGTTTCATGTTCTCCTACCAAGTGGGTCACTCATACTGGGTTTGCAAAGTAGGACATGGCCACCCGTATATTTTTGTGTTTCTTATCTCCAGTCTCGACCAGCAAGAGAGCGGAGGGGCGAAAAAATACATAATTATCCAAAATATAAAACGTTTTTCTCCAATTACATAGAAAGCTTAAAGTTAGTTCTCTTGTTTATAGTCTTCATATTAATTTGTGATGTGTATCGAGTGATGTGTATGCAGATGAAGAAAGATCAAGATTATATGTCTTTCTATGAGTGTGTAAGGTAGAAAGGTTATTGTTATCACATTTCAACAGCAGTTGGAAAAAACTGAGATAAGAAAATATTTTATTATTTCACGTCTGAATGATTAGAAATAATATGGGTCAAACCAAATAATGTTTTCACAAATCATACACATCACAATGATACCAATACTGCCAAAATACATAACCTATAAAGTAATGTTTATGCATAATCTTATTGCAATGATTATTGATTGTTTGGTTCCAGTTGTTTTTAATCCTACATGCTAGGTTTCCACCCTTGAGTCACAATACACAGTGGCTGTGCATTTTATCAGAATAGAAAAAAATATCATTTTTCTTATTACGTCTTTTGATTCAAATATCCATCTACCTATGGTTTTCACAGGACGCACTGTAACCGCTACAATATCCCTGAAGAGTAAAGAACGAAACATGGAGAAAAGGGAAATTCTGTTTTTATTTATATGTAACAGAAACGCACAATATATATATAGAAAAGAAGGAAAATGATAAACCAAAGACAGTAGACATAAATATATTTAACTTGTCAAGGCGCCCTTTAACAGAAGATGAAATTACAATATTAAATAAGGGACTCAAATTTACACCTACCCCAAAATCAAGTAACTGCAATGAAGTGAAAGAAGACTTAACTGAATTCTGCAGAAAACTCCGAGATGAGGAATACTTTTTCGAGTGTGAAAATGGGGAGGAATCCCTAGTTAGAAATAAAAGTTTTTGGTGCGCCAAAAAAGGGACAAAACAAACATTTGGATAATTTTGTGGATCAAATAAACAGTTATCCAATAATTCCTAACGCAAGCAAGAAACACTCTAATATAACCAGCAAACAGAGAGATTCTTTGGCCAATGATCCGAACATCATAATAAAAGAAGCTGACAAAAGCGGAGCAACAGTGATAATGGATTCAACGAACTACAAACACATGGCAATGGACTTACTCCTGGACAAAGGTACTTATGTTCCGTGCAGTGAAAAAGAGTCAGACAGTGTACTTCGGAAATTAAAGAACCTAACCAGTCAGAACTCAGAAGAGCTCACATCAAAGGAATTAAATTATATAACACATTTTGACTGCAAATCGGGCAATTTCTATGGCTTACCCAAAATTCATAAAAGTAAGGAGATCATAAGACATTGTGAAAGTGCTAAAAGCAGCTATGTTGAGATGGAACACCCGGGATATTTGAAACTCCGACCTATAATTGCAGGCCCAGCGTGTGCTACACATAGACTCAGTAATTTCATTGATATTTTATTAAAACCAATCTCATCAAATGTTAAAAGTTTTACCCGTGACACCATGCATTTCCTTTCCTCTTTACCACAACACGTTAATGAAACAAGCAAACTTGTAACTTTTGATGTAAAAAGTTTGTATTAAAATATCCCACATAGCCTAGGAATTAAAGCATTGTATTATTGGTTAAACCGTTGTGAAGAACACATACCTGAGCGAATTTCAAAATCATTCATTTTGGAAAGCGTTGAATTCATCTTAAAAAACAATATTTTCTTTTTTGACGATAAGTTCTATAAACAGATTAAAGGAACAGCCATGGGAACCAAAATGGTGCCGACTTATGCGACGCTTGTGTTAGGATATCTGGAGGAAAGGTTCAAGCATAGAATCAGCCAAATTCTTGGAGAGGATGTTGCCCATTATTTCATGGAAAATTGGAAAGGATTTCTAGACGACTGCTTCATAATTTGGCCATTTTCTGAGGAGAAACTAAATACATTTTACGAACTATTAAATAGCATGGACGAAAATCTTGTTTTCACTATGGAGGCAGATGAAACTAAAACAGCTTTCTTAGACACAATGGTCATCAAATCGGGGCGGAAATTGGACACAGATATCTTCTACAAACCTACAGATACGAAACAATATTTAAACTTCAAATCTTGTCATCCGAGCCACACCAAAAGAAGTCTTCCAGATAACCTGGCACGAAGAATATGTACAATAGTTTCAAACCAGGACACCCGCAATCAAAGACTGAATGAACTTAGGATGTTTTTACTATTACGGGAATATCCAAAATCTCTTGTTGAAGACGGAATAAATAAAGCTTTACAGCTTAACAGAGAATATCTTTTGACAGGAACGATGAAACAAACCAATGAGGAAAAAGTAATTGCTTTTGTATCTACTTATAATCCGTTGAACCCAAATGTGTTCCAGAACATGAAAACAAATATGTGCATCTTAGAACAAGATGAAAAACTTAAATCAATGCTGAAATCTAGAAAAATAATGAATAGCAAAAGACAAAATCAGAATCTTAAAAAGATACTAACAAAAGCTAAATTTATTTTAAAGAAACAGAATTTATCAAATCCTACTGTGTCTAGATGCAACAGAGGTAACCGTGGAACGTGTAGACATATTGTTGAAGGACACTGTAACTTTCACGAGACACGGAGAATTATATGTAGAACAGAATTTTGACTGCTCTTGCAAAAACATAATATATGTCATAACATGCACAGGGTGTAATGAACAGTATATTGGTCAATCAGAAAATTTAAGAGCCCGGGTTTGTGTCCACAAACAACAAATAAAGTGTCCTGAAACCCGATGTATCCCACTGAGTGAACATCTAGATGTCTGTGCGAAGGGAAACGATGTTAAATTTACAATATTTCCTTTTTATCAAGTTCAAAATTCGGACAAAGTAAAACGAATTTTAAAAGAACACTACTTCATAGACAAGTTCAAACCAATGTTAAACCATTGCAAGCTGTGACCTTGTCGCTCTAGAATGTTGTCCCTATTGTGACGTCACAATATATATGTAATGACGTCATACTGTAACCGCTACAATCTCCCTGAAGAGTAAAGAACGAAACATGTTGGAGAAAAAGGCATTCTGTTTTTATTTATCTATGTAATATTTATGACTGAACACCTGTACTATTTTGGACATTTTGTGCGTATATATATATAAAGAAAGTGATGAGAATACCGAGCGTACAGTAGTACATATATAAGAAGAAGTTTCTGAAATAATCACACGACACGGATCTTCTCCAACATGTTTCACTTTTATCTTCAGGGAGAAGTGATTACAGTTAAACGGATTATGTTATGACGTCACTTTGTCATGACGTCACAATGCAACTGAATACAAATGTTGTGACGCGGCGTTGCCATGACGTCACATTGGCGGCTTTAACCCCCTGGCTGCCGAGTTTTTTTTCAGGCGCACATTTTCATACGGTTTGAAAAGTGATCGTTGTGCGAGAATTGCGCTCGCGTGGTCCTGGATCTACGTACGGCTATAAAATTAAACAGAAATGTAGAATATTAAATTTCCTATCCGTTGGTATAAATATAAGTGCAACTACCTCGGCGGTTTGAGAAATAGACACTGCTAAATGTTGTCCAATTTTTTTTATGCGTTAAAAAACAGTAATTTTATCCGCTTTTTATCGCGCACCGATAAAAGCACTGTGCTACGAATTTTTTAATGTGGCATCTTTACGGAAAGTGTTAGCGAAGAAAATACAGCCTGATATCTGAACGACATAAGTGTATATGAATTGGGTTTATGTGCTTGTGCATAACGTTATACGCTCAACATTAAAAATGACTCGCAATAAATGTCAAAAATGGATTTTCTTCTATGACGTCAAACGACGACAGAGAGGTCATACACATATAATGATAAGGGGGCATAACTCCGTTATGCGTAACACTAGGTCAATGTAACTCAGATCATTTGGAGAGAATTTGTTGTGGATACGGACGCTATATTTTCGTTATTTTGTGTTCATGGTGAACCAAACTATCCCAATTCAAAGTTCCCCAATGTGAGCGGATGCAGTTTGGTAGTTTCACAATTTACAAGAAAAATGACAACGTATTACATGTGAAAGCACGTAATAGCGATTTGGATGGCCCTATCCGATATATAAGTTAGTTCTTAGATTCCCATATTGTCCTGTTTGTGTAGATGTATTTTGACTAATTTTGCATCGTTATTACCAGAGTACTAGCCATATCTTCAAATGTAATGCAATTGCTGAAATTAATACACCATTTTAGTTGACGTCATTGCTTGTTTTATGCATTTTGCGACGTCGGAAAAAGACGACACTGGTATGCTGTTTAGTACATATCTCACCTAATTTCCTTTAATTGTGTGAAAGGTCTCGGCTTCTATGTCAGAATTTAAGACTCTGTAGACAAAACATAAAATGACTGATTTTTCCATTTAAATAGTGTCCTGAATATATCAACAATTAGACAGTTTGACTGTGTATCTTTTTGTGAGAAACATGCGCACCTGTTTGGCATCAATTTAACGTAAATGAAAAATAACATTTCACAACACCCGAATATTTTGTTTAGGATAAGAATTTTCTTTGTTTATGATTATGTAGCTATTTCTCTTCATAAGTATGCAATGGAAGATGCAAAAAGATAGCTTTTTATATATGGAACTAGTACGTACTATATATTAGAATATGGATGTAAGATTTGTCCAAATTAAGACATGACATGGTTTATATATTTTTAAACAATTTTCGTATAAATATAGTTAGAGTTTGATATCCTGTCATCACAATATTTTTAAATCGAATATGAATTGATTATATTATCGAAAACAATGATAGTGAATCATACAACGTTTCCAACAAACGCGCACCTGGCCAATCAATTTACATCATTGTTTCTCTATAAACCGACACACAAATGTGCAAAAACAAGACAATTCCTTTAAATATGTGTGCATATACATTTCATACCATATATAATCATCATTTTCATTAATATTATCAGTTTTACTTATAAGGTTGAATTAAATCGCCGTTCATTAACCTGTTCATGTGAAACTGCAATATTAGTCCAAATGCATTGAATATTGTACATCATCGGAACTAACGCAATTGCAGTTATGGCTACGTTTGATCTTCTAACACTTGTGTAAAGGTTTAGAATATGGTGTTTTGCACTAAATATGTCAATTTCCTATGTAAATATGATTCAAACAATCAAAAACTTTCAAAGAATAAAACACCGTAAACCCTATACGCACGTATGATATGATATTGAACAAGGCTAAATGTGGATACTGAAGTCAGTTTCATGAAAAAGCATCTGAACTATACGCAAAATATACACCATAATACTGTCAGTGTAATCGGGAGGATTGGGCGATTGTGTTTACTCTTGTTCAACCGACCTTCACCTCAAAGAAATTGCCTAATATGTACAACAATGTTGACGTATGACATCACTACCGCTGACCGATTTCTTACAAAATGGCGGCTTTGCTAACAAGGGTACACAGGATTTTGCGAGGACCCTTCCATTGATTCAGGGATCGTTTGTCCATAAATATGAGATGTAAGTAATCAGAATGATTCTGACTATCTGTGTATTGTTATATGTTTTTATCGTTTTCACTAAAAGTAAGAGAAAAAGACAGAAATCCAGATAATTACCGTTGTCGTTCTGCGTGATTTTCCGTCAGTCATGGCGTCACGCTGCACGGAAACTTTGACAATTTCTTATGAATTATCAAATCATTGCATTGTATCTATTTATAATTTCCTATTTCTTGCTACGATACCCTTTCCATGCATATTCCAAGTTGTATTGAGCCATTGCAAGCAATGAATAGACGGATGAATGTTGGAAAATTTCAGAAAATGCTACACTGTGTAAAATAGATTTTTGTCTTTGTTTACATTTCGAACCAGCGCAGTCTTTCGAGCACAGCGTTCGTTTTCACACCAAATATGTTTCGTCTCATTTTATCTAGACAGTTGGCATTGGTGACAAAGACCACTTGCAGTTTGAGTCTAAAATGTATGGGGAGTTTATTGATGCATTTTTCGAAGCTGAATATGAAATATACGTGATGTAATATGCGTCTCAATACCGGCCTTCGCGAAACGTGATTTTGTAAACACTATCCAATATGGCGGAAAGCGCTCTACGGCGTTCGTGTAAGTGCATTTTCGAAAACATCCCAACCGATTCTAGATTCATCGGCAACGTTTCAGAATTTTAATTAGCGATTTCATGTAAAACTGATATCAGTGATCATGAATATGTTATTTTTGAAATTCAATACTCCCAGTAATTATCCGGTTTTCACATTTCAAAACATACAGCAAATAACGCTGTGAATCGCGATTTCGTACTGTGTCAAAAATGGCGACATTTTCGATGAAGCCTATTTTGAAAGGTCATTTTCAGCACTTGAACTTTGTCTAAAATAATAGTGGATGGTATCAAGAAACAGGAAATTTCCCGAAGAATTCGAAACTGTGAAGTGTATTTGTGTGCGTGGGATATTTTGATTTTTATTGGACTTGAAATTGAGGGTTGAAGGGGAAGGACATATATGTCGTTGTGGCATCCAGGGGGTAACCCCCTTGATGCCGAGTTTATTTTCAGGCGCACATTTTCATACGGTTTGAAAAGTGAACGTTGTGCGAAAATTGCGCTCGCTTGGTCCTGGATCTACGTACGGCTATAAAATTAAACAGAAATGTAGAATATTAAATTTCCTATCCGTTGGTATAAATATAAGTGCAACTACCTCGGCGGTTTGAGAAATAGACACTGCTAAATGTTGTCCAAAGTTTGTTATGCGTTTAAAAAAACAGTAAATTTATCCGCTTTTTATTGCGCACCGATAAAAGCACTGTGCTACGAATATTTTAATGTGGCATCTTTACGGAAAGTGTGAGCGAAGAAAATACAGCCTGATATCTGAACGACATAAGTGTATATGAATTGGGTTTATGTGCTTGTGCATAACGTTATACGCTCAACATTAAAAATGACTCGCAATACATGTCAAAAATGGATTTTCTTCTATGACGTCAAACGACGACAGAGAGGTCATACACATATAATGATAAGGGGGCATAACTCCGTTATGCGTAACACTAGGTCAATGTAACTCAGATCACTTGGAGAGAATTTGTTGTGGATACGGACGCTATATTTTCGTTATTTTATGTTCATGGTGAACCTCACTATTCCAATTCAAAGTTCCCCAATGTGAGCGGATGCAGTTTGGTAGTTTAACAATTTACAAGAAAAATGACAACGTATTACATGTGAAAGCACGTAATAGCGATTTGGATGGCCCTATCCGATATAT
Source organism: Haliotis rubra (assembly GCF_003918875.1). Classification (NCBI taxonomy): domain Eukaryota; kingdom Metazoa; phylum Mollusca; class Gastropoda; order Lepetellida; family Haliotidae; genus Haliotis; species Haliotis rubra. The sequence continues at coordinate 3,371,773 of NW_025765447.1, forward strand.
AAGTTAGTTCTTAGATTCCCATATTGTCCTGTTTGTGTAGATGTATTTTGACTAATTTTGCATCGTTATTACCAGAGTACTAGCCATATCTTCAAATGTAATGAAATTGCTGAAAATAATACAACATTTTAGTTGACGTCATTGCTTGTTTTATGCATTTTGCGACGTCGGAAAAAGACGACATTGGTATGCTGATTAGTATATATCTCACCTAATTTCCATTAATTGTGTGAAAGGTCTCGGCTTCTATGTCAGAATTTAACACTCTTTAGACAAAACATAAAATGACTGATTTTTCCATTTAAATAGTGTCCTGAATATATCAACAATTAGACAGTTTGACTGTGTATCTTATTGTGAGCAACACGCGCACCTGTTTGGCATCAATTTAACGTAAATGAAAAATAACATTTCACAACACCCGAATATTTTGTTTAGGATAAGAATTTTCTTTGTTTATGATTATGTAGCTATTTCTCTTCATAAGTATGCAATGGAAGATGCAAAAGATAGCTTTTATATATGGAACCTATATATTAGAATATGGATGTAAGATTTGTCCAAATTAAGACATGACATGGTTTATATATTTTTAAACAATTTTCGTATAAATATAGTTAGAGTTTGATATCCTGTCATCACAATATTTTTAAATCGAATATGAATTGATTATATTATCGAAAACAATGATAGTGAATCATACAACGTTTCCAACAAACGCGCACCTGGCCAATCAATATACATCATTGTTTTTCTCTATAAAACGACACAAAAATATGCAAGTGAACAAGACAATTCCTTTAAATATGTGTGCATATACATTTCATACCATATATAAATCATTTTCATTAATATTATCAGTTTTACTTATAAGGTTGAATTAAATCGCCGTTCATTAACCTGTTCATGAAACTGCAATATTAGTCCAAATGCATTGAATATTGTACATCATCGGAACTAAAGCAATTGCAGTTATGGCTACGTTTGATCTTCTAACACTTGTGTAAAGGTTTAGAATATGGTGTTTTGCACTCTAAATATGTCAATTTCCTATGTAAAATATGATTCAAACAATCAAAAACTTTCAAAGAATAAAACACCGTAAACCCTATATGCACGTATGATATGATATTGAACAAGGCTAAATGTAGATACTGAAGTCAGTTTCATGAAAAAAGTATCTGAACTATACGCAAAATATACATCATAATACTGACAGTGTAATCGGAAGGATTGGGCGATTGTGTTTACTCTTGTTCAACCGATCTTCACCTCAAAGAAATTGCCTAATATGTACAACAATGTTGACGTATGACATCACTACCGCTGACCGATTTCTTACAAAATGGCGGCTTTGCTGACAAAGGATACACAGGATTTTGCGAGGACCCTTCCATTGATTCAGTGATCGTTTGTACATAAATATGACATGTAAGTAATCAGAATGATTCTGACTATCTGTGTATTGTCATATATTTTTATCGTTTTCACTGTAAAAGTAAGAGAAGAAGCCAGAAATGCTGATAATTACAACTTGTCGTTCTGCGTGATTTTGCGTCAGTCATGGCGTCACGCTGCACGGAAACTTTGACAATTTCTTATGAATTATCAAATCATTGCATTGTATCTATTTATAATTTCCTATTTCTTACTACGATACTCTTTCCATGCATATTCCAAAGGTATTGAGCCATTGCAAGCTATGAATAGAAGGATGAATGTTGAAAAATTTCAGAAAATGCTACGCAGTGTGTAAAATCGGAATTTGTCGTTGTTTACATTTCGAACCAGGGCAGTCTTTTCGAGCACAGCGTTCGTTTTCACACCCAATATGTTTCGTCTTATTTTATCTAGACAGTTGGTATTGGTGACAAAGACCAGTTGCAATTTGATTCTACCCTGGCTGCCGAGTTTTTCAGGCGCACATTTTCATACGGTTTGAAAAGTGATCGTTGTGCGAGAATTGCGCTCGCGTGGTCCTGGATCTACGTACGGCTATAAAATTACACAGAAATGTAGAATATTAAATTTCCTATCCGTTGGTATAAATATAAGTGCAACTACCTCGGCGGTTTGAGAAATAGACACTGCTAAATGTTGTCCAATTTTTTTTATGCGTTAAAAAACAGTAATTTTATCCGCTTTTTATCGCGCACCGATAAAAGCACTGTGCTACGAATTTTTTAATGTGGCATCTTTACGGAAAGTGTTAGCGAAGAAAATACAGCTTGATATCTGAACGACATAAGTGTATATGAATTGGGTTTATGTGCTTGTGCATAACGTTATACGCTCAACATTAAAATGACTCGCAATAAATGTCAAAATGGATTTTCTTCTATGACGTCAAACGACGACAGACAGAGGTCATACACATATAATGATAAGGGGGCATAACTCCGTTATGCGTAACACTAGGTCCATGTAACTCAGATCACTTGGAGAGAATTTGTTGTGGATACGGACGCTATATTTTCGTTATTTTATGTTCATGGTGAACCAAACTATCCCAATTCAAAGTTCCCCAATGTGAGCGGATGCAGTTTGGTAGTTTCACAATTTACAAGAAAAATGACAACGTATTACATGTGAAAGCACGTAATAGCGATTTGGATGGCCCTATCCGATATATAAGTTAGTTCTTAGATTCCCATATTGTCCTGTTTGTGTAGATGTATTTTGACTAATTTTGCATCGTTATTACCAGAGTACTAGCCATATCTTCAAATGTAATGAAATTGCTGAAAATAATACACCATTTTAGTTGACGTCATTGCTTGTTTTATGCATTTTGCGACGTCGGAAAAAGACGACACTGGTATGCTGTTTAGTACATATCTCACCTAATTTCCTTTAATTGTGTGAAAGGTCTCGGCTTCTATGTCAGAATTTAAGACTCTTTAGACAAAACATAAAATGACTGATTTTTCCATTTAAATAGTGTCCTGAATATATCAACAATTAGACAGTTTGACTGTGTATCTTTTTGTGAGAAACACGCGCACCTGTTTGGCATCAATTTAACGTAAATGAAAAATAACATTTCACAACACCCGAATATTTTGTTTAGGATAAGAATTTTCTTTGTTTATGATTATGTAGCTATTTCTCTTCATAAGTATGCAATGGAAGATGCAAAAAGATAGCTTTTATATATGGAACTAGTACGTACTATATATTAGAATATGGATGTAAGATTTGTCCAAATTAAGACATGACATGGTTTATATATTTTTAAACAATTTTCGTATAAATATAGTTAGAGTTTGATATCCTGTCATCACAATATTTTTAAATCGAATATGAATTGATTATATTATCGAAAACAATGATAGTGAATCATAAAACGTTTCCGACAAACGCGCACCTGGCCAATCAATTTACATCATTGTTTTCTCTATAAACCGACACACAAATGTGCAAAAAAACAAGACAATTCCTTTAAATATGTGTGCATATACATTTCATACCATATATAAATCATTTTCATTAATATTATCAGTTTTACTTATAAGGTTGAATTAAATCGCCGTTCATTAACCTGTTCATGTGAAACTGCAATATTAGTCCAAATGCATTGAATATTGTACATCATCGGAACTAACGCAATTGCAGTTATGGCTACGTTTGATCTTCTAACACTTGTGTAAAGGTTTAGAATATGGTGTATTGCACTAAATATGTCAATTTCCTATGTAAATATGATTCAAACAATCAAAAACTTTCAAAGAATAAAACACCGTAAACCCTATACGCACGTATGATATGATATTGAACAAGGCTAAATGTGGATACTGAAGTCAGTTTCATGAAAAAGTATCTGAACTATACGCAAAATATACACCATAATACTGACAGTGTAATCGGAAGGATTGGGCGATTGTGTTTACTCTTGTTCAACCGACCTTCACCTCAAAGAAATTGCCTAATATGTACAACAATGTTGACGTATGACATCACTACCGCTGACCGATTTCTTACAAAATGGCGGCTTTGCTGACAAGGGTACACAGGATTTTGCGAGGACCCTTCCATTGATTCAGGGATCGTTTGTCCATAAATATGAGATGTAAGTAATCAGAATGATTCTGACTATCTGTGTATTGTTATATGTTTTTATCGTTTTCACTAAAAGTAAGAGAAAAAGACAGAAATCCAGATAATTACCGTTGTCGTTCTGCGTGATTTTCCGTCAGTCATGGCGTCACGCTGCACGGAAACTTTGACAATTTCTTATGAATTATCAAATCATTGCATTGTATCTATTTATAATTTCCTATTTCTTGCTACGATACTCTTTCCATGCATATTCCAAAGGTATTGAGCCATTGCAAGCAATGAATAGACGGATGAATGTTGGAAAATTTCAGAAAATGCTACACAGTGTAAAATAGGTTTTTGTCTTTGTTTACATTTCGAACCAGCGCAGTCTTTCGAGCACAGCGTTCGTTTTCACACCAAATATGTTTCGTCTCATTTTATCTAGACAGTTGGCATTGGTGACAAAGACCACTTGCAGTTTGAGTCTAAAATGTATGGGGAGTTTATTGATGCATTTTTCGAAGCTGAATATGAAATATACGTGATGTAATATGCGTCTCAATACCGGCCTTCGCGAAACGTGATTTTGTAAACACTATCAATATGGCGGAAAGCGCTCTACGGCGTTCGTGTAAGTGCATTTTCGAAAACATCCCAACCGATTCTAGATTCATCGGCAACGTTTCAGAATTTTACTTAGCGATTTCATGTAAAACTGATATGAGTGATCATGAATATGTTATTTTGAAATTCAATACTCCCAGTAATTATCCGGTTTTCACATTTCAAAACATACAGCAAATAACGCTGTGAATCGCGATTTCGTACTGTGTCAAAAATGGCGACATTTTCGATGAAGCCTATTTTGAAGGTCATTTTCAGCACTTGAGCTTTGTCTAAAATAATAGTGGATGGTATCAAGAAACAGGAAATTTCCCGAAGAATTCGAAACTGTGAAGTGTATTTGTGTGCGTGGGATATTTTGATTTTTATTGGACTTGAAATTGAGGGTTGAAGGGAAGGACATATATGTCCCTGTGGCATCAGGGGTATGTAACTCAGATCACTTGGAGAGAATTTGTTGTGGATACGGACGCTATATTTTCGTTATTTTATGTTCATGGTGAACCTCACTATTCCAATTCAAAGTTCCCCAATGTGAGCGGATGCAGTTTGGTAGTTTAACAATTTACAAGAAAAATGACAACGTATTACATGTGAAAGCACGTAATAGCGATTTGGATGGCCCTATCCGATATATAAGTTAGTTCTTAGATTCCCATATTGTCCTGTTTGTGTAGATGTAATTTGACTAAGTTTGCATCGTTATTACCAGAATACTAGCCATATCTTCAAATGTAATGAAATTGCTGAAAATAATACAACATTTTAGTTGACGTCATTGCTTGTTTTATGCATTTTGCGACGTCGGAAAAAGACGACATTGGTATGCTGATAAGTATACATCTCCCCTAATTTCCATTAATTGTATAAAAGGTAACTTGTTTGAGTGGCATTTTAGAAGTTGAGACGTACAATATAGAACAAGTTTTATGGATAACAACTTCTTTATTTCGTGAGTGCGACGTATCGATACAGATTCTTGTACCGTTGTCAAGCAAGAGTGATACATGAAGTGTAGGAGCTGCATATATATACTGTATATAACAATGAGACAACATAATAGACAAAGGAAACAACATAATTGCCATGATTGGCTAAGCAGTAAGCTGAAGAAGCCAGTGAGTACACAAAGGATAGTGAATGGAAGCCAGAGATGTAGTTACAATGAGATGTTTGAACAATAGATGCGATGTTTATACAATAGATTGGGCTTGGTGGAGGAGTGGATCATAAGCTGATGGAATGAAGTATCCTTGGTCGCGGTTGATGGTGGGCTTGTGGCGTTTGATGTGAATGGCTTCTGTGAGCTTGCGTTTAGTGAAGTCCGTTTGGTTGTTGGCGAGAATGGTGATGTCGGACCACTCTATTTGATGATTGGGGTTAGCTTTGATGTGGTCAGAGATAGCTGACTTGGTGTCGGAATTAGCAACAGAGGTGCGATGTTCTTTGACTCGGGTGTTGATGGGTCGGGATGTTTCACCTATGTAGCATTGTCCACAATCACAGTTTATTTTGTAAATAACACATTTCGGGTTGTTGTTGTTGACGGTGGGTTGTTTTCTTCCGTTGGCATGGAGGAGGTTGTTGAGGCTGGAGGACGCTCCTCGCCCATCTCAACAGCCAACATCCCCGCATCAAATTCACCATCGAAACAGAGCAGAACAACCAACTACCTTTCCTTGATGTCCTTGTGTCCCGCACCTCCAGCAACCAACTCCAGACCTCCGTGTACAGAAAACCTACTCATACGGATCAATACATCCACTACAACTCCAACCACCCCCCTAAAGTCAAGACCGGCGTCATCTCTACATTGACCAGAAGAGCCAAAAACATCTGCTCTACAAACCTACAGGAAGAAATTGAACACCTGAGGAAAGTCTTTGTAGAACGCAACCACTACCCACCTGAAATAGTCAACAGAACCATCGAAGCAACGCTTTCACCTCCTGCCAAAGATCTAAACCAGAATCAGCCCCATCAAGATATCCATTCCCTACATTGGCAAACCATCACACCAAATCAGCCGACTCCTGAAACAACAGGCAGGCATAGACACAACCTTCTCAGCGTCCTCCAGCCTCAACAACCTCCTCCATGCCAACGGAAGAAAACAACCCACCGTCAACAACAACAACCCGAAATGTGTTATTTACAAAATAAACTGTGATTGTGGACAATGCTACATAGGTGAAACATCCCGACCCATCAACACCCGAGTCAAAGAACATCGCACCTCTGTTGCTAATTCCGACACCAAGTCAGCTATCTCTGACCACATCAAAGCTAACCCCAATCATCAAATAGAGTGGTCCGACATCACCATTCTCGCCAACAACCAAACGGACTTCACTAAACGCAAGCTCACAGAAGCCATTCACATCAAACGCCACAAGCCCACCATCAACCGCGACCAAGGATACTTCATTCAATCAGCTTATGATCCACTCCTCCACCAAGCCCAATCTATTGTATAAACATCGCATCTATTGTTCAAACATCTCATTGTAACTACATCTCTGGCTTCCATTCACTATCCTTTGTGTACTCACTGGCTTCTTCAGCTTACTGCTTAGCCAATCATGGCAATTATGTTGTTTCCTTTGTCTATTATGTTGTCTCATTGTTATATACAGTATATATATGCAGCTCCTACACTTCATGTATCACTCTTGCTTGACAACGGTACAAGAATCTGTATCGAAACGTCGCACTCACGAAATAAAGAAGTTGTTATCCATAAAACTTGTTCTATATTGTATAAAAGGTCTCGGCTTCTAAGTCAGAATTTAACACTCTTTAGACAAAACATAAAATGACTGATTTTTCCATTTAAATAGTGTCCTGAATATATCAACAATTAGACGGTTTGACAGCGTATCTTATTGTGAACAACACGCGCACCTGTTTTGCATCAATGTAACGTAAATAAAAATAATATTTCACAACACCCGAATATTTTGTTTGGGATAAGAATTTTGTTTGTTTATGATTATGTAGCTATTTCTCTTCATACGTATGCAATGAAAGATGCAAAAAGATAGCTTTTTATATATGGAACTATATATTAGAATATGGATGTAAGATTTGTCCGAATTAACACATGAGATGGCATATATATTTTTCAACAATTTTCCTATAAATGTAGTTAGAGTTTGATATCCTGTCATCACAATATTTTTTAATCGAATATGAATTGATTATATTATCGAAAACAATGATAGAGAATCATAAAACGATTCCAACAAACGCGCACCTGGCCGATCAATAATGCATCATTCTTTTGTCTATAAAACGACACGAAATTATGCAATGAACAAGACAATTCCTTTAAATATGTGTGCATATACATTTCATACCATATATAAATCATTTTCATTAATATTATCAGTTTTACATATAAGGTTGAATTAAATCACCGTTCATTAACCTGTTCATATGCAATATTAGTCCAAATAAATTGAATATTGTACATCATAGGAACTAAACTAGTTGCAGTTATGGCTAAGTTTGATCTTCTAACACTTGTGTAAAGGTTTAGAATATGGTGTATTGCACTAAATATGTCAATTTCTTATGTAAATATGATTCAAACAATCAAAAACGTTCAAAGAATAAAACACAGTAAACCCTATATGCACGTATGATATGATATTGAACAAGGCTAAATGTAGATACTGAAGTCAGTTTCATGAAAAAGTATCTGAACTATCCGCAAAATATACACTATAATACTGACAGTGTAATCGGAAGGATTGGGCGATTGTGTTTACTCTTGTTCAACCGACCTTCACCTCAAAGAAATTGCCTAATATGTAGAACAATGTTGACGTATGACATCACTACCGCTGACCGATTTCTAACAAAATGGCGGCTTTGCTGACAAGGGTACACAGGATTTTGCGAGGACCCTTCCATTGATTCAGGGATCGTTTGTACATAAATATGAGATGTAAGTAATCAGAATGATTCTGACTATCTGTGTATTGTTATATGTTTTTATCGTTTTCACTATAAGTAAGAGAAAAAGACAGAAATGCAGATAATTACCGTTGTCGCTCTGCGTGATTTTCCGTCAGTCATTGCGTCACGCTGCACGGAAACTTTGACAATTTCTTATGAATTATCAAATCATTGCATTGTATCTATTTATAATTTCCTATTGCTTGCTACGATACTCTTTCCACACATATTCCGAATGTATTGAGCCATTGCAAGGAATGAATAGACGGATGAATGTTGAAAAAATTCAGAAAATGCTACGCAGTGTAAAATCGGAATTTGGCTTTGTTTACATTTCAGACAAGCGCAGTCTTTCAAGCACAGCGTTCGTTTTCACACCCAATATGTTTTCGTCTCATTTTATCTAGACAGTTGGTATTGGTGACACAGACCAGTTGCAGTTTGATTCTAAAATGTATGGGGAATTCAGCGATGCATTTTTCGAAGCTGAATATGAAATATACGTGATGTAATAGGCGTCTCAATACCGGCCTTCGCGAAGCGTGATTTTGTAAACACTATCCAATATGGCGGAAATCGCTCTACGGCGTTCGTGTAAGTGCATTTTCGAAAACATCCCAACCGATTCTAGGTTCATCGGCACATTTCAGAATTATAATTAGCGATTTCATGTAAAACTGATATCAGTGATCATGAATATGTTATTTTTGAAATTCAATACTCCCAGTAATTATCCGATTTTCACATTTCAAAACATACAGCAAATAACGCTGTGAATCGCGATTTCGTACTGTGTCAAAAAATGGCGACATTTTCGATGAAGCCTATTTTGAAAGGTCAGCCCTTGAGCTTTGTCTAAAATAATAGTGGATGGTATCAAGAAACAGGAAATTTCCCGCAGAATTCGAAACTGTGAAGTGTATTTGTGTGCGTGGGATATTTTGATTTTTATTGGACTTGAAATTGAGGGTTGAAGGGGAAGGACATATATGTCCCTGTGGCAGTACTAGTAGCACAATGAAAACAAGTATAATTCAGACACATTGCGTTACCTATTTAACGATGGACACAATTCTTTAATGAAAAAGTTTTCTTTAGCTTTACGCTGCATGGCGTCAGCAGTATTCATTTTATAGAAAGGGAATATTTTAAATTTTATTTCCTTTCCTGCTGCGCATTTGTCGATGTGAGCGCTTAAGGGGATGCACCTTGTTTTGGGGTCCTTAATCTGTTGTTTATGGACGCGCATTCTGTCCCTCAAGCACTCCGTTTGTCCGTTTGTATTCTTCATGACACCCTTGGCATATAATAACATAAATAATATGTTTTGCGGAGCAGTCCATGTTAGAGCGTACATGAAATAATTGTTTCCTGTCAAATGCGCAGCAGGAAAGGAAATAAAATTTAAACGTTTAGTGAAGTCCGTTTGGTTGTTGGCGAGAATGGTGATGTCGGACCACTCTATTTGATGATTGGGGTTAGCTTTGATGTGGTCAGAGATAGCTGACTTGGTGTCGGAATTAGCAACAGAGGTGCGATGTTCTTTGACTCGGGTGTTGATGGGTCGGGATGTTTCACCTATGTAGCATTGTCCACAATCACAGTTTATTTTGTAAATAACACATTTCGGGTTGTTGTTGTTGACGGTGGGTTGTTTTCTTCCGTTGGCATGGAGGAGGTTGTTGAGGCTGGAGGACGCTCCTCGCCCATCTCAACAGCCAACATCCCCCGCATCAAATTCACCATCGAAACAGAGCAGAACAACCAACTACCTTTCCTTGATGTCCTTGTGTCCCGCACCTCCAGCAACCAACTCCAGACCTCCGTGTACAGAAAACCTACTCATACGGATCAATACATCCACTACAACTCCAACCACCCCCCTAAAGTCAAGACCGGCGTCATCTCTACATTGACCAGAAGAGCCAAAAACATCTGCTCTACAAACCTACAGGAAGAAATTGAACACCTGAGGAAAGTCTTTGTAGAACGCAACCACTACCCACCTGAAATAGTCAACAGAACCATCGAAGCAACGCTTTCACCTCCTGCCAAAAGATCTAAACCAGAATCAGCCCCCATCAAGATATCCATTCCCTACATTGGCAAACCATCACACCAAATCAGCCGACTCCTGAAACAACAGGCAGGCATAGACACAACCTTCTCAGCGTCCTCCAGCCTCAACAACCTCCTCCATGCCAACGGAAGAAAACAACCCACCGTCAACAACAACAACCCGAAATGTGTTATGTAAAGGTCAATGTAACTCAGATCATTTGGAGAGAATGTGTTGTGGATACGGACGCTATATTTTCGTTATTTTATATTCATGGTGAACCTCACTATTCCAATTCAAAGTTCCCCAATGTGAACGGATGCGCTTTGGTAGTTTCACAATTTATAAGAAAAGATGACAACGTATTACATGTGAAAGCACGTAATAGCGATTTGGATGGCCCTATCCGATATATAAGTTAGTTCTTAGATTCCCATATTCTCCTGTTTGTGTAGATGTAATTTGACTAATTTTGCATCGTTATTACCAGAGTACTAGCCATATCTTCAAATGTAACGAAATTGCTGAAAATAATACAACATTTTAGTTGACGTCATCGCTTGTTTTATGCATTTTGCGACGTTGGAAAACGACGACACTGGTATGCTGATTAGCATATATCTCACTTAATTTCCATTCATTGTATAAAAGGTCTAGACTTCTATGTCAGAATTTAACACTCTTTAGACAAAACATAAAATGACTGATTTTTCCATTTAAATAGTGTCCTGAATATATCAACAATTAGACAGTTTGACAGCGTATCTTATTGTGACCAACACGCGCACCTGTTTGGCATCAATTTAACGTAAATAGAAATAATATTTCACAACACCCGAATATTTTGTTTGGGATAAGAATTTTGTTTGTTTATGATTATGAAGCTATTTCTCTTCATACGTATGCAATGAAAGATGCATAAAGATAGCTTTTTATATATGGAACTATATATTAGAATATGGATATAAGATTTGTCCGAATTAACACATGAGATGGTATATATATTTTTCAACAATTTTCCTATAAGTAGTTAGAGTTTGATATCCTGTCTTCACAATATTATTTAATCGAATATGAATTGAATATATTATCGAAAACAATGATAGAGAATCATAAAACGTTTCCAACAAACGCGCACCTTGCCGATCTATATGCATCATTCTTTTGTCTATAAAACGACACAAAATTATGCAATGAACAAGACAATTCCTTTAAATATGTGTGCATGTACATTTCATACCATATATAAATCATTGTCATGAATATTATCAGTTTTGCATATAAGGTTGAATTATATCACCGTTCATTAACCTGTTCATATGAAATTGCAATATTAGTCCAAATAAATTGAATATTGTACATCATAGGAACTAAAGTAATTGCAGTTATGGCTACGTTTGATCTTCTAACACTTGTGTAAAGGTTTAAAATATGGTGTATTGCAATAAATATGTCAATTTCTTATGTAAATATGATTCAAACAATCAAAAACTTTCAAAGAATAAAACACCGTAAACCCTATATGCATGTATGATATGATATTGAACAAGGCTAAATGTAGATACTGAAGTCAGTTTCCTGAAAAAGTATCCGAACTATCCGCAAAATATACATCATAATACTGACAGTGTAATCGGAAGGATATGGCAATTGTGTTTACTCTTGTTCAACCGACCTTCACCTCAAAGAAATTGCCTAATATGTACAACAATGTTGACGTATGACATCACTACCGCTGACCGATTTCTTACAAAATGGCGGCTTTGCTGACAAGGGTACACAGGATTTTGCGAGGACCCTTCCACTGATTCAGGGATCGTTTGTACATAAATATGAGATGTAAGTAATCAGAATGATTCTGACTATCTGTGTATTGTTATATGTTTTTATCGTTTTCACTATACGTAAGAGAAAAGGACAGAAATGCAGATAATTACCGTTGTCGTTCTGCGTGATTTGGCGTCAGTCATGGCGTCACGCTGCACGGAAACTTTGACAATTTCTTATGAATTATCAAATCATTGCATTGTATCTATTTATAATTTCCTATTTCTTGCTACGATACTCTTTCCATGTATATTCTAAAGGTATTGAGCCATTGCAAGCAATGAATAGACGGATGAATGTTGAAAAATTTCAGAAAATGCTGCGCAGTGTAAAATCGGAATTTGTCTTTGTTTACATTTCACACAAACGCAGTCTTTCAAGCACAGCGTTCGTTTTCACACCCAATATGTTTCGTCTCATTTTATCTAGACAGTTATTATTGGTGACACAGACCAGTTTCAAATTGATTCTAAAATGTATGGGGAATTCAGCGATGCATTTTTCGAAGCTGAATATGAAATATACGTGATGTAATAGGCGTCTCAATACCGGCCTTCGCGAAACGTGATTTTGTAAACACTATCCAATATGGCGGAAAGCGCTCTACGGTGTTCGTGTAAGTGCATTTTCGAAAACATCCCAACCGATTCTAGATTCATCGGCAACGTTTCAGAATTATAATTAGCGAAATCATGTAAAACTGATATCAGTGATCATAAATATGTTATTTTTGAAATTCAATACTCACAGTAATTATCCGATTTTCACATTGCAAAACATACAGCAAATAACGCTGTGAATCGCGATTTCATACTGTGTCAAAAATGTCGCCATTTTCGATGAAGCCTATTTTGTAAGGTCATTTTCAGCACTTGAGCTTTGTTTAAAATAATAGTGGATGGTATCAAGAAACAGGGAATTTCCCGCAGAATTCGAAACTGTGAAGTGTATTTGTGTGCGTGGGATATTTTGATTTTTATTCGACTTCAAATTGAGGGTTGAAGGGGAAGGACATATATGTCCCTGTGGCATCCAGGGGGTTAACTGTAATCACTTCTCCCTGAAGATAAAAGTGAAGAAGATCCGTGTCGTGTGATTATTTCAGAAACTTCTTATATATATATATTGTGCGTTTCTGTTACTGTCGCAAATATATCGCTATGTCAGTGTTGCTTACTACATACAGATAAATAAAGAAAACTGGCCTCTTTGCCTATTGTTTTAAATTAAATGCATAGTAATGATTATTTATGTTTTGATTTGACGTGAGTAGGTATATGTATCAATTTGTCTATCGATGCACCAAACTGGCATATAAACACCTGCAGTCAACAGAAATCTGCTTTGTGAGCTTCGCCATCTTGTTTTCAGAACCTGTTTCGTTTATAGTTTGGCATGAAATGCATGTGGACCCGGTTTTTTGTAAATATCTCTTCATCCAATGACCCAATCGATCTCAAACTGTGCAAGTGGATGTTTTGTCAGACAACCTATGGGAGCCAATGACCTGTAACAGCGGCAGTGTTGGATCATAAAGGTAAATGCACGTGCAGTTCATGATAGTTACCTGTGCACTGCACAGTGATAGACCGTTTGGATCATCCACATTGACTACTTCTAGCTGTCATCATGAAAGCTTATTCAGATGATGCTAAACGTTTAATTAGAAATGTGTTGAATTTTTTTAAAAAAGAGAGCAAACGTAGCAAACCGATTTATAAGGTGTCGGATTACATGAAACGTACAACTTTTGCTCTTGGCATGAAAAAGAACATCGTGCTAAAAATTGTGAAAAATAAACCAACAACCAATAAAGAATACCTTGTACAAAAAGGTAGGCATCCAAAGTTAGATTCTTTTGACTTCAGGGTCATCAGCATAGCTGACCTACATTGACGAACGTTGACCTTTATGACTCAACACTGCCGCTGTTACAGGTCATTGGCTCCCTCCCTCTGCAAGCAGTCTGCGGTCTGCTGTTTATTTTGTTGACAGTTACATAGACAGATTCTTTAATACAAATGCATAAAATCGGTGATTTACAATGTGATTAGGTTGTCTGACAAAACATCCACTTGCACAGTTTGAGATCGATTGGGTCATTGGATGAAGAGATATTTACCAAAACCGGGTCCACATGCATTTCATGCCAAACTATACCTGTGGCTGTTTCCGATATGGGAATACTTGTTCGGAGTTCCGATTTAGTAATTTAATAAAGAACACACATTTGAAGGTGAGCGATTGAGGAACAGACTGTATTACATGTTTGGAAATAATTTAAAATTCGTGACCAACTGGATAGATGTTTCCGACACTAGCAGGACGTTCCGTAGATCCCAGCAGCAACAGATAAGCATTTGATTATAAGTAAAATGTTGAGCGTATGATGGGATACTGTAACATCAGTTAGTATGTCTTCAGCAAGTACTAGTGTTGGGAATTGGTTAAAATCTCATAATTGATGATTGGTTCATTACCACCAATCAATCACCGAAAATAATTGGTTAGCGTCATTTATGAAATTTGTTAAAGCACAAAAAAATAAGGAAAAAAACGTACTTATCGGGGTTTTTTTGGGGCAAAAGTTCACATCTTTAATGGATGACTAGTATGCTAGGAACATACATTTCTTGGTGTCTTTAAGATAAATTCAATCATGACTTGGAACGAGCTTGTAGTGCTTATGAAATGTAACAGACAAAACCAACCTTATGAAACATATTGTTGATAAAAACAAGTGTTCCAGAATTGTTTGTGTTCGATTATGAGAAAACATGATCGATTGCTTGGTCGTTTAGTCACTGCGACCAATCTTCGATTATTTCAATTAATCGGACCACCACTAGCAAGTACACGTGAACTGTTTTGTATCGTTTATAGCATTAACATTGCACTACCGCAATGTGGAACAAAAATCGATACACGTCAAATCGGGTGCAACCTTTGCACACTGTTGAAACAGAGGTAACCGGTATTATGTACAAGTTAGCGAAGTATATCATTTAGAATGCACATAAACAACTGTAAATGTCACAACTATGGCATGTGTCAACATTTCACACATTATAAGACAACAAAAGACTGTTTAATTATATATTTTCAATGTTTCCTGGAATATCACACGACGGTAAGACAGTCAGGTTGAGAAAAGTTCGATGGCAGCCTTCGCCACAAATGAAAATATCCTCAGAAAAAGTTCAATGAAACCTCACAGGGTTACAAGTGTCTAAGTTCCTGTTGATTTAAATTTGAAAATATTTCTCAGCTTCTTCTTCAGTTTATTCGACATTCTCCTGTACATGTTCGTCACTTCTGCTTCCAATAATGGACTCTGGAATTAACGCGCACGAAAAACCCGTGCAGCGGAAGTGAGCCCTCATTGGCTTAACACGTAACTATGACATCACGAGACAAATCTAGCGAACACCTGCGTGAAATCTACAACGCTTCAAACTTGATTTGACATGTGTTGATGTAAACAGTCTAAAACTAAGAAGGTGACTTTCAGAGCGATCGGGACGGGGCGGCAGCCTAGTGGAAAAGTGTTGGCTCGTCACGCCTAAGGCCTGGGTTCGTTTCCCCCTATAGAGTCAATATGTTAAGCCCTTGCTCTGCATCCCTTGCAGCCAAATGGCTGAAATAGTGTTAAAAGGGGAGATAACCCTAGCCACTCGCGTACATACTATACATACATACATGAGTTGAGATTGATAATACGACGTGCCGTTGAGATTGACATCCAGTGATCGAGGGAAAAACAAAGTGCCTTTGAACAGCTGAGCTGGATATCGGCGCTATACAAATGTTAGTATGTATGTATGTAATGTATGTATGTGAGTGGCTAGGCTTTAGACAGTTCGCCCACCACGGCCCCCAAACTCACCAACCTAAGGAGCTCAAATCTTTTCCAAAGGATAAATAATCCCCACTTTGTGTAAATTTTACTTAAAACTGCTTACATGTAAGTTAGATATCGAGGCTTCGTCGACTTATCTTTGAATTACGTGATGCAACTTCTGCAAAATTTTAACGGTATACTTAAATGTTTTTGTGTCAGCATGGAAACTATTTTTCTATTCACTTACAATTAAAACCTGCTAAGAAATATTGTGCAACAAATGCTCTCTATTTAGTTGATGTGATAGACAATGTAATGCTGTCGGACAAATATCAGCAATTCCCGCTTCTATTCAGCAATGCATATATCAGTGTCAATTAATTCAAACACAGTTAAAAGTTTATCAATACATTCTATCGCCTTTAATTTATTATGAGACTTTAAACCTGGTTATTCGCGGTCCTACTTGTCACAAAGCGAAAGATATGGCTATCTTATGCCTATACAACGTGGGCCATACGAGCATCGTAGCACTACAAAAAAATTTTGTTTTGCTGCATCCGGGCCCTGGATTAAAATGCAAGGGAGATCGCGTCAAGACATGGGAGATAACTCCTTCCTCTATACGGTTTTGCTTGTTCAGCGAGAACTAGTATTTAGGTGTAACAGGAACAACAGGAACAGTGACAGGCGAACACTAGCATGTGCAGAAAACCCTTTAATTTGCAGTGTTGTTCAGGAGTGTATTATGCATGGAATGCGCCTTATATCACACAGTAACACCAGAAAGTCTCTCCTGTTTCGATTAACTTGTAAACTCTAAGGTGCACTTGAAATCACACGCCTTTACCAAATAAGAGTATGTAACACTTAGCAACATTGTATAGATGACGTCATACGATACAGTGACGTCATAAATTAAATAACTTTCTTGCATATACCTTACATGCTTTTGCAGTGTCCGACATGTGTGGTAAAGGTCCGGGTTAGAATATTGATCTTCAGTAACCCATGCTTGTCGTAATATAGGCGACTAACGGGATCGGGTGGTCAGGCTCGCTGACTTGGTTGACATATGTCATCGGTTCCCAATTGCGCAGATCGATACTCATGCTGTTGATCACTGGATTGTCTGGTCCAGACTCGATTATTTACAGACCGCCGCCATATAGCTGGAATATTGATGAGTGCGGCGTAAAACTAAACTCACTTTAAAGTGAGAGTAGTGTCATCTTAATTTGATAACCGTTTAAAATGTATGACCTCTATAAACCCATTCAAGCACAATATATTTGTGTTAGATACACTGGTCTCTAATATTTGTCTTTATATAAGGGCAGACTATACTGTTGTTTCGTTGATCTTAAAGCTACATTTGATTCCATCAATAGTTTGACGTATAAACATTGGACTGGCGATGTCAAAGGTGATTGTTTTAGATTAATTAGAAATATGTACACAAATGTTCAATCATGTATATTACTGCAATATGGCTACAGACAACTGTTTGGCTGTGTGAGCGGAATAAAACATTGTTGCCAACTATCACCACTGCTATTTTCATTGTATGTTAATGATATTCCTGAATTTCTTGGTGTTGATGAAGTTAAATGCATTGACCTTGATGTCTGTTGATTTTTCATGTTACTCTTCGCCGATGATATGTTACTGTTTGATAGCACTGTCCGAGGTTTACAGAAAAGAGTGAATAATCTACAAATATATTGTAAAAAGTGGTCTTTAGCCGTCAATATTAGTAAAACTAAATTTACGTTTTTCATGAAAGTTGGTAGACTAAAGAAATGCGAAAAACATTATTTTAATCATACCCAACTAGACATTGTGTCTTCTTACAAATAGTTGAGTGTTCATTTCTCATGCAGTAGGTCATGGCATATAACACAATTTTTTTGGTCATATCCAGAAAGTGGTAAATATTTTACGTTCCCAGTTTTCAAATTTCAGAAAATTAACATTATCTGTTCTTCTCAACATCTTTGCCCACAAAGTATTCCTAACTTTAGCTTGCGGCTCAGAAATATGGGGATTTCATCCCTCACTGGATGCAGACAGAGTATACATGTGTACAATAATTTCTTAAAGCAAATTCTTTTTCATGGTACAAATGCACCGAAGTTTATGGATGTTTATCTTTCAAATCTAGACAAAATATATAACAATTGTAAAATATTGGAGAAGGTTATTATACGAAAAGGATAATGGAATATTATACCACACATACCGTTATCAATATAAATTAGCAGAAGATGGTAGACAATGTTGAGCCCACAATGTAAAACAAATGTTAAATCAATATTGTTTTAGTTATGGTGGCACAATCAGGATGTAGGTTGTATAAATGAGTTCTTATTTGATTTGAAACAAAGGTATATATCAATAGATCAACAGGCATGGTTTGAATTAATATGTTCGTTTCCCAAACGTATTGTAATTCAATCTCTAAAGAAGGAATAATGTTGTGAAGAATATTTGTCAGTTGTGAATGTTACTTAATATAGCCCTTAATAAATTTAGGTGTTCAAAACACAGATTGATGATAGAGGAAGATAGAAAACTTCATATTGCTAAAGATCAACGATTTTGTCATAATTTGTTCCCTGTATTGAAACAGAGTACCATTTATGTTTAATATGTCCCTTTTGTCAGATTCGAGAAAATTGTTACCTGAATATTATATTGTAAATCCAACATATCCTACATTTTATCAGCTATTATCACCAGAAAACCCAGATGGTATTAATTGTCTAGCAAAGTATGTATTTCTTGCCATGAAAACAAAGAGAGAAGAAATAATCAGTTGCAATTGTAAAGAAGAATATGCGTGGCCCCCTCTATACATGGTGCATACATGTTGTACTACTTGTATAATGAACCGGTGGCCACCTTAGTGTAATAATCCTTACCTCCTTCTCAGTCGCTGCCGCAAATGTTAATTCCAGAGAACGCGAGAAATTGTAATAAGTACAACAAATGAGAATCAAGAGCACTATTGAGAAAATGTTGTCTTTATTAAGTTTGTTTTGTTTTTCTTTTGTTTTTCGTTTTCCTCGACCGACCTACCCATGTTCAGAATTTGATGCCCTAATGCTAATACGTCCCTTTTCAGAAATGTCTCCTGTTGATCATATTGGCGCTAAACGGTCAGATACTAAATCAAGTTATTTTGGTGAAATCGATTTCGGATGTCATTGTGCAAATTCGGTATGGAACTAGATCTAGATCTATACTCATGCCAATAATGGTTGTCACCCCCCTCCCCACCCAATCCCCACACGCACTCCACACCCCCACCCCCTCTCCAATAAAAAAAATTTAAGGGGGTGACAACCATTATTGGCATGAGTATATTTACATCATTATAAAGACATTTCTGTTCAACTACTTTCTTTGACTTTGGTTTGGTTTTACACCGCTTTTAGCAATATTCCAGCAACATCGCGGCGGGGGACACCAGAAATGGGTCTGTTCAACTAGGTACGGTGTGGTAACTATAGAGGCTCAACATGCATGGTACGTTTCTTGGCGATATCATAGATTGGACCATTGGTTTTCAAACTGAAAAACAGTTTTGGAAGTGTATAGGTCGTTGTTTGGCTAGATATTAATGACAGTCGCCCTGAAAGAGGACGATTCATGACAATTGGTTGGCATATTTTTAAAAAAATGATACAATTTGGCACATCTATGTGGTGAGGTTCAAAACATGTTCCGTTTTCACTTTGTTTCGTCCATACGTTTATATTCTTTAAAAAATGCGTTTACTTTAAAAAACGGGTAGGTTTGTTTCCGGTGGACAGCAGAATATATTTTCTCACACTAAAATTGCAAATGTTAGGACTGGTGCCAATCCTTTTCAAGGGTAGTTTACAGTGTGAGCTTGTAGGAATGGCAGGGGATATTCAGGAGTTCATATTGTTTCTTATCAGTGTGGACTGATGTTAAGTGTAAAGCTTTAACGCACAGACATAGTGCCTTTTAAACGTACTTACTTCAAAGAGTTATGTTTCTTTGAAGCCCGTATTATACCTCACCGTGTAACACCACTTTGAAGCGGATCGTGCCAGATCCTGACGTCTATATATAAAACTATGTATGAAATATGATTTTGATATCATGGTTTGAATAGGTCGTGGAATGAATTGACGTCTCATGTAATTAATATCACGAAATTATAAACGCGAGTCTCCACAGGCTAATCCGCCAAAATGACAAATACTACTCCCCTGTAACTAACATTAGCCCTGTTTTAGCGCACAGCGCTCTGTTGGGTGGCGACAGGTAAGCCCGTGTCAGTCCCGTGTTGAATTACCGAGCACAGCACAGAAATAATTCCTGTAACTGAGTGGCGTTTGATAAACGAGTAACCTATAACTGGCTATTTACTGGGGCGGTGCTTCTATTGCAAGACCTGCTTGTGAAGATATCTGGTTCACGTGGTGAAGCAGCCTTGTCTCGTGGTTTTTACAGCACGTCGTGAGTGACTCGTGTACGTAGATAAAATGTCTGAGATATTAGTACACAAACTGCCCTTTAAGGAACGAAACACCGTCAAAAGCCTCGATTTAACATTTTGTAGCTCATGTTATAAAACGGTAATCCACAGTTGTTTTAAGATATCGAACTGAGTTAGAAATAAATCAGTTATTATGCCATTAGATATCAACCACATTAGACTGACTGACTGACTGAGTTTGGTTTTACGCCGCTTTTAGCAATATTCCAGCAATATCACGGCGGGGGACACCAGAAATGGGCTTCACACAGTATACCCATGTGGGCAACCACATTAGAAAGAAACACATTATATAATTAAATCCGGAACATGGAGGTACTCGTTTTGACAAACAGCCGTTCAGTGAGTGTCCTGGCAGTGTTATACCCGTTCAGTGAGTGTCCTGGTGGTGGTATACCGGTACAGTGAGTGTCCTGGCGGTGTTATACCTGTGTAGTGAGTGTCCTGGCGGTGTTATACCCGTGTAGTGAGTGTCCTGGTGGTGTTATACCCGTACAGTGAGTGTCCTGGTGGTGTTATACCCGTGTAGTGAGTGTCCTGGTGGTGTTATATCCGTGAAGTGAGTGTCCTGGCAGTGTTATACCCGTGTAGTGAGTGTCTTGGTGGTGTTATACCCATGCAGTGAGTGGCCTAGTGGTGTTATACCCATGCAGTGAGTGTCCTGGCAGTGTTATACCCGTGTAGTGAGTGTCCTGGTGGTGTTATACCCGTGTAGTGAGTGTCCTGGCAGTGTTATACCCGTGTAGTGAGTGTCCTGGTGGTGTTATACCCGTGTAGTGAGTGTCCTGGTGGTGTTATACCCTGTAGTGAGTGTCCTGGTGGTGTTATATCCATGCAGTGAGTGTCTTGGTGGTGTTATACCCGTGCAGTGAGTGTCTTGGTGGTGGTATACCCGTGTAGTGAGTGTCCTGGTGGTGTTATACCCGTGTAGTGAGTGTCCTGGCGGTGTTATACCGGTACAGTGAGTGTCCTGGTGGTGTTATACCGGTACAGTGAGCGTCCTGGCGGTGTTATACCGGTACAGTGAGTGTCCTGGTGGTATTATATCCGTGTAGTGAGTGTCCTGGCAGTGTTATACCCGCGTAGTGAGTCACGGTCCTGGTGGTGTTATACCCGTGCAGTGAGTGTCCTGGTGGTGTTATACCCGTGTAGTGAGTGTCCTGGCAGTGTTATACCCATGCAGTGAGTGGCCTGGTGGTGTTATACCCGTGCAGTGAGTGTCTTGGTGGTGGTATACCCGGGTAGTGAGTGTCCTGGTGGTGGTATACCCGTGTAGTGAGTGTCCTGACAGTGTTATACCCATGCAGTGAGTGTCCTGGTGGTGCTATACCCGTGTAGTGAGTGTCCTGGCGGTGTTATACCGGTACAGTGAGTGTCCTGGTGGTGTTATACCGGTACAGTGAGCGTCCTGGCGGTATTATATCCGTGTAGTGAGTGTCCTGGCAGTGTTATACCCGCGTAGTGAGTCACGGTCCTGGTGGTGTTATACCCGTGCAGTGAGTGTCCTGGCAGTGTTATACCCGTGTAGTGAGTGTCCTGGTGGTGGTATACCCGTGTAGTGAGTGTCTTGGTTGTGTTATACCCATGCAGTGAGTGTCCTGGCGGTGTTATACCCGTGTAGTGAGTGTCCTGGTGGTGGTATACCCGTGTAGTAAGTGTCCTGGCAGTGTTATACCCATGCAGTGAGTGTCCTGGTGGTGTTATACCCGCGTAGTGAGTGTCCTGGCGGTGTTATACCCGTACAGTGAGTGTCCTGGTGGTGTTATACCGGTACAGTGAGCGTCCTGGCAGTGTTATACCGGTACAGTGAGTGTCCTGGTGGTGTTATATCCGTGTAGTGAGTGTCCTGGCAGTGTTATACCAGCGTAGTCAGTGTCCTGGTGGTGTTATACCCGTGCAGTGAGTGTCCTGGCAGTGTTATACCCGTGTAGTGAGTGTCCTGGTGGTGGTATACCCGTGTAGTGAGTGTCCTGGCAGTGTTATACCCATGCAGTGAGTGTCTTGGTGGTGTTATACCCATGCAGTGAGTGTCCTGGCAGTGTTATACCCGCGTAGTGAGTGTCCTGGTGGTGGTATACCCGTGTAGTGAGTGTCCTGGCAGTGTTATACCCGCGTAGTGAGTGTCCTGGTGGTGGTATACCCGTGTAGTGAGTGTCCTGGCAGTGTTATACCCGTGCAGTGAGTGTCTTGGTGGTGTTATACCCGCGTAGTGAGTGTCCTGGTGGTGTTATACCCGTGTAGTGAGTGTCCTGGCAGTGTTATACCCGTGCAGTGAGTGTCCTGGCAGTGTTATACCCATGCAGTGAGTGTCCTGGCAGTGTTATATCCGCGTAGTGACTGTCCTGGCTGTGTTATACCCGTTCAGTGAGTGTCCTGACAGTGTTATTCCCCTTGGAGTGAGTGTCCTGGCAGTGTTATACCTATGCAGCGAGTGTCCTGGCAGTGTTATACCAGTGCAGTGAGTGTCCTGGCAGTGTTATACTCGTGTAGTGAGTGTCCTGGCAGTGTTATACCCGTGCAGTGAGTGTCCTGGCAGTGTTATACCCATGCAGTGAGTGTCCTGGCAGTGTTATACCCATGTAGCGAGTGTCCTGACCGTGTTATACCTGTGCAGTGAGTGTCCTGGCAGTGGTATACCCGTGCAGTGAGTGTCCTGGCAGTGTTATACCCGTGCAGTGAGTGTCCTGGTGGTGGTATACCCGTGTAGTGAGTGTCCTGGCAGTGTTATACCTGTGCAGTGAGTGTCCTGGCGGTGTTATACCCGTGTAGTGAGTGTCCTGGCAGTGTTATACCCGTGCAGTGAGTGTCCTGGCGGTGTTATACCCGTGTAGTGAGTGTCCTGGCAGTGTTATACCCGTGTAGTGAGTGTCCTGGTGGTGTTATACCCGTGCAGTGAGTGTCCCGGCAGTGTTATACCTGTGCAGTGAGTGTCCTGGCGGTGTTATACCCGTGTAGTGAGTGTCCTGGCGGTGTTATACCCGTGCAGTGAGTGTCTTGGTGGTGTTATACCCATGCAGTGAGTGTCCTGGCGGTGTTATACCCGTGCAGTGAGTGTCCTGGCAGTGTTATACCCGTGCAATGAGTGTCCTGGCAGTTTTATACCCATGAAGTCAGTGTCCTGACAGTGTTATACCCGTGCAGTGAGTGTTTTGGCACACTGAGAAACTGGGTTAGTTGTAGCCCAACCCGAAGAGCGTTGTAGTCTAGTGGCCTGTTTTCATTGTCTCGTCCCTTATCGAAGGCTAAAAAGCTACCTTCGCTTTTATAGCTTCTGTTACAGGCTGGGAGGTCAGTGAGGTCTGACCTTTTAACAAATCCTTCCATGTTCGGGCTCTATACACTGCCGTTATCTCGTGTTTGGTTGGCACTTTATGTTGATCACTTTAAAGGAAATGTTGGGTTTATATACAGAAAGGTTTATTTACATATATTTAGTAAGCTATCAATGAGGGATGTCTTCAGTGGTAGATACTAAGGTGCTAGGATGAGCACGCGATATATGAGTGAGTGAGTTAAGATTCAAAGTCACATCGGCAATATTTCAGCCATATCGTTACTAAAACTTAGTCTAGTTCTAAATTCATAACACATACATATAATATATAAAACCCTGTCAGCAAAGGACAGTAAAACCACTAGATTATCACAGATTGAGTTAAAACTAGCTAGCATATATCTTTAAAAGTACAAAACTATTTTTGGACAATACAATGTGAAAATGGGCTATAGATCGCCAACAACTGAAGGTAGATCACCATACTAGGAACGCACGCGATGTATACCTCAAAGATACCTACAATATCTACAATATCCAGCCCGCAATATCTAAGGAGCATGTTGTAACGTCATTTGGTACGACGAATCTACAGATCTTCCCATCTTCGGGTAGACACTTTATCCTCCAGACGACTGAGGGGCTCAACCCATAAGGAGAGTATTGTCAAATTCCGTACACTGTAAGACACCCCCTTTGTATGTATAATCGATGTCATGTTAGTAGGTTTGACCAAAATACAATCAAAACCCTGAACAATAGGTTTCCGCTATTATTTACCAACGCCGCGATCGGCAACTATGTACCTCTCCATAATATTCTCATAACACTCTGATTATGTATATTGTACACATAACCACAGCTATAAAAGTATTTTCGTACGCGGTGCACATTTAAGTCCCAACATAATCAATGAGCTTTCTGGCAACGCTCCTATTATGCGAGTGTAGCCTCTTGAGCACGAATACCTCAACTCAATGCCTGCTGTAATAATTCGCAGACCATACTTTCACGGTAGACTGAGTCTAACAGTGGTTGTTTGAATTTGTATAAATCCACAATGAAATCATCAATATTTTCTGTATATGAGACATAAATAAACAACCAATGTTTGTATTGTTACATAACTTAAACACCGTCACGTTCAAGCTTTGCGGTTGCACACAATTAGGTTCATGTAATACAGGGTATTACTTAGTTTGTACATGTTGAAGGCTTTCAAGGATCAATAGATTTGCTTGAAAGCATTTGAGTTATGCTAGCAGACGACACACTTCATAATGTCCTGTACCCGTATCTACTAACTTCGGACACCAGATTTTATCGAAGGAGATCTCACAACGAGGCTTCAGTCACGTGATATAGGTGTCGTCTGCGCTAGTCGTCTGTCCCCGGGTCGAGCAGACGACAACTGATCCCCCTCAGACAATAACCTCACCAGGAGATCTCTGTGCATATTGAGAGCACTCGTGAAGGTTGCTGGAATAGTATTAGTGTGTCATCAATGTGTACAGGCATAACTTGGTATCGGAGATGAGAAAGACTCTCCTAATCCAAAAAGCAATCGGAATTCATTGGTGGAATTGAGCCTGCCCAGTGGAGTATTGTTTCATTAAGCCATGACGTTTAGAATGGGTTCACGACCTCGCAAAGAGTGGGGTCGGTTCCCGGGTGGCGACACAAGGCTAGAAAACAATGTAACTCGGAGCAAAAACATTGCTGTCACTGTTCTAGCCCTCGATACAGACGCACCAGAGGAAAAGGTCAGCAGGGCTGGGGATGTGGACATGCCGGAACAGAAGCTTGTACAAGAGTTCCAGACTCGTCGAAAGTACCGCAGGATCAGAAAACCATCAAGGGAAATCGCACGGGACAAGACACTGCTTGAGCTTGGTCTCCTGGGGACCAAATACAGATTTGGGGGTGTGAGATCCCAGTCCAGTGAGCCCGATGGTAGTGTTCGGAGTGGCGAGACGGGGAAGGACAGAGAAGAGAGGGTTGCGTGTTCCTCCAGACTCTCTCTCCCTCCAATATCGCCACGGTCTGGAAAACTGGAAAACACCACCCCATTTCCCTCCGGATTTTCTTCACTTCTTGGGTGTGACTTTGGTTTCAAAAAGCAGGTTAGTGATACATTCTTGGGAATTGATAATGGTCGACGGACTATTTTTCCATCTCAGATGGAGAAGGAGATAGAAGACCACGCGAAGCGCCATATATACGCATGTCACAACTTAGGGAGTGTACGGAAGGGAAGCCGAGCTGCACAGAGCGTTCTGGGACTCAAAGAGACAATGTCCCACGGGCTCGGAAGCGAAAGTCCTACCAGGAGCTTGGAACATTTCGACAAATCAAAATCTTTAGAACGAAAGAAGCCTTCCGTAATAATTCATAAAACGTATCCAAGTTTGAGTCACGTATTCTTGAAACCTACCGTGAACCCCCAGGATGGACTTCCGTTTGTAAACGGAAGTTCCCTCCTTAACATCGACCCTGAGTTAGACTACTGATGTTGTGAAAAGTGTCTGCGTCTTCATTTTGTTATGTTACATTAAGTATATATTTATATATATATATATTCCCCTGGAGGTCTTATCAACTAGATAATCCAATCTACTATATTCCCAGTTACGTCCGGACGAGACACCGCAGGGACCTATCTGTTACTCCCATGAACGGTATGGGGTTAGCTTGGCACCTATGTCCAGTGCCTACAATAATGTGTCATTCAATCATGTGTCATATCGTCAGTCTGTTTGTGGGTGATGGTGCCTGTGTTACTTTGTTGTTGGAGTTTAGAAGACACCTGTGTTACATGTAGACAGGGCTGTCTGTTACTGTGTATTATTGGAGATCACAGACACCTGTCGGACACTTGGTCAAGGTAGCTTGGTACTGAATATAACTCTACAGACGCAGTGATATCTGTTTTTTTATATTCCTGGTAGACACCTGTTTAACACCTGGACACGTGTAATTATGACCTGGCAGTGGCCAGCAGCTGTGATATGTGATATAAGTGTTATAACACTGGTCCCGATTATTCAAAACTTGTCAGGATGAAATGTGACCACACACCGAGGCACAGACTACCCTCCGGCCGGGAGTAGGAGCGCTCTACTTGTGTTTGTTGACCACCCTGTGATATATAGTCTTTATCACCGGAGGGCATGTTGTAAGAGGATATTGTATGAGGGATATTTTCACCTTTGTTTTTCTCTTCGTACATTGTGCTGAGAGTAGGATAAATACATAATGACATTAAACTGATAACTTATGGAATGTATCATTTCAAGTTTAATCTCCGTCGCCAGAAACCTGGGTCGTGGGTTCGAATCCCGGTTTCTCCCCTATATTTCTCTAAACATCATATGTGCGAAATATTCACATATAACAGATATATAAAAGATATAAAAGAAGTTGTTATCCATTAGGTTTGTCAATATTGTACTTCCCAGCTTCTAAAATGGCACTCAAAGAAGTTACCGTACCCGTACTTGTGGTTTCATCAAAATGCATTACTTCGGGCTTTCCTCCCGCAATAGGCAGACGCGTCGTGATATACTGGAATACTGTTCAAAGCGGCGTTTTACCCAACTCTCTTACTGTCCAATCTCAGTTACACAAAATCCAGCGCCAATCTTTAAAATCACACCGACATTATTCTAACCAAACTTCGACAAAACAATCTCCACCCTGAAAGTATATCGTGTGTGGCGTACAGTACTCAAGTAACGTTTTAACTGCTTGGTGGAACTGAATCACATGGTGATTTGTTCCTTATAGATTTCATGTAATTAACCAAGTATGCACCTCTTCCATGTGTTTCGTGGCGGGGTTAAAATCCCGGGCTCAATGCCCGACATGGATGCTGTGTGTAATATTGGAGTATTGCAATATCGGAACTCACTCACTCACCCACTCACCTACCCCCCACCACAGTGAAACGGAAAGGTGCTGTTACTGTTGTTCTAATACCGAGGGGCGGTGGTTAAGGCGTTCGCTCGTCACGCGAGGACCAGGGTTCGATTCCCCACATGGGTACAATTTGTGAAGCCCATTTCTGGTGTCCCCCGCCCTGATATTGCTGGAATATTGCTAAAAGCGGCGTAAAACTAAACTCACTCACTCTTATGCCGCGTGTTAATGATATTTAAGTTTAAGTAGGGTAGAATATCTATTTTGCTGTCGGGAAAGCTCAAAGTGATAGGGTAGAATATCTATTTTGCTGCGGTGAAAGCTCACAGTGATAGGGTAGAATATCTATTTTGCTGTGGGGAAAGCTCACAGTGATAGGGTAGAAAATCTATTTTGCTGTGGGAAAAGCTCATAGTGATACGGTAGAATATCTATTTTGCTGTGGGGAAAGCTCAAAGTGATAGGGTAGAATATCTATTTTGCTGTGGGGAAAGCTCATAGTGATAGGGTAGAATATCTATTTTGCTGTGGGGAAAGCTCAAAGTGATAGGGTAGAATATCTATTTTGCTGTGGGGAAAGCTCACAGTGATAGGGTAGAATATCTATTTTGGTGTCGGGAAAGCTCAGAGTGATAGGGTAGAATATCTATTTTGCTGTGGTGGAAGCTCACAGTGATAGGGTTGAATATCTATTTTGCTGTGGGGAAAGCTCACAGTGATAGGGTAGAATATCTATTTTGCTGTGGTGAAAGCTCACAGTGATAGGGTAGAAAATCTATTTTGCTGTGGGAAAAGCTCATAGTGATAGGGTAGAATATCTATTTTGCTGTGGGGAAAGCTCAAAGTGATAGGGTAGAATATCTATTTTGCTGTGGGGAAAGCTCAAAGTGATAGGGTAGAATATCTATTTTGCTGTGGGGAAAGCTCATAGTGATAGGGTAGAATATCTATTTTGCTGTGGGGAAAGCTCATAGTGATAGGGTAGAATATCTATTTTGGTGTCGGGAAAGCTCAAAGTGATAGGGCAGAATATCTATTTTGCTGTGGGGAAAGCTCACAGTAATAGGGTAGAATATCTATTTTGCTGTGGGGAAAGCTCACAGTAATAGGGTAGAATATCTATTTTGCTGAGGCGCAAGAACACGGGGTGGATGATCACAGTAAAACATAAGGTTCATGTGATTTTGACATTTTGACAAATATTATAAAAAGTTACTCAATGCTTGTGGTTATACTGTGGGTGTAGGATCGTTGAAATTTGTAGTCACATTCGCCTAGGAGGAGGATCAATTCATCAGAGCTGTCTCTCCTGCGGCACTAACGTTAACATGTGACCTCTGACACCTACTCCCACAGGTGTTACTGTTGCGACATATCTGACATTGCAGTTGGCGGTTTATGGCAGTATGGCGTGCTGCAGATGTAATTTCGTCAACCTGTTTAGTCTCAAGGTAATTACTCACAGGTAGACATGGAAGCGATGACCTTTGGCAACCACGCTTACACGATACAGTGAACAGCGTAAATGATAAGATCTATTTTTTCCTATAATCACTGGTTACTTAACGCTGAACTGTTTTTTACGATAATGAGTAAAAAAGCCGTATTTGGCGTCTCTCAGTGATTAAAGTGTACAATTACCCGAGGCGTAGGACCATAAATCGTTTCTGACAATGGTTGCTAGGCAACTAATTAAGTCACTGCTACTTTGAAAATTAGAACATCGAAAAGGTTTCCCTTGCATAGTAACTCGACGGCCTTGATGCTTGCAATTTTCAATATCGTCAATTACTCTAAGATGACATTGGTTGCTGAAGACCAATTCTGACAGATATTGTGATATACACATTACCTGATAGTGAGTGAGTGAGTTGGATTTTAAACTGCTTTTAGCAATATTCCAATGGAGGGTATCAATGTGTCCATTATGTAATGGTACCCAGATGGCGTGTTTTATCTGCTCATGATATCAACCCCTGGTTCTAATTACAGGGCGTTGTGATCATAATAAGCTGTGGTACATCGAGACTGCGCCTGAACACAACATGAATTCAGTCACCCTTGAAATCAAACCATGCCAAACTTGCACCATACGAGCACCATGCACTTTACAGGTTCCCTTAGAAAACAACAACAAAACGATATTTGAAGTCAAGGAATACGTAGTTACAATGATACCACTAGCACTACCTCAAACGAATATACAGGGTTGTATACGAGTCTATGACATGTGTGTAGTTAACAGAACACGCCCTGTAGCCCCTCGTGGAGTAGAGTGGCACTTAAAACCCGCGTAGAGAGCTATATACTCCCCGCCGAGCGAATATCAAGCCTGATTCGGAGTGTTATACCCGCAGCTGAACTCAACTTCAATGACGTCTGCGCCCACGGGAGGTGCGACTTCTGGGACAAACAGCGCTGCTATGTGCCTATGACCGGGACAAAACCTACATATTATATTTCTCCTGCTTATTTCAATCAATCTTGTTGATATCACTTTGATCCTGTGGCGCGATATATTGACCCAGAGGTTCGTATTTCAGGCCCCCTGGACGGCCCGGTTCGTCACTGAAGCCGTTGGGTATACAAACACCAGGATTAGCTGATAATTGTCTTAAGCTTTTGCCATAGTATTAGCAGTGCTGAGTGATCATCTCAAGTGAAGGATTTTAAATCTGAGCTGCTGCTGCTGCTCTCCCGCGGTTCTCCTTCCACTACCACTACGACAACTACAACCACCACGATTACTACTACTCGACACTAGCGCTCAGTTTCTGAATATGTATAATTTTGATAGTAACAAATAAACTCATTTAAATTGAAAAGGAGCGTAATCAGATGGGAAATTCAGACTAGCAGAATCTAGACTTGGTTCATTTATGGATTCAGCATTGGAGGGAGGGCTAGGCAGAAGGGGAAATAATGTGGTTCAGGGATTTTGAGACAGACTACTGCTACTACTGTATTTGTTGCTAAATTACTACATCACCATCACCACCACCACCACTACTACCGCTACTACTGCTGCTGCTGCTGCTGCTGCTATTATTACTACATCGCAATAACTGACTGAGTTTGGTTTTACTCCGCTTTTAGCAATATTCCAGAAACATCACGGCGGGGGACACCAGAAATGGTACTGGTGGGGAGTCGGACTCCAGCAGCCCACAGCCTCCTTCTGATGGTACTGTTGGAGAGTCGGACTCATGCACCCCACTGCCTCCTTCTGATGGTACTGGTGGAGAGTCGGACTCCAGCAGCCCACAGCCTCCTTCTGATGGTACTGGTGGGGAGTCGGACTCCAGCAACCCACAGCTTCCTTCTGATGGTGCTGTTTGAGAGTCGGACTCCAGCAACCCAGATCCTCCTTCTGATGGTGCTGTTTGAGAGTCGGACTCCAGCAGCCCACAGCCTCCTTCTGATGGTACTGTTGGGGAGTCGGACTCATGCACCCCACTGCCTCCTTCTGATGGTACTGGTGGAGAGTCGGACTCCAGCAGCCCACAGCCTCCTTCTGATGGTGCTGTTTGAGAGTCGGACTCCAGCAACCCAGATCCTCCTTCTGATGGTACTGGTTGAGAGTCGGACTCCAGCAACCCAGATCCTCCTTCTGATGGTACTGGTGGAGAGTCGGACTCCAGCAACCCAGATCCTCCTTCTGATGGTACTGGTGGAGAGTCGGACTCCAGCAACCCAGATCCTCCTTCTGATGGTACTGGTTGAGAGTCGGACTCCAGCAACCCAGATCCTCCTTCTGATGGTACTGGTGGAGAGTCGGACTCCAGCAACCCAGATCCTCCTTCTGATGGTACTGGTGGAGAGTCGGACTCCAGCAACCCAGATCCTCCTTCTGATGGTACTGGTGGAGAGTCGGACTCCAGCAACCCAGATCCTCCTTCTGATGGTACTGGTGGAGAGTCGGACTCCAGCAACCCAGATCCTCCTTCTGATGGTACTGGTTGAGAGTCGGACTCCAGCAACCCAGATCCTCCTTCTGATGGTACTGGTGGAGAGTCGGACTCCAGCAACCCAGATCCTCCTTCTGATGGTGCTGGTGGGGAGTCGGACTCCGTCAACACAGATCCACTAGTTGTTACCCTGCCTGACCTTGATAATACAAGGGCGTACGTGTCTGAGTGTGAGTTGGGTAATTATGTCAAATTGCATCAGTATCTCAGTGGACTGGCACTATGAAAATCTTGGAAGACTGGAATGGAATATATAATTTGAATTTCCAAATGGAACATGCCCTATTTACAAACTCTTTTCTCATGTGAAAGGAAAGACAGTTTCACCGACATATGACAGATAAGCTGAGCACGTGGGCGGCAGCTTCTCTCCTCGAACATTGCACACATTAGTGCTGAGGGAGAGTGAGTGAGTGAGTGATGACACCAGAGACTGGCCGATGTTATTCGTGTGAGAGGTGGCTACACCCGGTACTGACGTGGTCGTGGAGTGAGTGAATAACACCTCTGTTAGCAATATTCCTGCAATATTATTGCAGGGGGACACCAGAAATGGGCTTCACACATTGTAACCATTCGGGGAATCGAAAAAGGGTCTTTGGCGTTACAAACGAACGAACGCTGCAACCTCTTGGCTATCCCACCGCCTATGCCAAAGGGAAAAGGGATACACCAATTCCAAGACGAGGAAACAGTTAGATAACACAGTAATCTAATGATTTGTGATAATCTAACGAAATCCTACAGAGCACCACGGAAGGAACCAAATATATGAGGTGGTGTATTTTTACATTTATCACGCCTATTATCATAAAGGAATCTGCGTATACTGTCTATTCATTATCAGACGTGAAACGGACAGGGTAGACGTGCACAAGTCTCTATTTTACTGAGGGTGCTGTTTACTATCAACTTAAGCTGATAAAGGTCTGTACAACACATTGCTGTTTTCAGTAAGAGATATGTCCATTCCATGATTTTCTAAATTTCATTCCAGTTTTCCAAATTCCATTCCATACTTTACACTATCCTCTGATGAAATGCATGTCCCGGGGGTAGTACACAGGACACACTCCAGCTCATTTTACTTGGGGCGGTGGAGTAGTCTACTGGTAAAAGCGTTCGCTCGTCACGCCGAAGACCCGGGTTCAATTCTCCACCAGGGTACAATGTGTGAAGCCCTTTTCTGATGTCCCCGTGATACAGATTGAATATTGCTAAAAGCGGAGTAAAACCAATCTCACTCACTCACTCGTTTATACTGAAAACTTCTTAGACCATTTGTTTTTA
Organism: Haliotis rubra; assembly: GCF_003918875.1. Lineage (NCBI taxonomy): Eukaryota > Metazoa > Mollusca > Gastropoda > Lepetellida > Haliotidae > Haliotis > Haliotis rubra. Next base: position 3,405,112 of record NW_025765447.1, read on the forward strand.
ATCTTTTACCTTGACATTTCAAGACACTCAGGTTTAATTTCAAGGCATTTAAGCTAAAAATTAAAGATACTTGTTGAAATTTAAAGATGGTACTTAAAAAATGTAAGGATACCAATTTGAAACTTCAAGGTATGTAAGTTGAGAACTGACGTTGATGTTCTTCATCACCTGAAGAAGGGGCAAGAAGTAGCCCAGAAACGTCGTGTTATACAATAAAGAAATCACTTGAAGAAGGGGCAAGAACTAGCCCAGACACGTCGTGTTATACAATAAAGAAATCACTTGAAGAAGGGGCAAGAAGTAGCCCAGAAACGTCGTGTTATACAATAAAGAAATCACTTGAAGAAGGGGAAAGAAGTAGCCCAGAAACGTCGTGTTATACAATAAAGAAATCACTTGAAGAAGGGGCAAAAAGTAGCCCAGAAACGTCGTGTTATACAATAAAGAAATCACTTGAAGAAATCACTTGAAAAGGGCAAAAGTAGCCCAGAAACGTCGTGTTATACAATAAAGAAATCACTTGAAGAAGGGGCAAAAAGTAGCCCAGAAACGCCGTGTTATACAATAAAGAAATCACTTGAAGAAGGGGCAAAAAGTAGCCCAGAAACGTCGTGTTATACAATAAAGAAATCACTTGAAGAAGGGAAAAGAAGTAGCCCAGAAAGAAACGTCGTGTTAAGGGGCAAAAAAAGAAATCACTTGAAATCACTTGAAGGGGAAAGAAGTAGCCCAGAAACGTCGTGTTATACAATAAAGAAATCACTTGAAGAAAGGGCAAAAAGTAGCCCAGACACGTCGTGTTATACAATAAAGAAATCACTTGAAGAAGGGGCAAAAAGTAGCCCAGAAACGTCGTGTTATACAATAAAGAAATCACTTGAAGAAGGGGCAAAAAGTAGCCCAGACACGTCGTGTTATACAATAAAGAAATCACTTGAAGAAGGGGAAAGAAGTAGCCCAGAAACGTCGTGTTATGCAATAAAGAAGAAGTTGTCACCCATATACTCGTCTTATATGGGTACAATGTGTGAAGCCCAGAAACGCAGCGTGTTAGTACTGTACACGCTTCTTGAGACTTTGTATCTGCAAAGCTCAAAATGTTTATTTCAACACCAGCAACAAACATGCCAACGAACATGTATTTTCAATTTCAAATTCCATTGAACGACAACACAAGTCCATGAATATATAAGACCCCCTTCACGGACGCATTGGTCATACAACGGAGCATATTTGCTCCGCCAAAGCACTGCTGTGAAATGTGTATATGCAGCTGTGTTTGAGATTACAATCTGAGAGGTTCTTCCCGGGGAGTCAATATAATAGTCAGCACAGCGTGAAATAGTGTCAACTGTAGTCCGATACAACTTAAAAAGCTTCATGCCTAAAGCACCGCTATCGGAGACTATACGCACTTCTGTGACGGGTTATCGTGCCATCATAAATACCAAAGCCGACTGGGGATATCATAAATTCAGCGCAACGAATATTAGGGAGGTCTTCACGTCTTGAATCAATATGAGTGGACAATATTTCAAAATTCTTTCAGTGATAGACATGTTTTGTTTTCAGTGAAGAGCTGGTTACCTGTGGCGTTAATCGTGCTAAATTGACTTGGGATCCCACGTTCATTCTACCCATACTCATAGTTGGGGAGAAAGGTAGTCCAGTCGTTCAAGTCGCCACAATTCACTGTATCTGGGATACGCACGAACTTATTAATGTGGGTTCGAACTCTGGTTCGCCTTGACTGTGTGTCTGGGTTACCCGTGCTAATGGGGTTTACCAAGTTGGTTTACCACTACTGCAGCTAGTCCCAGTACAACCACTACTACAGTTAGTAGTGCTTTACAATACAGCTAGTCCCAGTACACAACCACTACCACTCCCAGTACAACCACTACCACAGCTAGTCCCAGTACAACCACTCCCAGTACAACCACTAGCTAGTCCCAGCTAGTCCCAGTACAACCACTACTACAGCTAGTCCCAGTACAACCACTACTACAGCTAGTCCCAGTACAACCACTACTACAGCTAGTCCTTACTACAGTAGTCCCAACCACTACTACAGCTAGTCCCAGTACAACCACTACTACAGCTAGTCCCAGTACAACCACTACCACAGCTAGTCCCAGTACAACCACTACTACAGCTAGTCCCAGTACAACCACTACTACAGCTAGTCCCAGTACAACCCCACTACTACAGCTAGTCCCAGTACAACCACTACTACAGCTAGTCCCAGTACAACCACTACTACAGCTAGTCCCAGTACAACCACTACTACAGCTAGTCCCAGTACAACCACTACTACAGCTAGTCCCAGTACAACCACTACTACAGCTGGACCCATTTCAAGTACTGCTGCAGCTAGTCCCAGTACAACCACTACTACAGCTAGTCCCAGTACAACCACTACTACAGCTAGTCCCAGTACAACCACTACTACAGCTGGACCCATTTCAAGTACTGCTGCAGCTAGTCCCAGTACAACCACTACTACAGCTAGTCCCAGTACAACCACTACTACAGCTAGTCCCAGTACAACCACTACTACAGCTAGTCCCAGTACAACCACTACTACATCTAGTCCCAGTACAACCACTACTACAGCTAGTCCCAGTACAACCACTACTACAGCTAGTCCCAGTACAACCACTACTACAGCTAGTCCCAGTACAACCACTACTACAGCTAGTCCCAGTACAACCACTACTACAGCTAGTCCCAGTAAAACCACTACTACAGCTAGTCCCAGTACAACCACTACTACAGCTGGACCCATTTCAAGTACTGCTGCAGCTAGTCCCAGTACAACCACTACTACAGCTAGTCCCAGTACAACCACTACTACAGCTAGTCCCAGTACAACCACTACTACAGCTAGTCCCAGTACAACCACTACTACAGCTAGTCCCATTACAGCTAGTCCCAGTACAACCACTACTACAGCTAGTCCCAGTACAACCACTACTACAGCTAGTCCCAGTACAACCACTACTACAGCTAGTCCCAGTACAACCACTCTCTAGAAACAGCTGGTCCCAGCACAGCCACTACTACAGCTAGTCCCAGTACAACCACTACTACAGCTAGTCCCAGTACAACCACTACACTACATCATGCGAGTCAGTAAGCCTGATTCCGATCACTAGACTTGCACAAGTCTCCAAGGTAAAATTAATAGTTTAAAGGATAATTTCTAATAAAAAATAAATAAATAACAGACTGGGATCCTTAGAGTTGCCTCTTCGAAGGATAGAGCTACTGTACACCCATGGGCTCAGCATTCAGTACAGCCTTGGAGCAAGACTACCCGATCCCGTCAGACAGACTCGGTGATTTACAACTCGCCGTCTTACAGCCTGATTACTAATGAGTGGGCGTTTACCAAGAACAGCAGTACCAAGGTAGAATTAAATCAAAATAACTCTTGTGAACTCTCCTGTATGTCTTGATTTACTTTTCGGTAATTTTTTAAAAATATGTTAAAATCATTACTACATAAACCAACTTTATCTTCCTCACACAATATACACTCACGTGCAAAGAAACGTCCCCTAAAAATTTAAATTATATCATTTGCTGGATATGGCCAAAAACATGAAAAACAGTTCGGAACACATTGCCCAAACACACAAAATGTACTGACACCCTTAAGGAAATGCGTGCAGTAAATCACCCGTATGGAGGTCGGTTATAAAACACATTGGAAACTGTTCTTTGCAATCACAATCACAAAGACCGATTGGCATACTGCAGCTGGGAGCAACGCACGACCATGTTGGAAGAATCCTGGGTTGTGCAAAAGAACGATTTGGACATTGGTCACACGTTACAGACAAGCTGGCCGGACAGCAGACAGGCCGAGGAGCGGTCGACCACAAGAGGACCGTTATATACGGACGCTTCATTTAAGCAACAGATTCCTCGCCGACGTCATCATCAGTGCTTAGCCTTGGTCATCGCGTCAGCAGGTGGACAGTGTCCAGACGACAACGTCAGCATGGAAATCCGGAGCCTAGTCCGTTGAGGGGCATGACGTTACCGTCGGAATATCGAAGATTGGTTTTGGCCAGGAATGTTCGTCAGTGGCAGCAACGGGACCGGCAACGGGTCGTTTTCAGCGTCGAGAGTAGGTTCCATTTGAACAGAACTGATGACCGAAGACAGTGTCTACCACTGGCGTGGGAACGGACGGCACGTTGTTGCGTCTCCCGAAACGGAACCATATGGTATAGGGAGTGTGACGGTTTGGGGTGGGAAACACCAAGACCGATCTTGTTATCAACAATGGCAGCCTGACAGCCCGTCGGTATATTGATGATGAAGTTCTGCGGCCCTATATCCTGCCTTTCCTCCAGCAATATCCAGGAACCTTGGTTCAAAAGGCAATAGAACAGCTCACACCGCTTTTGTCAGCAACGGCCTTTCTCAACGTCAACAACGTGCCCGTCCAGCCTTGGCACGAAGTTCCCCTGACATGTCTCCGTCAGAGCACTTGTTGGGCCATATCTTGACGTCGGATTCTACAGCTTCCACACCCTCCATTGACTTGAGAAATCAACTGGCTCAGGCATTACAGACAGAATTGCGACGGATCCCCAGTCACGTGATGTAAGTATGTCGATTTGACCATAAAATCGACAATGTATGCACCCCACACCCCACCCGGCAACCCTTAGGTGAAGAACGGTCGGGGATTAGCTGATGTTGCTTATTGCAGCTGAACTGACCCGGGACCGGTATTCCTAGACATAAACAAGTCTTTAAGGTAAAAATTAGTAGTTTAAATGATAATTTCTAAAACATAATAAATAACAGACAGGGTCCTTAGACGTGCACTAGTTTCTAAGGAAACATTTAATAGTTTAAACGGTAATTTCTAAAAACTAATAAATAACAGACTGGGGTCTGCTTATTGGACTGGCCTCTTCCAAGGATAGAATCACTATACATCCATGGGCTCAGCATTCAGTACAGCATTGGAGGAAGGCTAAGGTCTTCCTCACAAATCAGATACGTCAACAGAACAAAAAGTATTATCATCAACATAGAAGATATGTACGTACATGATATAATCTAGGTATGAGAATCCTCTACTATCGAATTATTGACTTTAGTAACCATGCTTTCTCGAGTAATCTACAATAGTTACAGTACAACCAGAAATTATTAAAATTTAAAGATTATAATTTTTAATATTTTTTCACTCATTACTCACGTATCAAATGTGAATATTAGCAGAACATAACTCCAGATTCAAAGACAGGTGAACAGTTAGTATTTTGTCAAGTCACCATGGGTAGCAATGCAGGCTTCAATGCGGCGGGGCATACTACTGATCAAAGAAGTTAGAAAGTTGTGGTCCATGCTGTCCCAATATCGGACCACCTCTTCTTTCATTTCAGCAATATTTGTCAGATTTTTCTTATTGACACTTTCCTTCATAAGTCCCCAAACATTTTCTATTGGAATTAGGTGAGGGCTATAGCTTGGCCAATCTATAATGTCATATTTTGGGTCCGAAACCAGGCCTGTGAATGCTTTGAACGATGTTTTGGGTCGTTGTCCTGCTGGAAATTCTTTTCTTTCCATAGCACACGTGAGCAGATGGAAGTAAACGTCCCTCGAGAATATCTGTGTACCGCTCACTGTTCATATTCCCTTCAAATACACAGATATGCCATGCCCCCACACGTAAAATTTCGGACTGTACTTTGGGCCCTGATACAAAGGTTTTCAGTTTGTTTGGTCCAGAATTTTAGTGTATTAGGAAACAGCCACACTGAACTTTCATCTGACAAAATCACATTGTCCCAGTTAAAATTTCTATGCTGTAAGCACCAGTTCAACCTTCGCCCTTTTGTTCAGGTTTCATGATCGGTGATGGAATTCCTGGACTTTTCTGCCAATGGTCATACTATATATGTTTGTTTTACGTAAACTGTCATTAATAATGACAGATCGTTGTATTTTCTACGTAGGTGAAAGTATTTTCTATGTAGATGTAAGTATCATCTATACTTAGATCTGTGTATCATCTGAGAGATGTAAGTATCATCTATGTAGATGTAAGTGTCATCTATACTTAGATCTGTGTATCATCTACTGAGATTAGATCTATATCATCTTAGATCTGTGTATCATCTACTGAGATGTAAGTATCATCTACTGAAATGTAAGTATCATCTGTGTCATCTGTGTATCATCTACTGAGATGTAAGTATCATACGTAGATGTATCATCATCTTCTGTGTATACTGAGATCTGTGTATATACATACTTCAGATCTGTGTATCATACTGAGATGTAAGTATCATCTATACTTAGATCTGTGTATCATGTATCATCTACTGAGATGTAAGTATCATCTATACTTAGATCTGTGTATCATCTATCTACTGAGATGTAAGTGTATCATACTTAGACTGAGATGTAGAGTATCATCTACTGATGTAAGTAGATCTATGTAGATCATCATCTATACTTAGATCTGTGTATCATCTACTGATGATCATACTGAGTATGTGAGATGTAAGTATCATCTATATAGATCTTAGTATCATCTATACTTAATTTAGATCTGTGTATCATCTACTGAGATGTAAGTATCATCTATACTTAGATCTTAGATCTGTGTATCATCTCACTGAGATGTAAGTATCATCTACTGAGTGTATCATACTTAGATCTGTATCATCTACTGAGATGTAAGTATCATCTGTAGATGTAAGTATCATCTATACTTAGATCTGTGTATCATCTACTGAGATGTAAGTATCATCTACGTAGATGTATGTATCATCTATACTTAGATCTGTGTATCATCTACTGAGATGTAAGTATCATCTATCATCTATACTTAGATGTGTGTATCATCTATACTTAGATAGATCTGTGTATCATCTACTGAGATGTAAGTATCATCTATGAGATGTAAGTATCAGATGTAAGTATCATCTATACTTAGATCTGTGTATCATCTACTGAGATGTAAGTATCATCTATGTAGACTGTCATCTATACTTAGATCTGTGTATCATCTACTGAGATGTAAGTATCATCTACTGAGATGTAAGTATCATCTATATACTTAGATCTGTGTCTCATCTACTGAGATGTAAGTATCATCTACGTAGATGTATGTATCATCTATACTTAGATCTGTGTATCATCTACTGAGATGTAAGTATCATCTATACTTAGATCTGTGTATCATCTACTGAGATGTAAGTATCATCTATACTTAGATCTGTGTATCATCTACTGAGATGTAAGTATCATCTACTGAGATGTAAGTATCATACTGTATTACGTAGATGAAAGTATCATCTACTGAGATGTAAGTATCATCTATACTTAGATCTGTGTATCATCTACTGAGATGTAAGTATCATCTCTACTTAGATCTGTGTATCATCTACTGGGATGTAAGTATCATCTACTGAGATGTAAGTATCATTTACGTAGATGTATGTATCATTTATGGAGATGATACATACATGTATGTAGAAAAGAAGATACATATATCTACGTAGAAGATACTTACATCCACGTAGACGATTCAACAATGACAGTTTTAGACTGTGGCACTAATGCGTACCCTACCATATAGCTGTCATTATTGTTCTATATTTCCTGAAACATTCATGTATTCATAGTACACCAGTAGTAACTGTTATAAATATTGTCTGTATGTAACAGATGACGTTCTAACGGACTCAACAGATATGTTCCCACAGAAGAACTCTCTTGCCAACCACTTTCTTTGCATAAACGAACTTTCGAAAAGACATAAATATTATTTAGATTTGGGGCGGTCCGGTCCTACTGATAAGGTACGCATGGCTTAAATCCATCAACACCTCAATCGTCCTGCTCCCTCGCGTCGGACGTAGCCGAACCAACTATACAGTTCCACCGTGGATACACTCGATAAGGGCAAATTCAGAAAACTTATTAGCCCTGGTAAAGAATATGTACTTTAAAATTGTATTGGGACCTTAAGCCGCTAAAGGGAGCAGCGCAACAAGTCAGCAGGACGATAAAGGCGGAATCTTTGTCAGTTCAGTACAATTTCGGCAAGATCCACAAGGATTCACGTACATTTCACCTTCGGAGAAATATCAAGGTCAGAGGTTGTGTTAGACAAGTATTGACATTGCATACTGATAGTCATTCGGACGGTGTGATACAGACTATGCCTACGGATGCAGTACTGGGTGATGAAGAGGGCGTGGGTGATGGGTGAGTGATGAGTTTATTCTGGCTACAAATATGTTTTCTTTCGAAATCAAATATTGCTGTCTTCGAAGTTTTTCTTTTGTCTGGAATATACGACGAGAAGCACGTGCCGCGGACACCATGTGAGATATCATTGGTTGTTTTGATTAATGTATCCCCACTCGACATGTTCTTCATGACAATGATTGACAGGTGCACATAAAAGTTCGTCTTCACTTTTTCCCCAAATCAAATATGTAAAAAGATTTCATAATAAAATGGGTATCATAATAACATGTAATTCAAAATATGTCGCGTTAATAAATAAATAAATAAATGCAATTCAAAATATGTAGCGTTTATGTAAATAAATAAACACTTAATTAATAAATATCAATATGATGCTAATGATCAGATGATTTGATAAGAAATTATACCAGAAGCTACAGTACAATACTAATGAGATCAATATTTGATAGAAATATGACGTTCTTTGGTAAAACAGACATACAAGGACTGACTGACTGACTGAGTTTAGTTTTACGCCGCTTTTAGCAATATTCCAGCAATATCACGGCGGGGACACCAGAAATGGGCTTAACACATTGTGCCCATGTGGGGACATACAAGGAGACCCTCGTTGTAGTAAAATGTGTTTGGTTGATATTGTACTGTGATGTTTTAAATCGTCCCTCAGATTATCCAAAGTTCATATGAACGTGCAAGATCGTGCTTTCTATTTTTGCTTCAATGTGTAAAATTTCAAACATTGGTTCAGAACATTGGCTTAGTTGACAAACCTGTGGCTGTTCTTGGTACTTGTCTATTTATGCGGAAATGGAAAGGTTCTTGAATGCTTCACGATACAGTCACAGTCGAGCATTTAATCCGGGCAGCACGGTTTACAGTAGTCCGGATCAACAGGTTACCTGATTAACCGGTCGAGTGTTAATGTGGATGATCTTCTCAGTGCGTATACAAACGTCTTTATTTGGTTAGAAGGTATTTTACTAATATGAACACCTTTAGGCATCATATTACTGACTGACTGACTGAGTTTGGTTTTACGCCGCTTTTAGCAATATTCCAGCAACATCACGGCGGGGACACCAGAAATGGGCTTCACACATTGTACCCATGGGGATTCGAACCCGGGTCTTCGGCGTGACGAGCCAACGCTTTAGCCACTAGGCTACCCCACCGCCCCCATTATATTACAGGGGCGGATTTAGAGATTGGGTGCTGGGTTGCCACAGACACACACTTAAGCGCGCGCGCACGCACGCACGCACGCACGCACGCACGCACGCACACACACACACACACACACCTCCAAAATCATCCTGTATTATCATACTCAAGAAGGGCGGTGGGTAGCCTAGTGGTTAAAGCGTTTGCTCGTCACGCCGAAGATCCGGGTTCGATTCCCCACATGGGTACAATGTGTGAAGCCCATTTCTGGTGTCCCCGCCGTGATATTACTGGAATATTGCTAAAGCGGCGTAAAACCAAACTCACTAACTCAATAATACTCGAGACAGAACGTCAGGCTTCCTCTAGTCTCTCACAGTCCATGAACCGCAATATTTTCTGCTTTGCCCTTTCTACAATGCTAAAATCCAAAATGAAGCAAGTTTAGATTTCCTCTGGTTCTGAATCTCCCATGTCACTGGGGCTCCTCTTCAATATAAATGGGATAATTTGTTACTATAAAATATGTATATTCAGAGACTACGTGTTAGTCTAGGCTTCCAGTTGCAAGGTCTTGATGCCTGCCCTGCCCTGCACACTCTCCCGTGGTCTGCACTGTCCCACGAGACTTGAGAACCGCCGTATAATGGGGTTATTAATGGCTTCTCTCTGTATAACGAGGAATGCAGGATTAATGTAGCCTGACCCATCATACACCTCAGCGTTCACAACAGCCTCTTTGGCTTTCCTTTCCATACTTACAGACACTTCTTTTTTAATTTTTGCACCTTATTTAAATCTGCGTATTGTGAGTGGTAATTACAAGATATCTGGATGGGTTGGAAATTGAACGAGTGGCAAAATGGTTAACGTGAGAAAATGAATATAGAAAAATCACCAAAGTTAAGTATTTCATGATATTTGAATATTTCCGTAAAACCAGTGTATGAAATAAACCAAAACCCAGCCAGACATCGGGGCTGGTAACAAAGAGTTTGAAAGGCATTTAGAACTTGGACGAACATAAATACAGTTCAAAATGTTACCAGCCTAAAATGGAATTAACCTGAGCAAATAATCCAAAGAAAATAACTCAATTTTAGTTATAATGAATAATTCAATGAACCTGTGACATGTATTTACTATCTAACAGTCTATTCACAACAATCATTTTCAGAGAATATATAATTATGGATATGGTGAATTTACAGAGATATGGTGAATTTACTCAGATGTATGGACAATATTATCTAACATTTTTACCAGACCATCGGCCTGGCATGTAGACTAACGCTTATATTTGGACAAAGTTTTACCAGTATTTTATAACGGTATGCGTTATTAAAAATTACGATTGTTACAGACTAACTGATCAGTTCCTGAATCTTAAACCGCCAAGGGTCACATTGATAACGAGCATCGGAAATAATACGGGACCAGTATCTTTTAAGCTAACAGAACCAAGGTGCATCACGTTTATCGGTATTGTATGTTTATATCCCATGGTCAAATCCCGTGCCACATATACCTTTGTGGCATACTCGCGACTTGTCATCGATGATTTGGTCCAACTAAATGACATAATCTCAAGTCCACAATAACAACGTTATCGTAAGTTTTATCTGTAAACACGATTATCTGAGATAGCTAGAATAAATATATAATACTGATGATAGTCACAAAACAGTGTATAGTGTTAATCAGTATTAAATAAACTATCATAAACAGTAATACAGAATATATGAGACATATAATAAAGGATATCTTCAAATCTTTGAAGGGCATAAGAAAAGCAAGGATGTCTTGTTCCACATCAACCTGAAGGTAGTACCAAGGGTAACAAGCAGTAAAGAGATGTCCTATAAGATTAAAGTTAGCACAGAATAGCAATGGTAAAGATTTATCAAATTTGAAGAAAGTAAAATTACATACCTGAGTGAATTTACTAGGCAGACACCGCAGGATTTGTGACTGTCATCCGTATTATATAATACGCCCGTGCATTAATTAAGCACCTCCCTATTTTGTAAATAAGATGTGATGCTACAGAAAAGTTAGGGTACAGCCATCAATTTAATCAACCTGTAGTTAAAGAAGCTTTATCCACTGACAGTTTTGAAAATACCATAACCTTTTCTATTCTTTATGAAAGAATATGTTGATGAAAATGTGATGGACTGAATTTTTTCCCAAAATAATTATTTCTCTCCTGCCCAAACTAAACAATTAAATTAAGTTTTGACTAAAAACAACAGTTCTGTTATATACCAAGATGGCATTTACACATCAAGTAAGCTTTAATTATGCATAATCAGGAACAACCCGAATGTCAAAGATTCAGACCTTTTTCCAACAATTCAGATTGCTAATTGACAAAAACTGAAAAAGGCCACATTAATAAGATTTTGGAGTAATATTTTATGATTTTGAGTTTATTGTAATGAATAAACACTTCTCCTTGCCGGATACTGATAATTACAACTAAAATATGTTTGTTTTGTTTGTAAAGCAACTTTTACTGCATTTTAAAATTTTCTTTTTTTTTAGTTTGACTGTAACTTTTCCTCAATCTTACTTTACAAACTTTCATCCATTCACAATAAATAACGAATTCATAGGCCACATAACAATCAATTATTCCTTTCACTTTTCAAAATAAGGTAACTTGTTTTAGGACAGAAAAACACCTGTTTTAAATATAGACAATTATCCTAATTAAAGTACATGGTAATTTCAATAATGTTTTCGTTTTGAAATGTTCAATGCTGGCTCTATCAAATTATAAAGGTTATTTTTTTTAAAGAGTTTAGAATATCATTTCAGACAAAAATAATTGGTAAAAATACAGTGTGGTGCCTATTTTATGCACAGATGTATATTTATTCTAGCTATCGTAAATAATCGCGTTTAAAGATAAAACTTACGATCACGTTGTTATTGTGGACTTGACATTATGTCATTTAGTTTGAACGAGACGGACTAGCTGGCTAGCTGTATATTTGGACCGTTCGTCATAAATCTAGGACGTCTCTGTCGGTCGGACGGGCCTTTTTTCATATACTGATAAAACACATTTTTTCTTAGCCAAATCGCAGATGTGAAGTAACCATTAGATCTAAATAACAGCGATTTTGGAAAAGCAGCTTTAGGTATCTCATGAAGTTTCGGCCCCTTACGACAGGAAACGATACTGGTCTTGGCGCTAAACAACCGCCATTTGTTCTACCGTGGAGAAACAGAAGGCCTGTCAAGTATGAGCCAGGAGCCACAAAGGTGCCCTTCAGGGGGCAATTAAACGCCTCTGTGAAAACAAAGCACAAGCACTGTTGATAAGGATACTGTATTGCTTATATCTGATACAGGATATGAAGTCTGGGATGGATGTCGCCCATCTATCATCACCCCACCCTCCCATCTGATCGTATGTTGAACATAGGCTGGTATGTTCCACCCGTTCAAATAACCAATTAATTTCCAACCTTTGTAACTGACAGTCTATTTTATAGTGTCAAATATTCCATAGTCTGTCATACAGACCTTGAACCAAATATACCCAAGCACATGCAAGTCTGGAATATGTGGCAGGTCTGAATTACCAGTTTCAGGTAAACAAATGTGCGTTTAGATCGCTGCAACCGAGCCTGAGGCGTGAATGGATGATCTGACAGAATCTTGATCCATTAAAGCCGTTAATATAACAGTCCCGCGCCGATATTGCTGGAATATTGCTGGAATATTGCTAAAAGCGGCGTAAAACTCACTCACTCACTGTTAATAAACATTTTTAAGGAACATGCCGTCTCTGCAGTGCTAAAGCCCTAAATAAAGCAAGTCTAGATTTCCTCAGGTTCTGAATCTCTGGTGTCCCTGGGTCTCTTTTTCAATTTACATGGGCTTGTTTGTTACTATCAAACTTATATATATTTAGAGACTAAGCATTAGTCTATCACCAACTGTGAGAGGCTGGAGGAGGTGTCCCTGTCACAGTCTGTCCTGCTGCAAAAGCTTTAAAAACATTATTCTTCAGGTTGAGGGCGTTGGGGTAGCCTGATGGTTAAAGCGTTTCTCACGCCGAAGCCCTCCCTGTAAAATGCAAAAGCTTTAAATGAAATTGCTAAAAGTCTAGATTTCTTCAGGTTCAGGATCTCTGGTCTGTGGTCTCCCTGGGTCTCCTTTTCAATTCTAATGGGTTTATTTGTTACATATTCCGAGACTAAGCGTTAGTCCAGGCTGGGGGCAACATGACCCTTTATCAATAATTATAAGTTGCAGAAGAATGTAGTTTTGTAGTTTGTTCAGAGACCATATAATAGGGATGCTGACTGCTGACTGGCTGCTGAAAGGTTGTAACTGTCGGTTTAAAATAATCTTGGATTTGTACCACAATAGACGAAGGTTTAGTTTCTATAATATAATAGTAACAAATATATCCATTTAAATTGAGCCCTATAGTCTTCTCACAGTCTCTGAACCACATTATTTTCCCTACAGCCTAGCCATCCCTGCATGCTAAAGCCCTATATGAAGCAATTTAAGTCTAGATCTCCCAGGGCATCCTTTTCAATTTAAAAGGGTTAATTTGTTAGGGTTTATTTGTTACAATCAAAATGTCTAAGCGTTAGTCTGTCAGACCTAGACTAAGGCTTAGTCTCTGAATATATATAATTTTGATAGTAACAACAAGCCAATTTATATTGAAAAGGAGCCCTAGGGAGACCAGAGATTCAGAACCTGAGGAAATCTAGACTTGCTTTATTTAGGGCTTTAGCACTGCAGAGAGGGCTTGGCAGTAGGGAAATTAATGTGGTTCAGGGACTGTGAGACAGACTATGTCAGACCCTGTGAGATGTGAGATTCAGGACTGATAGCATCTGCATTGGGGCTGTACGTGCTGGGGTCATTATCAATTAGAAGTCACATCATACAACCATCAGATAACGGTATAAGTGACAGGCATATTTACTGGTCCTCGTGCTATGCCCTGCCCCATCTCCATGAACTTGCCACCAAATTCAAAAGTTTCCATTTGTATAATATGTGGAGAGGATATTTTGTATAATGTGTGGAGAGGATATAGATAAAAACTTTTTTGAGAAAAACTGTTCAATGGAAGTGAAAAGACCAGTGTGAGATACTGAAAACAGAACGGAGTTTATACAATAATCCTATACCAGGAATCAAAAGAAATAATCCTTTTGTTTGTAGTTGCAATTAATAAAACGTTAACGTTAATTATGATCTATTCCGTGCTGGTTTAAGAGATAACCCAAGTTGTTCTTGTGGAAATGTTTGTGAAAATTCTTATCATTACTTATTTGACTGTCAATTATATACAGTACAGAGAACTACCATGATGACTAATTTACGCAGTATTACAAATGTGGATATAACCTATGAGTTACTATTACATGGCAATGCAGATCTGACTGTTCACATAAATCAAAACATATTTAAAATTGTTCAAACATATATTTGTCATTCAAAACGATTTTCTTAATTGTTGCAATTGTTCCCCTTTTTCCCATATTTCTGCTCTGTTCTTCTCTGTCCATCTTGAATGAATGTAAATAATACTATGTAAATACTACGGAGAGGGTGTTCTAAGTTGTATAACTTGTACCCAATCCTTTTCTCATGAATAAAATATGTTTAAAACAAACAAAACGTTAACCACAGTCACAATGGAGCTGCCATACTGAATACTGAGGAAATTCTAGACTTGCTTCATTTAGAGCTTCAGCATTGCAGACAGGGTTAGGCATAGCCTTGCTCCAAGGCTGTACTGAACGCTGAGCCCATGAGTGTATAGTAATTCTATCCTACGAAGAGGCAAGAACCCCAGTCTATTTTTTATTATTTTTTTTAGAAATTATCATTTAAACTATTAATTTTTATACCTCAGAGACTTGTGTAAGTCTAGGTAAGGCAGTAGGGGAAATAATGTGGTTGAGGGTCCGTGAGACAGACTATATCCATAATCACAGGTTTCTAGAGGCGCATGTCTTCGCCGCTACTAATATGCCAGTTCATCAGCGGTGAAAGGTAACTTAGCTTCCTGTAAAGTGGTGTAAATGTTCATGACGGGGAAATCATAATGTGAGTTAAAATTCTTATTTTCTCCCGGAATCACTCGTCTTCATGTCATCTGAAATGATGATGCGCCTTTGGGGTTTCTGTATTTCAAATATATAGAGTGCGGCGGTGGGGTAGCCTAGTGGTTAAAGCGTGGGCTTGTCACGCCGTAGACCCGGGTTCGGATCCCTACGTGGGTACAATGTGTGAAGCCCATTTCTGGTGTCCCCCGCCGTGGGGAATATTGCTAAAAGCGGCGTAAAACCAAACTCAGTCAGTCAAATGTACTCATGCCAATAATGGTTGTCACCCCCTTAATTTTTTTTAATTGGAGAGGGGGTGTGGGGTGGGTGTGTCAGGTGTGTGTGGGGTTGGGGTTGGGAGGGGGGTGACAACCATTATTGGCATGAGTATATATAGAGTCAAAGCTTTAGCAAAAGCAATTCGATATCAGAACATATTGTTCCTGTTATATTATTAGTTTCAGATACTATTTATTTTGATTATAATTACATTGCATCAAAATTCTTTCAAGTTATATAATGGGGATTATTGTGGTTTTGTGTTTTTATAACTCCATAAAATCAAAAGAAATATTGTTGTTTTTTGTTGTTGTTGTTGTTGCTTAACGCCGCACCCAGCAATATTATATGGGTGCGGTCTGTAAATAATCGAGTCTCGATCAGATAATCCTGTGATCAACAGCATGAAGAAAGATTCTTGGAAGTTTGGACAATCCTGAAAAAATCCAAGCTTTGCCTGGAAATGATAAATTGGAAAGTGTACTCAAAATCCCCATAGGGAGTACACACTGTTGTATGGATTATGCAATTTTGTTTGAAATTTTTGAAAGGCATTTATAAGTTGGACGAACATGAATACATGACATTTTTATTTTTTATACTTTCTTATTCTTGCTCCTTTATCAGGTAATCATCAGAAAGAATTAGCTCTGAAACGCCGTATAAAGAATAAAAATGTTATTATCCATAAAACGTGTCATGTACTCGTATTTTGTTTGTGTTTGACCTGTCCTTCACAACCTCAATCGGGAAGGGAGCGGAAGACAATTTTTTTTAATTCCATATTTTCCAGTAACACGTATTCCTATGTGAATTGAATTATTTTGTGTTTCTTTTTTCAGTTTGACGAAAGACGGCAATGCTTTAAATACCAAGACTAGTCCCACAAAGACAGCCCGCCGATGTGGCGGGAAGCGGAGTATACTCATTGCAGTGGTAGTTCTCTTAGTCTGCGTCCTTGCTCTTGGCCTCAGTTTGGGTTTGGCACTGAAGTCGGGTCAAGGTCAGCGGTTGGCAATCGGAGCAGTTGCAGCAGATCACCCAGCATGTTCCCGAGTAGGCAGGTAGGCAGGAGTCTTCGTCATTTTTTGTCACTCTTCGTCACTCTTCGTCACTCTTCGTGAGACATCATGAGGTGAATGCTGATCATGTTAGCTCCATGGAACATGAATATCATATATGTTTTAATAGTAGTTGACATTGTTTTTCTTTGCTGTCTTCAATTCTACAGACAATTTTTGCTGTACGGAGAATTTCCACTAGCTTAATTAAGGTTTGGGAACGACTCCTGGAATGAAGGTGTTCCTTTAGTAAATATCTTGAAGTCAGCTTCGGGTCAATCAAAATTTGGATTTTTGATGAAATAAATTGTATGAGGGACTTATATTCAGCCAGACATTTTTACACTTTGACCAATGAATGTTCTGAGAACTTAATTCCATTTCTAAACCACACCTACGCCTGCTGTCACTTCAGAGATATTTTGAAAGAAGGTGGGTCTGCAGTAGATGCCGCTATTGCTTCACTGTTGTGTGATGGAGTCCGGCAGCCCCACAGCATGGGAATAGGAGGAGGTGAGGCACTTTATATACTGTAAATCGTAAATATTGTAACAGGTTGGTAAGAATAGGATGATGTGAGACACGTATTATATTAGCTTAATAATATTACAGGAAGAGAAGGTGAGGCGCGGGATGTGGTGTAAATCGTAAGAGATATATGTAATGTTCTGTAAAACGTAAATGACGATTTGAGGGTGATTTTCTTAGGTGTTATTTCAACGCAGGATTAATTGGTGACAATACACATCCGGCAGACTCGTCGCCATGCGCCGGATTAGACAGCGCTGATTATTGTAGAAACACATATAAGGCCGGCTCAATTCAAGCCGAAAGTGAGATGGCATGGAAACAGGTAAGGTACGTGGTGTATCCACTGGACGTAAGAAACTGTAAGATAAACTAGTAACAGTAAAACAAACGGTTATGCCAGTATGTCCTAGAATTCTGCTCTTAAACAATGTATGGAACACCTTATTCAGCATCTTTCTTTCACCTTTCATTTCAGGGTGCTTCATCATGATATATCAAAAATCGCCCCGCAAAGCGGAATTCATCAACGGTCGAGAGTTCGCTCCCTTGGCAGCCTCTCTCTAGATAAGTTCATCAACAAGTCGTTCCGACAAGGTCAGTACTTGAGTTGGACATAATGTCCATGTGTATAGAAGGGAGACTACTTTTCATAGTGTCATCCTTCATGTACGCTGGAGATCTGGACCGACGATCCTGTCTTTCCTTTTAAACATAAATAGAATTATCCGAAAAATACTGAAATAAATTATTTGCTCTCACTTTTCATGAGAAAAAAGTCAATGTTTGACAAACGCCCGCCGCCCCTGCCTAATGTTAAATAGCCACCCTATTGCTTCTGTACTCAAGGGTCGATTGAGTTCAGTTAGTTTCTGATAAATTAATATATCGATTAAAACAGTTACAGCACGGTATGTCAGGAGAGAATGGCACATGTTTCACTTTGTATACCGACGGAGTTCAATGATACGGAGTTCACAGACAACAAAATCATAATCGACAAGGCGAATATAAATTCGAACATGGGATCAGCGTGTTCTGGATCGGGCAAGGGAGGCAACTCAGCACTGTGTTCAATATCTAAAAGTCAGCATACGTTTGCAGGTCCCTTGTCAATCGCAGTCCCAGCGGAAGTGATGGCGTATTGGGACGCGCATCAGAAGTATGGTAAGCTACCCTGGGCCACGCTGTTTGAACCTGCCATCAAGATGGCGAGAGACGGCCACCCCCTGTCCAACTCGTCTGCGAGGGCACTACAGCTGATGACCAAGAGATTTAACGTGTCTTTGAAGGCGGAGTTTCCACAGCTCTGGTAGGCCGTAAATATTTGATCATTCATTTCACTCTGTAAACACCTTGGCGGTATTTCTGCAGTACTTCGTGCATAACAGCCAAAGCGAAACGAGGAGTGGATGGGTTTGATATATATATTCCATCAAAGTGAGTGAGTTTAGTTTTACGCCGCTTTTAGCAAAATTCCATCAATATCAGTCAGAGGACACTAGAAATGGGCTTAGCAGATTGTACCCATGTTTTCGGGGTCTTGAGCGAACGCTTTAACCACATTGGCTACCTCCCGCCTCTCCATCATACCATGCATGGTATTAACCAATCAAACATATGTATGAAAGGTTTGGATTGGGCGAGTTGTTTAAAGTGTCAGTTTAAGTGTCATAAGAGTTCTATACTATACGTGTTAGGATCTGCCAGATGAAAGAGAATTTTATGTGCTTATGTGATCTTATTCGATATTACTGTCTGAACAGTCATTAAGCAGAACTTCATGTCGTGACTGTAAACGTCCAGAGTGAATCCTTCAACGAAACTCCATCCACGTCAATACAAGGAGCGGTGGGGTAGCCAGGTGGTTAATGCTTTCGCTCGTCACGCCAAAGACCAGGGTTCGATTCCCCACATGGGTAGAATGTGTGAATTGAATCCCATTTCTGCTGTCCCTTGACGTGATATTGCGGGAATATTGCTGTAAGCGGCACAAAACCATACTTACTCACTCTTGGTCAGTGTAGCCGAAACAACGCTTATGGTTCACTTTTTCAGTTAGTCCTATTGAAAACTATTACTTCACTCTTTCAGCAAGTCCTATTGTAATGAGCGCGGTGGCCTGAAGCTGGAAGGTGATGAAGTGAAGTTACCTGCCCTTGCTAAAACGTTGAGTGGTATTGCCAAGCACGGTCCCGACTATCTGTACAAGGGGGAGGTTGCTGATCGCTTGCTGCAGGAAATCAAACAGTTTGGTACATCCACTTTTACTGTTAAGCTGTTTATTCAGAAGTAAATAAGGCCACCGGCCGGTTTTACATGTACAGGCAAAGTACCAATAGCGTTACTTTATTGAGCACCAGTTGTAATGAATAAATATATGTAGTTATAATGAATACATAATTTATTATACTGAACCACAAAAGAAATGTCGCACTGATAGGGGTTTCTTAAAGCACACACTTTAATCCACTCTAATTAACAATCAAAACAAAGGATTGAGTTCAAACTTGACAATTATGGTTAACACATTTTCGGGAAAGTCATTATCGTGTGTGGCCTCTATGGGCATCGAAGAAATCTTTGCGTCGTCTGCAAATGGAATGAATTAGCCGGTCAATGAAGGTCATACGCACTTGGGTCCATACTCTGCGAAATGCCTGAACGAGTCTAGCCTTTGGTTGGAGGTCATTCAGTCTTCTTTGAATCTCGTCCCAAAGATGTTCTACTGGACTTAAATTCGGACTGAGTGCAAGATTCTGTAGGGTTTGGATGCCATGCTATCTTAGGAAGTCCGATGTTGCTCTAGCAGTGTGGGCACGACCATTGTCTTGCTGGAAGATGTGATTTCTGCAACGTCCAAAATGTGATACGACTTTGCTTGAACATGCTTAGAAAATGATTAACATTTTGAACACCCTGTTCTATCCAAGAAAAACAAAACAAAATTTTTGACCTTGAGAGCCTAACAATTAATTCAATTTCCTGCCAGCTTATATTGGAAAAAGTAAATATGTTTTAAGATAACATTATCGTGTTGGTATACTGATCTAAGCCAGTAACTGATTATCTTGACATGCTGATTCACCTTAACAGAATAACGACCCAGTTCGCCTCTAGCCACAATATTGGGTACAGTCCTACCCAGGTGTAAAATGTCCTTGAACTCGAATAACATTCAGCGAGGGGTGAAAACCCCAGACTTCACTACCATATAATAGGATTGGCATAATTTTGACATAAAAAATGTGCATCAAAATCCGAGATGAAAGATGCATTAAGTTTGGGATTCGAGACATTAGGATCGTCAAAACCTTCATAGCCTGCTCTGACAATGTCTTTTGACTTTTACTGTTGTTAATAACACAGAACTACAACTTGATGACGTGATGACTGGGTTAGTTAGTGAGTGAGTGAGTTAGTGAGTGAGTGAGTGAGTGAGTGAGTGAGTGAGTGAGTGAGTGAGTGAGTGCGCAATACCCGTTTATAATTGTAATATTCCGGAATATTTCAATATTACCGTTTCTTTCAACTAACATTCTCTAATGTCGCATAACGTCCTATTTCCAGGTGGACTTGTGACAAAAGCCGACTTCGAGGGGAACTTGACCAGACATGAGCGTCCCCTGGAGTATCAGTATGGCGACCTGACCATGTATGTCCCAGGAGCACCTAGCGGGGGGCCAGTGATGGGGCTCATCCTGGAGATACTGGAAGGTAGCGTAGCCTATACTGATATTAAATTTGTCTGTCTGATCTCATCCCAAAGATACTGGACGGTTGTCTATCCTATAGTAATATCACACTGGTCAAAGGGGTTTCATCCCCGTACCCTACAGGGTGGTTAGCTTCATGATGCCTACTCATGTATCTAACCCAACTGAGGGGTGCTTGCAGTTGGTTTGTCTTGAAGTTTAAAGTGTTTGGTTGTCCTAGTAGTATGGTAGCAGCACATTTCCGAGGTGACGTAACGTGACGCAACCTCGAAAATATGCTGCTACACTGACGTCATACACGTATGACGTCACGACGATAGGTCCCGTGACGTCACTTGATGGTGACGCAACCTCGAAAATATGCTGCTACACTGACGTCACGCCCTACAACGACGGTATTGACGTCACGTGGTCATTCAACCGTCACAAATAAGGGAATGGTCATCTAATACGTGTTCGTGCATGTACGTGTGTGTGTGTGCGCGCGCATGTGACATCTACTAATGACGTCACACAAACAAAAATGGAGACCATAAGAATCCATCCGTCAAGCTAAATTCTCAATTGCTCTCAGACGCGTTTTTACCTCATAAATGCACCATTAGCGTGCCAATAATATTTGAGTTTTTGAAGGAGGCTAGGGAATCTCGTGCTGTCTATGTAAAGCTCTCTACAATACTAGACCGCAAGAAACACCTAAACACTCTTAATCACACGACCACCCCGTCTGTGTAAAGCTCTCTTCAATACAAGACGGTAAGACGGTGATATTCTACATGAAACAAAATGTGAGGTAGAAAACGGCAAAACAGCAAGAGTGGTACCGAGTGTTACGTTCTTTACCTCGTATCGTAAACCCAAAGCGGGAACGAATAATAATTTTGAAGGAGGTCTGTAAATGTCGTACTGCCAATGTAAAGCTCTCTACAATACTAGGCAGCAAAACAAATGTAACAAGACACTCAAAAATAACACACCCTCCAGTTTATGTAAAGCTCTCTACAATACAACACGGGAAGGCGGTTATATTCTACCAAATACAACAAAGAAGATATTGAGTCGGACAGTCTATGTAAAGCTCTCTACAATACTAGACCGCGCGAGCACCGTATCCCTCGTTGTTTAACCACCCCAAAATATACCCACGAGGTAGACAACGTCAACACTTTTATATAAAACACAACGGAGACTAGTAAAAACAACATTTCACAAATTTTATTCGTAAATATGCACAACTACATTTCTACTCACAAAACAGTTGGGAGACCATATTTCCCGTCCACCGACAAGGTGTCTTCGTTTCCAGATACTTTTCCCTTCTTATTGAAGAAAAAGTTTACATCTTTCTCCATCCCTCTGTGATGACGTAGCAGCAGGACATCGTGGTTTTCACCTTCTTATTGAAGAAAAAGTTTACATCGTGCGTTTCTCCATACCCCTCATATTGCTCACTTTTAACGCAATGTATATAACGATTCATTATAGGGAACGTAGCAGCAGGACATCGTGGTACGGAGCACTCAAAATATACAACCTCACTCTCAGACGGCTTCTAACTCGCAAGCATTCAAATATTTCAAGAAATGATTGTTCAAATCGGTGCCCAGTGGTTTCATTAGAAAGGTCTACCTCGGTACGCTTATAAAACTTTCAGCAATATTCCAGCAATATCACAACTGGGGACACCACACGTGGGCTTCACACGTTGTAGCTATGTAGAAAAAGTTTAGAGTGCATGGGAACCAGTTTAACAGAGAACACAGAGAAATAGACGTGTACCGACCTAGGCAAAAGTGAATAGAATGGATTGCCATAACGCTCAGAGTTGCGTTTCGGGGAATGAAATGCTGAACAGACGACGGTCGTGGAAGCTGCAACTCCGACCACGACCGACATGTGTCGTAATTTTGGAACAGTGTGTCATGCCTTTGGCGTGATTATACGTTCTCCCCATACTTTTTTTGGTAGTAAAATCTATGGAACGGGTCCGCGACTAATGACACGGTTTTGGGAGGGTCTGTCATACTTTTGGAACAGTGTGTGTCATTATTAGAACAGCGTGTCATACTTTTGAAACGAGTCGTCATACATTTGGAGCAGTTAGTCGTACACTGGGAAGGACGTGTGACACTTTTAGAATAGTGTGTCGTAATTTTGGAACAGTGTGTCATGCCTTTGAGTGTGGTTATACTTCCTCCCGACATTTTTCAGTAGTAAAATCTACGGACACTCGAAAACAACACAAAAACAGTAATACGTGTTTTAACAAAGACGCTGCATCAGTTTCACGGTAACGCTTTGATAAGATTATTTATACGCGCAATGTTAGCGGTTAATTTACACCATTCCTCCGTGGAGATAGATATACCTAAAATTGTCTCTTTGCCAGATATAAATTGCTTGATATCTACGATGGGTAAATTTTCTTTCAAACAAACGGAAACACGGTTTGATCGCCCCTGTCCCCTCCCCAATATATAGCAGGGTTCAGCCATTCAAAGGTATGACGCAGTGTCCCAAACGTACGACAATCCGTGCCAGAAGTATGACAGATCCTCCCAAAAGTGAAACTTTAGCCTCGTACAATTCTCACAGATTTGACTACTAAAATGATGGGAGAATGTATAACCACGCCCAAAGTATGACACGTTGTTCCAAAAGTATGACGCACCCTTATGAAAATATGATAAACTGTTTTCAAAGTATGACACACCGTATCAAGAGTATGGTAGGCCATTCCAAAAGTATCACCGGCCCTTATAAAAATACGATACATTGTTTTCAAAGTATAACACACTACACCTAAGCCATTTTTACCTACCTACCTACCTACCTACCTACAAGATGTTCCACTCCCGATGGTTACACAGCCATACATTTCTAGGGACGATATGGTGAAACATTACAGTAAAGAGAATATGATTAAAAACGATTCCATGGTTTGTATGTGGAAAGGGCTTATTCGAAGAAGAAGTGTTTACTAAGAAGAAAAGTGGTATATTAAAGTGTCGCATGTTGTGGTTGACACTAGTGCGCTATAGAGAGTTGGACAGTATAATAGAATGTGATCATTTTAGCAATGCTGCTATACACTAAGGCAGATGACGGGGAAATTACCTATCCTTCTGAAATACTGTACGGGCGAGATTTGCAATGGTTTGGAAATAATGACCCTTTTCTTAAAACCATCTGTGGCGGCATCAGTAGCAGGGATACTTTATAGCGGGTAGTATGTCAGTTAGCGGCACATGACGCCTTTTGAAACGGTATCGGTCGTGAGGCAGGTTGCTCCCTTCCATTGAACCACTGAGTTGTGTATAATGCCTAAATTACATTTCACTCTCCGCTATCTCGTGACACGATTGCTCTTTTCAATCATCCTCGGGATGTTCTAGAAGAGACATGTCCGTATTTCTCACTAACTCGTATACAGGGTCTTCCTCGTCAACCGTGGTGAGAATGTCGTCGTTGTGCGCCATTTTGTGATAAGCGAGGGAGAGAGAGAGAGAAGTCTACTCACTTTACGATCGTAGTTAAAAGGATTATAGCTTCAACGCACACAATGGACGACATTGACAGAGAGAAATGATGTATAAGATAGTAGAAGCAATTTTCGCGACATTACGCGAGTTATTGGGGAAAACTGGCGAGACGGCGGCATCGACACTCAAGGTTGTGTATTAGAGGGCGGTTACAGCAATTAAACCTATTGACGATGTACGTAGGGGGTTATTTTCGAGACAATAGACAAGTGTATGTGGAGGAAAAGGTGTAGAGACGACGGCGTCGACACACACAGTTGTGTATTAGGGGG
Organism: Haliotis rubra; assembly: GCF_003918875.1. Taxonomy (NCBI): domain Eukaryota; kingdom Metazoa; phylum Mollusca; class Gastropoda; order Lepetellida; family Haliotidae; genus Haliotis; species Haliotis rubra. The sequence goes on from NW_025765447.1 coordinate 3,430,025, forward strand.
CGGTTAGAGCAATTAAACCTATTGACGATGTACGTAGGGGGTATTTTCGAGACAATAGACAAGTGTATGTGGAGGAAAAGGTGTAGAGACGACGGCGTCGACACACACGGTTGTGTATTAGGGGGCGGTTAGAGCAATTAAACCTATTGACGATGTACGTAGGGGTTATTTTCGAGACAATAGACAAGTGTATGTGGAGGAAAAGGTGTAGAGGCGACGGCGTCGACACACACGGTGGTCGAAACGATTGTGTAATAAGGGATGGTTAGATCTAGTAGCAACAATATACGATAAGTCGTGGACATATGGTGTGTAAGATAATAGAGGTGATTTTCGTCTTTCAACTGCGCGTACCGAGCGTACATTGTGACAGCTATGGCTAGAATGAGGACACGTCCAATTACCCTTCAGGACCATGGGGTGCATATCACTCTCAAACCATACTATCAACAGCTATCCGTACAGTTTGGACGTAATGAGCCTGTTCTTAAAAACAACTATGGCGGTATAAGTAGCAGAGATACTTTGGTAAAGGTGTGTGGTAATAAAATAGACTGTAGTGGGGTGAAGAGATTGGAATATCCTATACTGTTTATTTGCAACACGGACAGAAAAAGCAAACCGGGTAGATTACACATGTATGACTCGTACGGTATAGATTACACACGAATATGGCCCGAATTTCACGATTTTGTGGCAAAATACGGTCGTTTGCATTATTCCTACAAAAGAGTTCGTGTACAAAGCCTGTCGTCGGTAGCTTGCGGTCACCATTGTTTATATTTCGGCAGCTGACGATCTCGAGGTATTTCTAACGATGCTATAGTTAGGCATTTCAGTAGTCTGTCTCACAGTCCCTGAACCACATTAATTTCCCTATTCTCAGTAAAAGTAATACGCTTGCAAACGATTCCATGGTTTTCAGATGGTATGATAATACCAAGAAGAGTATACTCAAGAACTTTAAGAGTAAGGGTTTTTGACGAGGGAAAAATTAGTTTAGTGACAAAGCTGTAGGAATGTTTACACTGTTTCTCACGCCGCCGTCTCGAAGCAAACCGATTTTACTAGCCAACCATACAAAGAGGTGTTATGTGCGGCTTTTAGTGCTTACGCAGCTAGATACCCACGGCGATAACGCCTGTGTTTCATGTTATAGGTATAATTATGTGTAGGACCGGGATTTGACCCCTTAGCGTCTAATGACAGGACGAGGCGCCCCTTAGGTCACGCCCCCTATTCTTTTCGTACGTAACCGCTGATGGTGACGAGAGTATCACGAGCACCGACACGCAGTAGCTAGTTAGAAGCCGTCTGCCAGAGAGTGAGGTTGTATATTTTGAGTGCTCCGTACCACGATGTCCTGCTACATTCAATCCTTATCTAATTTAAACAGATTTCGAAACGTTCGACATTAATGCTGTACGTTTTCTGCAGATGTATCTACAGTAAAGGACGGGAGAAAGTATAACCCCTACCAAAGGTATGACACAGTGTCCCAAACGTAGAACAATTCGTTCCAGAAGTATGACAAATCCTCCCAAAAGTGTAACTTAGCCTCATACAATTCTCACAGATTTTACTACTAAAATGACGGGAGAATGTATCACCGCGCCCAAAGTATGACACACTGTTCCAAAAGTGTGACACCCCCTTATAAAAATATGATAAGCTGTTTTCAAAGTATGACACACTGTTCCAAAAGTATGACACACCCTTATAAAAATACGATAAGCTGTTTTCAAAGTATGACACACTGTTCCAAAAGTATGACACACCCTTATAAAAATACGATAAGCTGTTTTCAAAGTATGACACTCTGTTCCAAAAGTATGACACACCCTTATAAAAATACGATAAGCTGTTTTCAAAGTATGACACACTGTTCCAAAAGTATGACACACCCTTATAAAAATACGATAAGCTGTTTTCAAAGTATGACACGTTGTTCCAAAAGTATGACACACCCTTATAAAATATGATAAGCTGTTTTAAAAGAATGACCAACCGTATCAGAAGTAGGGTAGACCACTCCAAAAGTATCACTGACCCTTATAAAAATACGATACAGTGTTTTCAAACTATGACACACTACACCTAAGCCGTTTTACCTGCCTTAGCGTGTCTGATTGCTAGACATGAGGTCAAGATGTTCCACTCACGATGGTTACACAGCAGTAAAAAGTGGTTTATTAAAGTGTCGCATGTTGTGGTTGACACTAGTCGGCTATAGAGAGTTGGACAGTATATAATACAATGTGATCATTTTAGCAGTACTGCTATACACTAATGCAGATGACGGGCAGTTTACCTCTCCATCTAAAATACTGTACGGGGCGAGATTTGCAATGGTCTGGCAATACTGACCCTTTTCTTAAAACCGCCTGTGGTGGCATTGCCCTACGACCGCAGTTGAAAGGATTATCGCGTCAACGCACACAATGGAAGACACAGGCAGAGAGAAATGGCGTGTAAGATGGGGGGATGTAGTTTTCGCGATATTACGCGAGTTTATTTGGGAAAACTGGTGAGACGACGGCGACGACACGCACGACTGTGTATTAGAGACGATTAGGGCAATTAAACCTGTTGGCGATGTATGTAGAGGCTATTTTCGAGACGGTAGGTAAGTCTATGTGAAGGGGAAAATGTGTAGAGACGACTGGGTGGACACTCACGACTGTGTATAATAGGGGACGATTAGAGCAGTTAGGCCAATTAACGATGTACGTAGGGGTTATTTTCGAGGAAAGTGTAGAGACGACGGGGGTGGACACTAGCGGTCATGTATAATAGGGGACGATTAGAGCAGCTAGGCCAATTAACGATGTACGTAGGGGTTATTTTCGAAGGAGAGGGTGTAGAGACGAAGGGGTGGACACTAGCGGCTGTGTATAATAGGGGACGATTAGAGCAGCTAGACCGATTAACGATGTACGTAAGGGGTTATTTTCGAAGGAGAGGGTGTAGAGACGACGGGGTGGACACTCGCGGTTGTGTATAACAGGGACGATTAGAGCAGCTAGACCGATTAACGACGCACGTAGGGGATTATTTTCGAAGGAGAAGGGTGTAGAGACGACGGGGTGGACACTCACGATTGTGTATAATAGGGGACGATTAGAGCAGTTAGGCCGATTAACGATGTACGTAGGGGTTATTTTCGAAGGCTTCGGCACACGCGGTGGTCGAAACGATTGCGTAATAAGGGGTGGTTAGACCCATCAGCAGGAATATACGATAAACCGAGGACATATGGTGCGTAAGATAATAGAGGCGATTTTCGTCTTCCTGCTGCGCGTGTCGGACGTGTATGGTCATGTCTACAACGCGGACACGCTCAATTACCCTTCGGGACCTTTGGGGTGTATATCACTCTCAAACCATACTGACTACAGCTCGCCATACAGTTTGGACGTAATGAGCCTTTTCTTAAAAACAACTATGGCGGTATAAGTAGCAGAGATACTTTGGTAAAGGTGTGTGGTAATAAAATAGACTGTAGTGGGGTGAAGAGATTGGAATATCCTATACTGTTTATTTGCAACACGGACAGAAAAAGCGAACCGGGTAGATTACACATGCACGACTCGTACGGTATAGATTACACACGAATATGGCCCGAATTTCACGATTTTGTGGCAAAATACGGTCGTTTGCATTATTCCTACAAAAGAGTTCGTGTACAAAGCCTGTCGTCGGTAGCTTGCGGTCACCATTTCAGTAAAAGTAATACGCTTCCATGGTTTTCAGATGGCATGATAATACCAAGAAGAGTATACTCAGGAACTTTAAGAGCCATGGATTTTGACGAGGGAAAAATTAGGTTATTGATAGAGCTGTAGGAATGTTCTCGATTTTTTTTCCCACGCCGCCGTCTCGAAGCAAACCGATTTTACTAGCCAACCATATAAAGAGGTGTTAAGCGTGGCTTTTTAATAATAATAATAATAATAATAATAGCATGCTTGTAATGCGCTGTTCTCCATGTACAACATGCTCAAAGCGCAAGACATAGATGTACATACAAACAGACTATAGCAGAGAATTAAAGATTAGAGAGATAGATGGAAACAATGCAATGAATTATAGTGTACACTCATAAGCTAATCTGAAAAAGTGCGTCTTTAGTAAAGATTTAAAATTAGAAAGTTCTGTACAATCACGTAGATATTGAGGTAGTTGATTCCAGGCTGTAGAGGCTGCATACGAAAAGGACCTTTCACCATACGTAGAAGTCCTAACAGTGGGGATAACGAGGAAACGTTTATCCTGTGAACGGAGAGAGCGACATGGGCGGTGCTGTGTGAGGGACTGGGCCAGATACGAAGGGGGCAGATCCAGACAGACAGCGGAAAGTGAGGCACAGAAGCTTGAATTGAATCCTATAGTGAATGGGCAGCCAGTGTAAAGAATGTAGGAGTTTCAGAGCGTCATCAGATTTACGTGACTGGGTCACTATACGTGCAGCAGCGTTTTGCACACGCTGAAGTTTCCTTATCTGTGTCTTAGTGGCACCAGCGAGAAGGGAGTTACAGTAATCAATCCTGCTCATAACTAGAGACAGGACAAGAGTGGTGGCAGATTCGGTGGTGAGATATGGTCGGATATGTCCAATAGTACGCAACTGAGCAAAGCAGCTCTGGACTAGATGGGAAACGTGATCATCCAGTGACACATCTGAGTCGATAATCACACCAAGGTCTTTGACCTTGTCAGCGATTTTGATGTTTGTATTATCAAACTTAAAACATGTAAGACCACACTGTGATCTCCTTTTTTTGTGGCCCTAGGACAATGCATTCCGTCTTGTCACTATTCAGTTTTAGTTTGTTGTAATGCATCCACGCCTTGATGTCTTCACAACAAGTGCTCAATTCACTCAAAGCCCTGTGCGCCTGAAGTGACCTTGACTCCATGGATCTGTAGACTTGAGAGTCATCAGCATAGTGATGTCTGTCCGCTTCATGTCTTTCCACGACACTTCCAAGCTCCTATATATACAAGGTGAAAAGAACCGGTCCTAAGACGGATCCTTGTGGAACCCCACACGTAAGATATGATGGGTCAGATGACAACTTGTCAATGATTACACACTGACTTCTATCGGTCAGGTATGATTTAAACCACTCTAAAGCTGTTCCATCGATGAGAAATTCCAACCTCAGACGTTCCAGGAGTTTGCAATGATCGATGGTGTCAAATGCACTGCTTAGGTCAAGAAGTGCCAAGACGCTTACGCAGCTAGGTACCCACGGCGATAACGCCCGTGTTTGATGTAATAGGTATAATTATGTCCAGGACCGGGATTTGACCCCTTACCGTCCAATGGCAGGACGAGGCGCCCTTAGGTCACGCCCCCTATTCTTTTTCGCACGTAACCGCTGATGGTGACAAGAGTATCACGAGCACCGACACGCAGTAGCTAGTTAGAAGCCGTCTGAGAGTGAGGTTGTATATTTTGAGTGCTCCGTACCACGATGTCCTGCTGCTACGTTCCCGAATCGTATAATGAGCAGAGGGATGGAGAAAGATGTAAACTTTTCTTCAATAAGAAGGGAAAAGTATCGCCATCATCACACTCTGGAAACGAAGACACCTTGTCGGTGGACGGGAAATATGGTCTCCCAACTGTTTTGTGAGTAGAAATGTAGTTGTGCATATTTACGAATAAAATTTGTGAAATGTTGTTTTTTACTAGTCTCCGTTGTGTTTTATATAAAAGTGTTGACGTTGTCTACCTCGTGGGTATATTTTGGGGTGGTTAAACAACGAGGGATACGGTGCTCGCGCGGTCTAGTATTGTAGAGAGCTTTACATAGACTGTCCGACTCAATATCTTCTTTGTTGTATTTGGTAGAATATAACCGCCTTCCCGTGTTGTATTGTAGAGAGCTTTAAATAAACTGGAGGGTGTGTTATTTTTGAGTGTCTTGTTACATTTGTTTTGCTGCCTAGTATTGTAGAGAGCTTTACATTGGCAGTACGACATTTACAGACCTCCTTCAAAATTATTATTCGTTCCCGCTTTGGGTTTACGATACGAGGTAAAGAACGTAACACTCGGTACCACTCTTGCTGTTTTGCCGTTTTCTACCTCACATTTTGTTTCATGTAGAATATCACCGTCTTACCGTCTTGTATTATTGTAGAGAGCTTTACACAGACGGGGTGGTCGTGTGATTAAGAGTGTCTAGGTGTTTCTTGCGGTCTAGTATTGTAGAGAGCTTTACATAGACAGCACGAGATTCCCTAGCCTCCTTCAAAAACTCAAATATTATTGGCACGCTAATGGTGCATTTATGAGGTAAAAACGCGTCTGAGAGCAATTGAGAATTTAGCTTGACGGATGGATTCTTATGGTCTCCATTTTTGTTTGTGTGACGTCATTAGTAGATGTCACATGCGCGCGCACACACACACACGTACATGCACGAACACGTATTAGATGACCATTCCCTTATTTGTGACGGTTGAATGACCACGTGACGTCAATACCGTCGTTGTAGGGCGTGACGTCAGTGTAGCAGCATATTTTCGAGGTTGCGTCACCATCAAGTGACGTCACGACCTTCGTTTGTAGGTCGTGACGTCACGGGACCTATCGTCGTGACGTCATACGTGTATGACGTCAGTGTAGCAGCATATTTTCGAGGTTGCGTCACGTTACGTCACCTCGGAAATGTGCTGCTACCATACTACTGTCCTATGAAACATCCACACTTGTCTGTTGATGCCTATACCGCGATCACGCAATGTCTGGCGGTACATTAGTCCTTGTAACTGTAACCGATATTACAGATGTTTACTGGAACCACGATGCATGCCTCTCATGGTGACTATTGATTGAATGTTACTGCTCTCTAAATTTGATAAAGGGACAAACATAATTTGAACATTTTGCGTTTTTAAGGTAGGCCTTAAGTTTGGCAGCCCACTTCCCTCCTATTTTAATATTTGGCGAATATGTCTATTAAAATGTATTACAGCGTTTTTACAAAAGAATCATGTAAATGTCTAAAGAACTGCATTTTGATATTGCTGGAACATTGCATATAAACGACGTGAGACAATAATCCAATTGCAATTCTTCTGTCAATTCATCAACGAATGATTGAATTTAATTCGTCAGCAACGGTTACCATGTAACGATTTTACGGCGCATATTCAGCTTTTCCTCTGAACGATGGACTGTACAGCACTATTCCTCTTTCGTTGTTTGTTTCAATTCCAGGTTTTAACCTCACCCCAGCTGACATTGAAACCCCGGCAGCCGAGGCGGCCACATACCACAAGATAATAGAGGCTTTCAAGTTTGCCTATGCAGATAGACTGAAACTGGGGGACCCGCACTTCGTACAGATACATGATGTGAGACACGTACATACACGGCCATAACCATGGATGAGTTAATTGGTTAAAGACAGTTGTAATGCTATATTATGAAATAATGGTCGAAAATGTATTACAACTTGTTCTTACTTGTTGCGAGTCATGGATTAGTATTACTGTATAACATTGATATATATACTGAACCGCAAAATAAACGCCACAGCGATAGAGGTGTCGTAAACCACACACTTTAATTCGCTCTAATTAACACTCAAAACGGAGGATTGAGTTTAAACCTGACAATTATGGTTAACACTTTTTCGGGAATCACATTTAGAGTTCACACAAACAAAATCACCTAACATAGTACCATTGGGATACCTCAAAGTCAGTATTGTGTTGGCCCCCATGGGCATCGATGACGTCGTTGCATCGTCTGTACATTGAATGAATTACCCGGTTGATGAAGGCCATAGGCACTTGGGTCCATACTCTGCTTAATGCCTGATCGAGTCCAGCCGGAGTTGTCGGCCTTGGTTGAAGGTCATTCAGTCTTCTTTGAATCTCGTCCAAAAGGTGTTCTATTGGACGTAAATCCGGACTGAGTGCAGGTCATTGTAGGGCTTGGATGCCATGTTGTCTTAGGAATTCCACTGTTGCTCTGGCAGTGTGGGCGTTGTCTTGCTGGAAGATGTTTTTTTCGCGCAAACGTCGACGCACCGTATCGGCACTAATGGGTCTGTTGTGAGTGCCAATGGTCTGGCGTGCTGTTTCCTTCTTTTTGGTGAAGCGACCCTCTGTCGGTCTTGACGTTGTGATGTTACTGCAGGTCGTCCACTGTGTGGACGGTCTTGGATGCTGTAAGTGGTCTGATACCGTTCCTGCAGTCGGTAGATTGTCCTAACACGAACATTAAAATGATTGGCTTCCCTCCCTGCAGTCTGACCAATTTGCAATCGTCCAAGGGCTTGGTTCCTGTGATTTCTCAAGTCGTGGTATGGCGATTATGGCAACACACTGTATCGGCACTGATGGGTCTGTTGTGAGTCCCAATGGTCTGGTGTGCTGTTTCCGTCGCTCTGGTGAGCAGATGGTTGCGTACAAACTGTCAGTCTTGACGTTGTGATGGTACTGAAGGTCGTCCATTGCGTCGACAGTCTTGGATGCTGTTAGAGACCTGATACCACTCCTACAGTCGGTAGATTGTCCTAACATGAACATTAAAATGATTGACTACCCTCCGCGCAGTCCAACCAACTTGCAGTCGTCCCAAGGCTTGGTTCCTCTTGTCTCTCGTTAGTCGTGGTATGGCGATTGTGTCGAAACAAGAATGATTTCGGGCGAGTTTAGGACTCGCTTTCATAGGTAGGATTGTCACGATATGCAGGTGCATTTTCATCACCCGAATGTCATACGTCTGCCTTTTTATGTGCGTTTGGTCGATATCCCAAACTGTCATTTTGGATAGAATTTGTTTTTGACAAAACGGTATTATCATTATACAAACACCACCGTGTGAAAAAAGTAACGTTTCTTTTGTGGTTCAGTATATTTACAATGTGGGACCTTGCTGATAATGGTGCTCATGTTATCAATCACTGGTTTGTCTGTCGTTATTGAATCGTTTGTTACTGTAATGTCTGCAAGTTATTGTTGCGAATATTTGCTTCACCTCTAGGCGCAGGAAATACCATTGAAAATCCAAGTTAGAATTGGTTTGTCGTAAGAGGCGGTGAACGGGATCGGGCGGTCAGGCTCGCTGACTTGATTGACACATGTCATCGGTTCCCAATTACGTAGATCGATGCTCATGATCACTGAATGGATTGTCTGTTCCAGACTCGATTATTTAGAAACCATCGCCTTATGGGATTTTGTTGAGTGCGGCTTTAAACAACAGACAAGCCAACAAACAAATTTTAACTAACAAAGTTTATTATTATTATCCCCCGCCACGAAGTGGGAGGGGGGTATAGTTTTGAGCTCCGTCCGTCCATCCGAGATGTTGGGGACATATTTTCTCAAAAACCGTTATAGATAGGAAAACCAAATTTGGTATGTTTTTTCAGGACATGAATGCCTTGATTGAGGTCGAAAACGGAAACAGTGTTACTATTTGTTACATAGTTATGTCCCTTGTCATGGCCCTCTCTAGACTTAGTGCACGTTATCCCAATGGGAACAGATTTTCTGAGTAACTGCTATAGCTGGGGAAACCAAATGTGGTATGTGTTTTCCGACGGACATAAATATAAAGTGAAGTTGAAAAACAGGAACGAAATAGGAAACAGAACACTGTGGCGGGGGATATTGATTACTATGTGTTCTTGTTATTATTTGTTGTTGTTAAATAGTAATCACAGCGGCGTTGAACTCACTCACTCCGGCCTGATCCAACTCGGACATGATCTAATCGTGACCTCGGATTAGTCGTGTTTCGCTGTCCATCAGTACAGACAGTGGTCTACTCTAGTTATGTTCCAACAGTTCGAAAGGTACACGGGTATGCCAGTGGTATAAGGCGCTGCCATTTAGGTATATGAAACATACGGTTCAACTCCCAGTTCGCCCATCCAGCTAGGGTCCATGCAGGAAGCAAATGTACTGTAAGTCCCCATGGTCCCTAGTATGGTGTTCTACCTTCAGTTGTTGTAGCCTATTTTATATTGTGTTGTCCCCCATAGTTAAATGTTTTAGATTTAAGTATTAGTTTTACATGTGTATCTGTGATATTCTAGTTGTTTTACTGTCCTTCGTCGGCAGGTTTTTATAATCTATATCTTCCATTTCAATGTCAAATGTTCTCGTCACGATATGGCTGAAATATTGCCGATGTGACGTTAAATATTAACTCACTCACTCGCCCAGTTCGCCCAGGTGGTTCCTATGTTTGTCAGCACATGCTGTGCTCGTGGGTTTCACTCACTCACTCACTCACTCCATCCCTCCTACAGCTCATTAAGAAGATGACGTCCCCTGCCTATGCTGCATCCCTGCGCGAGAAGATCGACCTGAGACGGACCCACAACGCCAGCCACTACACCGACATCACCGGCCAACCGTGGGACGAGCAGGGCACAGCACAGATAAACGTCCTGGCTCCTAACGGCGACGCCGTGGCGGTATGCAGCACCATCAACTACTAGTAAGACCTCTTGCTGTATACGTCACACTCTTTTCAAATTATGTTTGTTTGGAGTTAATGTGTTTTTACGCCGCTTTTAGCAATATTTGAGCAATATCACGGTGGGGGACAACAGAAATGGTTCTTCGCACATTGTACACATGAGAGGAATCGAACCGGAGCGGAGGCTTTAACCACTAGCCTACCCCACTGCCCCTTTTTTTGTTTGGAAGAAAAAAATCCCAAAATACCGAGTGGCAGAGGTAAGAGAAGTAAAAGTTTAATTACAAATACAAACCTATGTGACAGTGTCTGCCATTTTGTCCCACACTCTGAAACCGGTCAGATCTGGATGAATCCATGGATGCAGCACAGGCTGTCCTTCAGGAAAATATTGTCATTTTAATATTACTTTCTGTACAGTGTACACATCGCTTTAATCAAAATGAGACAGTTTGCTCTAGTTTGATACCGCTCTGCCTGAAGATCTCAGGATTACCCCATATCTACATCCTTTATCAAAATCGAACTTAAAACGGCCTTAATCCGGCAGAAAATAATGGACAGTTGGACATATGCTGACTCTGTTGTAGCTTCGGTTCCCTCCTCGTGTCACCTTCTACGGGGATCATCCTCAACAACGAGATGGCGGACTTCTCCACTCCCAATGTCTCCTACCTCGACGGCTTGAAGGTGAGAAGATCCTTGACCGTCAAACTAACCTCATTAACACCATATCATGAATGTTTATGGTGTGTACATCATCTGTATCGGCAGTATAGCAACACTCTTCTTATATGGAACCACGGGTACCCTACGGATACTTAGTTTTTGTTGCGTGTTGCTTGATGCTCTAACCTAGACTCACTGTCGGGTTTGTTGCTTGTTTTACACCACACTCGGCAATAATCCAGCGATATGGCGGCGGTTTGTAAATAATCGAGTCTGGACCAGTCAATCCAGTAATCAACAGCAACGAGTATCCATCTACACAATTATGATAGGATGACATGTGTCAACCACGTCAGCGAGCCTGACCACCCGATCCCATTAGCTGCCTCTTACGACAAGCATGGGTTGCTGAGGACCAATTCTAACCCGGGTTTTTACAGGTCTTGTTGAGTTATATATATGATCGGATCGGGAATAACGGTCACTTCATTCCTGAGGATGCGCAGTGTGTTAGGGACCATGGTGTTTCCTACAGAGATAAATGTTTGGTCTTGTTCAGGCAGTTCCTCCCAACTACATCGAGCCGGGGAAACAACCCTTATCGTCAATGGCGCCAGCGATATTTGTGGACGGAGCAGGAGATCCAAGACTTATCATTGGGTCTTCTGGGGGGGCCAGGATCTCTACAGTCAATGCTCAGGTATGTGGGGGACACAAAACACAATCATTGCCCTTCACATCACAACCAGACACTGTGCCCTTCACCTTCACACGGCTACCAAATACTGTTGCCCTTGTTTCACCTTCACATCACACCCAGACACTGTGCCCTTCACCTTCACACGGCTACCAAATACTGTTGCCCTTGTTTCACCTTCACATCACACCCAGACACTGTGCCCTTCACCTTCACACGGCTACCAAATACTGTTGCCCTTGTTTCACCTTCACATCACACCCAGACACTGTGCCCTTCACCTTCACACGGCTACCAAATACTGTTGCCCTTGTTTCACCTTCACATCACACCCAGACACTGTGCCCTTCACCTTCACACGGCTACCAAATACTGTTGCCCTTGTTTCACCTTCACATCACAACCAGACACTGTGCCCTTCACCTTCACACGGCTACCAAATACTGTTGCCCTTGTTTCACCTTCACATCACAACCAGACACTGTGCCCTTCACCTTCACACGGCTACAAAATACTGTTGCCCTTGTTTCACCTTCACATCACACCCAGACACCGTGCCCTTCACCTTCACACGGCTACCAAATACTGTTGCCCTTGTTTCACCTTCACATCACACCCAGACACTGTGCCCTTCACCTTCACACGGCTACCAAATACTGTTGCCCTTGTTTCACCTTCACATCACATCCAGACACTGTGCCCTTCACATGGCTACCAAATACTGTTGCCCTTGTTTCACCTTCACATCACAACCAGACACTTTTCCCTTCACCTTCACACGGCTACCAAATACTGTTGCCCTTGTTTCACCTTCACATCACACCCAGACACTTTTCCCTTCACCTTCACACGGCTACCAAATACTGTTGCCCTTGTTTCACCTTCACATCACACCCAGACACTGTGCCCTTCACCTTCACACGGCTACCAAATACTGTTGCCCTTGTTTCACCTTCACATCACAACCAGACACTGTGCCCTTCACCTTCACACGGCTACCAAATACTGTTGCCCTTGTTTCACCTTCACATCACACCCAGACACTTTTCCCTTCACCTTCACACGGCTACCAAATACTGTTGCCCTTGTTTCACCTTCACATCACAACCAGACACTGTGCCCTTCACCTTCACACGGCTACCAAATACTGTTGCCCTTGTTTCACCTTCACATCACAACCAGACACTGTGCCCTTCACCTTCACACGGCTACCAAATACTGTTGCCCTTGTTTCACCTTCACATCACACCCAGACACTTTTCCCTTCACCTTCACACGGCTACCAAATACTGTTGCCCTTGCTCCACCTTCACATTGCTACGAGACACTGTCTATTGTTTAAGACTGCACTCTGCAATGTTCAAACTATACAGCGTGTGTGTTGGGCTAGGCTTACATTTAGCCACCATTTTACTCCCGTGTGTGTAAGGGTCACGATGACCTGTTCCCAGGTGGCCGTCAGGATCCTGTGGTTGAAGCAGTCTGTGGAGGAGGCAGTGAGGCATAAACGCTTCCACCATCAGCTGTTCCCGGATAAAGTCAAGTGGGAACCTGGATTCAATCAGGTAAGTCCCTGACAACTCAACATCGGCCTAATGGCCTAATTGGCCGGGTCATCAGTTTTGTACATAAAATATTTAATACATTATGTTTAATAATATGGGAGGGTGGGGTTAATGATTTTGTACATGACATGCAGGGGGGTCACTTACTTTGTACATAAATTTTAGGGGAGGGAGTCACATTGCCCATGCTTCTCCATAAAAATCATTATCATTCCCCCCAAGCCATAAATTACGAACGGTCCCTAACATATACAGCAAGTGACCCGGACAAAACAACCAAGTTCATCATATCCGTCAGTTTCTTGTAAAGCCTGTTCGTTATAACCGTATTTTAGGGTGCCGTGTGTGCTACTAACAGGGGACGATGGATTATACTTTGGAAATATGTTGTGATTTGACAGGCTACAATACATCACGGGGCGGTGGGGTAGCCTAGTGCTTGAAGAGTTTGCTCGTCACGCCAAAGACCCGGTTTCGATTCCCCAAATGGGTACAATTTGTGAAGCCCATTTATGGTATCCCGCGCCGTGATATTGCCGGAATATTGCTAAAAGCGGCGTAAAACTCACTCATTATCCTTGGATGACCAGCGAGAGCTCGGTCTACTTCCCTATTGAGCATTAAAATTTAATCTGAAGACTTCAACGTTGGCTGTTCCAGGCAGTTAGGACCACTACAGCGAGAGTCGTGACATATTCCATGGGAGACTACTGTAGGCTGATTGGTAGAATGCATGCACTGCCGGTAATGTGTCTAACATTGACTAGACGGTTGTAGCCCATTAGTCATGCGCCCATTGCTACATACTGGCATTGTTGCGGGTTGTATTCTCCGACCCGCTTAAACATATTTCAGTTTTAAGTAGCTATCAGTCCAGGTAAACTTAGGTTCAGTATTATTCGTTACACTGCTATACTGAGTCTAACAAACCCTAATAGAAGGTCGCGTCTATTACAACTCGCAAACTCGAATACTGAGCCTAAGTTTACATAGACTGAGTAACTATTCTTATTGACAAACTTTATGGATAACAACTTCTATTGCATTGTGAGAGGGACGTTTCGATACAATTTATTGTACCGTTGTCGACAACTGTACAAGAATCTGTATCGAAACGTCACACTCACGAAATAGAAGAAGTTGTTATCCATAACATTTGTCATTATTGTACTTCCCTACTTTTAAAATGCCACTCAAAGAAGTTAAGCACGTTCTGTTCCTTTTTATTTTCTTGCTACTAGTGTAGATTGAGCATATATTTATGTGTATCTAATTTATGTGTTTGAAAGATAGATATACGTCATGTCATTTGACAATGTAATAATATAATAATAATAAATGTACATTTGTAACGCGCCTTGTACATGCACTAGGCACATGCTCAAAACGCTGACATGTTACAATTATATACATATGCACAGTGAGGGGAATATAGTTAGTTGAAATGAGAGGAAAACAGGTGGGTGTTCAGTAATAGGGTGACGTCAACTGCTGATTTTAAGGCCAAAGGGAGAGAGTTCCACATTCGTGGGGCAGAACAAGCAAATATTCCCTGCCAAATGTTTCAAGTTTATAGCGGGGTGCAGAGAGCAAGTTCTGATTTTGAGAGCGGAGCTGTCTTTCTGGGGCCTAAGGGATAAGGAGGTCCTGTAGGTATTCTGGCTTTGTGACGGATCTGTCGACCTCAATAACATCACGACTGCCGGAGGTGTGGGTGGGTGGGGGTTTAGCTCAGTGGTTAGAACACAGGTATGTGTGAAATTTAAACAGTTTAATCTTTAACATTTTCAATTTCACCATTTTAAAAAAATAAAGTAACTTTGTCTTTAGAGTGGAAGAGGTGAACGTGATGGTGTAGACATCTTGTGTTGCTAATTATCTTCTCTTCTTAAGGGCGTCCTGGACCTACTCCACAACAAATACGGTCACGAGCTGCAACCACGAACGACGTACATGGCGGTGCTGCAGGCAATATATCGCGACCCGGACACTCGCCAGTTGCACGCCTTCTCTGATGAGAGAAAGAAGGGGAAAGCCAGCTTGTTGTACGGTGACGCCTCTTGATGGGGATACCTAGTGACGGGGACACCTGATGGGGATGCCTGACGGGGACGCCTTCTGATAGTGGCGGCTTATGATGTGATGGGGGCGTTATTGTGATTGGCAGTGTTGTGCCACCTTCATATAAAAAGCGATAGTGTTCGAAATTCTGGTGCTGAGGTACTGGTAAAAGAGCAATGTTTGTGAGGTACTGGTAAAGTCATTGTTTGTGTTTACTGTTAAATCTATCTACCAGGATACACTGAGACACTTGTAACTATGATTCTCATTGACTCTGCAGGACGTGGCTTGTTTCTACGAATCGGAAACAAGTATTTTTCTTGCTGAAGTCAAAACACAGTACTCTACCATTTTATCCCCAGTGCCAATACACACAAACATTCAAACTCGACTCAACAGGTAATAATTTGGAATAGTGATGAATGGTCGTTCTTCCTTCATAGGCGTAATGCTGAGATCAATGAAAGGAATTTTAAGTAATCATGTACTCAGCCCATGTAAGAATTTTATGTTGTTTTTTATATATCAAAACTAATAATACTATTTTAATATTTTAAACTTAACTATTTTAAGAGGTTTATGAGTAAAGAAAGACTTTCTTCATCTTCTTATGTATCACGTTTAATGATAAGGTCACATATGCAATATGTTCATGTTGATTAAATCAATATGGTTTTTATTATTTAATCATGTACTCAGCCCATGTAAGAATTTTATGTTGTTTTTTATATATCAAAACTAATAATACTATTTTAATATTTTAAACTTAACTATTTTAAGAGGTTTATGAGTAAAGAAAGACTTTCTTCATCTTCTTATGTATCACGTTTAATGATAAGGTCACATATGCAATATGTTCATGTTGATTAAATCAATATGGTTTTATTTGTATTTTAGTTTTTTTGTGTTTGGCTCAACTGCACTTTGCCCCCAAAGTTTACTTAGACGCAATTTGTCCGTAGTCCGTCCGGGGTCTCCTCGTGTTGCCACCACCCTATTGTTAAGGGTGGCGAAGCAGTCATGCGTGTTGATTGGAAGAACAATAGGCGGTGGCTTCTTAAGTATAATAAAAGTATTATTAAACTTTGCACAATATTTACATTACAGTGTCTGAAGTATAATTCACGAATTGAAGATTTGCTCACGTTTTTAATACATTTATACAGTACAAATTAAGAATATTCAGAAATTTATTATACAGGTTACCCACTTTCACAATTATAAACAATTAAAGTCCAATGACGTGAGATACCAAATCGGCATACTTCACTGGCGTTTTGATGTTGTCTATGATGCTTGTGTCCATGGTTCTGGGTTGTGATGACGTCGTTCGAAGTGTTGATGGTGGCTGGGCATGTAGCAATACAGAATTTCCAGTGAATGCTGGCATCTCGCGTTCTCTTATGGTGGTGGCAAAAAGAGGATAAACCGTCCGTCCAGTCTCCATTACCACAGATACTGTTACGGATTAAAAATTACCGTGACAAAAAGGTCTTGTGATTCCCCTTCAAACCAACAAACAGAACACAGACAAATCTATAACATTCAATTATATATTGAATAAAAACAAGGTTACAATGAATGACAGTACAGATTCCCAATACAATACAATTCAGTCACAAATCTGAAATATTGGGTCATGAATCTAAAAATTAACCAAGTGTATATAATTACCACAGGCTTGATCCTTGTCAATGTACTGACTGAAGATTGTTTAGAGCTGGTGAAAGTATGTAATCGAGATGTCGTAACTTGAGCGGTCGATTTTTGCTGACAGATGAGCGTAAATCCAGCGTAATCTCCAAAGTCGTGTCTAACATCTGATTGGGGTTTATTAGTGAGTGAGTGAGTGAGTGAGTGAGTGAGTTTAGTTTTACGCTGCACACAGCAATATTCAAGATATATTGGAGCAGAAATAGTCGATTCTGGACCAGACAATCCAGTGATCAACAGCATGATCATCGATCTACGCAGTTAGGATACGATGACGTGTGTCAACCAAGTCAGTGAGCCTGACCACCTTATCCCGATAGTCGCCTTTTACGACAAGCATGTTTAACTGAAGATCAATTCTAACCCGGATCTTCACAGGTTGAGACATGTTGGGTACAATTAAACACAAATGTGTTTTGACAGAAAATGGATTTTTCGACTTCTTGTGCACAGGTCCGCGATCTTTGCCACTTTTGTGAAACCCGACATCTCGAACTTGGTTTGTGGTGCCAACAAACCAAAAATTGGAATCGAACCTGCACCGAATGAATGTTGGTACAGATAGGGACTGCAGCATGGAAGATTATGTATAGCAGATGGTACGTGAAGGGTAGTGTTCATGTGATAAACCAGTACGATAAGTTATGTAAATGAGACCATCTACCTAGGGCAAACATCGATGCAGATGTTATGCGAAGGATAGTCTTCATCTGATAAACCAGTCCGATAAATATCCAAATGAGCGAGGTCATCTATAATTCTTTTAAACGACTACTTGACAGGGATAAGCCTGGGCGTAACAGGTGAATGGATTGGTCACCACTAGTAAACACTGTTGTCCTCCTTTAGATCATTCCAGTGTAAGGACATCTATGCAGACCAACTCCAAGGTTGATGTCCTTACACTGGAACCATAGCATTACTCACCCGGCAACAGAAGGCATGCCCCGGGCCGCACGCATAGCAGGTTACTAAGGCTTATTTTCAAATATTATATGAAACTGCTCAGCCCCACTTTGCGCGCCAATGTAGCGGCCATAAAATTTCCAAGTCACGTTCTGTAATTCGAACCACGGAACTTCTGTTCCGAAGCCGGACGCTTTGTCCACATGACCAAAGAGGTTAACCCCGTCAGCAAGCTGACAAGGTAAGGATGTCATCACAGGGATGTCTCCTAGCCTTGCTCAATATATATTTACAATTGTGATGCCTGTGTTTCAATGGAAATGATTTTACGGTTCATGACGTAAACGATAGTCACGCTTGTCAATAGCATTGCCTGAAATGTGAACTACATGGTATAGGGGGCTGAGAGTCTGCCCGAAGACGGTAAAGACACTGGTTCGATTCCATGTGAAAACGGGTGAAAATGAACTGTGCAACTCCTTTTTTCAATAATCTGTATCCCCTGATAAGGATGTCAAGAAATACTTGGACGTCTTGTGTCAAGCGGCTGTCATATCTTACGGACACGCACGTTGTTGACCGTAGGTGGGGGTTGAACGTAGGCGACCGTAGTAGACCCGTATTTGACCTTAGTTAAACGTAGTCAGACATATTAAAGCGTAGTTCAACGTAGAGACTCTCTGGAGCGCAGCTGCAACTTCCTGGAATTCCTCTGTAACAATGTAATGTCAGCGACAGCAATGACACATTTCGTCTTTACTAAAGAAACAGTTTAGCATAAATAAATATACATTCCAAACACATTAACCATCTGTGTCTGTTTTGTTGAGTGCCACAATACTTTATTGCAGGATAGGGTACATTACACGTTCTAAGACCTAAGTTACAGTACAATATTTTTGGTAAAGCGCCATCTTATCTGCACAATAATAGATTGATCGTCCTAGCTAATCGGCTTTGTGAATGTTGCCGTTAGAAAAAAGTGAGTGAGTAAATGTTGTTTAAACCCACTTCTCCTAGTGATCGTAGCTTTTTAAAACCTACCCGTAATTTCTCACCCTTGATCATACCGTAGTTATGACCAAACTTTGAACTTCAGCGAACCCATGATATGGCCGTGGTTAAACAAAACAAATATTCAACATATTCAAACTATCTCTATGGCTAGCTTGATCGCCAAGACCTTACTGTTACCGTAGTTTGAACGTGGTTGGCCCTAGTTCTCCCTCGTAGACCGTCATTGAACCTACTGCACCATTGTGTTGACCGTAGCACACCGTGGTAACATGGCACTACGATCAAACTACGGTTTGCTACGTTAACCACCACGGTCCAGCAGAACAACGTTCATGACGTAAGATGTGACCGCGCAGACCCGGTTAGAATTGGTCTTAGGCAACCCATGCTTGTTATAGGAGGCGACTAGCGGGATCATGTGGTAAGGCTCGCTGACTTGGTTCACACATGTCATCGTATCCCAAATGCGTATATCGATGTTCATGTTGTTGATCACTGGATTGTCAGGTCCAGACACGATTATTTACAGACCGACGTCATACAGCTGGAATATTGCTGATTGCGGCGTTACAAATAAACGAGCAAATAAATATATCCAACAATCCACAAATTTAATATATATATGCTATCCTCGGATGCAACTATCTTAAGACATAAATAAGTTAATACATTATCAAACTATGCTAGTGATACAGTCTTCAGTAGAGTTATACTATCTCACTCTGTAACCTTGACCTGTCCATCGTATCGTATTCCGCGCCGCAGGGTCAACGGCCTTCACCTTGCAGTCAAAAAGTGTTGCCTTCACTATGGCGGAAGGTAGGTGTGATTGAATACCAAACACTGTATATGTTATCGGCATTTTACATATTTCAGTTCGGACAAGTGCATTTCACAAATATCATGGCAATTATGAAGCGCAGGCATGTAAATGTTGATTCTATGAATGCTGTCGGGTAACAACTAAAACTGAAACGGTTGTATGTGTTGCATTTACATAGCGTTGTGCACTGTGCTCGGCCTGAATGAATAGGTGGTTGTATAAACAGTGGATTGTATGAACGGTGGATTTTTTGGATTGGGAATTGTATGAACAGTGGATTGTATGAACGGTGGATGTATGAACGATGGATGTATGAACGATGGATTTTGTGGATCGGCGTTTGTATGAACGATGGATTTAGTGGATCGGGGTTTGTATGAACGATGGATTTTGTGGATCGGGATTGTATGAACGATGGATTTAGTGGATCGGGGTTTGTATGAACGATGGATTTAGTGGATCGGGGTTTGTATGAACGATGGATTTAGTGGATCGGGGTTTGTATGAACGATGGATTTTGTGGATCGGGTTTGTATGAACGATGGATTTAGTGGATCGGGGTTTGTATGAACGATGGATTTAGTGGATCGGGGTTTGTATGAACGATGGATTTAGTGGATCGGGGTTTGTATGAACGATGGATTTTGTGGATCGGGGAGGGTTTGTATGAACGATGGATTTAGTGGATAGTGGGGTTTGTATGAACGATGGATTTAGTGGATCGGGGTTTGTATGATGAACGATGGATTTAGTGGATCGGGGTTTGTATGAACGATGGATTTAGTGGATCGGGGTTTGTGTATGAACGATGGATTTTGTGGATCGGGTTTGTATGAACGATGGATTTAGTGGATCGGGGTTTGTATGAACGATGGATTTAGTGGATCGGGGTTTGTATGAACGATGGATTTAGTGGATCGGGGTTTGTATGAACGATGGATTTAGTGGATCGGGGTTTGTATGAACGATGGATTTAGTGGATCGGGGTTTGTATGAACGATGGATTTAGTGGATCGGGTTTGTATGAACGATGGATTGTATGAACGATGGATTTATGAACGATGGATTTAGGGGTTTGTATGAACGATGGATTTAGTGGATCGGGTTTGTATGAACGATGGATTTAGTGGATCGGGGTTTGTATGAACGATGGATTTAGTGGATCGGGTTTGTATGAACGATGGATTTAGTGGATCGGGGTTTGTATGAACGATGGATTTAGTGGATCGGGGTTTGTATGAACGATGGATTTAGTGGATCGGGGTTTGTATGAACGATGGATTTAGTGGATCGGGGTTTGTATGAACGATGGATTTAGTGGATGGGGTATTGTATCGATGGATTTGTGGATCGATGGATGTATGAACGATGGATTTAGTGGATCGGGGTTTGTATGAAGGATGGATTTAGTGGATCGGGGTTTGTATGAACGATGGATTTAGTGGATCGGGGTTTGTATGAACGATGGATTTAGTGGATCGGGGTTTGTATGAACGATGGATTTAGTGGATCGGGGTTTGTATGAACGATGGATTTAGTGGATCGGGGATTGTATGAACGATGGATTTAGTGGATCAGGGTTTGTATGAACGATGGATTTAGTGGATCGGGGTTTGTATGAACGATGGATTTAGTGGATCGGGTTTGTATGAACGATGGATTTAGTGGATCGGGGTTTGTATGAACGATGGATTTAGTGGATCGGGGTTTGTATGAACGATGGATTTAGTGGATCGGGGTTTGTATGAACGATGGATTTAGAGGATCGGGGTTTGTATGAACGATGGATTTAGTGGATCGGGGTTTGTATGAACGATGGATTTAGTGGATCGAGGTTTGTATGAACGATGGATTTTGTGGATCAGGGTTTGTATGAACGATGGATTTTGTGGATCGGGTTTGTATGAACGATGGATTTAGTTGATCAGGGTTTGTATGAACGATGGATTTAGTGGATCAGGGTTTGTATGAACGATGGATTTAGTGGATCGGGGTTTGTATGAACGATGGATTTAGTGGATCGGGGTTTGTATGAACGATGGATTTAGTGGATCGGGGGTTTGTATGAACGATGGATTTAGTGGATCGGGTTTGTATGAACGATGGATTTAGTGGATGGATTGTATGGGATTTAGTGGATCGGGGTTTGTATGAACGATGGATTTAGTGGATCGGGGTTTGTATGAACGATGGATTTAGTGGATCGGGGTTTGTATGAACGATGGATTTTGTGGATCGGGGCTTTGTATGAACGATGGATTTAGTGGATCAGGGTTTGTATGAACGATGGATGTATGAACGATGGATTCAGTGGATCGGGGTTTGTATGAACGATGGATTTAGTGGATCGGGGTTTGTATGAACGATGGATTTAGTGGATCGGGGTTTGTATGAACGATGGATTTAGAG
The DNA here is from genome assembly GCF_003918875.1 of Haliotis rubra. Classification (NCBI taxonomy): domain Eukaryota; kingdom Metazoa; phylum Mollusca; class Gastropoda; order Lepetellida; family Haliotidae; genus Haliotis; species Haliotis rubra. The sequence continues at coordinate 3,452,344 of NW_025765447.1, forward strand.
GATCGGGGTTTGTATGAACTGGGGTTTTGTGGATCAGGGTTTGTATGAACAATGGATTTTGTCAATCGGGGGTTCGTATGAACGATGGATTTTTTGGATGATGGTTTGTATGAACGATGGATTTGGTGGATCGGTGGTTTGTATGAACGATGGATTGTTTGGATCGGGGTTTGTATGAACGATGGATTTAGTGGATCCGGGTTTGTATGAACAATGTATTTTGTGGATCGGGAGTTTGTATGAACTATGGATTTTGTGGATCAGGGTTTGTATGAACGATGGATTGTGGATCGGGGGTTTGTATGAACGATGGGTTAAGTGGATCCGGGTTTGTATGAACGATGGATTTAGAGGATCGGGGTTTGTATGAACGATGGATTTAGTGGATCGGGGTTTGAATGAACGATGAATTTAGAGGATCGGGGTTTGTATGAACGATGGAGTTAGTGGATCGGGGTTTGTATGAACGATGGATTTAGTGGATCGGGGTTTGTATGAACGATGGATTTAGTGGATCGGGGTTTGTATGAACGATTGATTTAGAGGATCCGGGTTTGTATGAACGATGGATTTAGTGGATCAGGGTTTGTATGAACGATGGATTTAGAGAATCCCGGTTTCTATGAACAATGGATTTAGTGGATCGGGGTTTGTATGAACGATGGATTTTGTGGATCGGGGTTTGTATGAACGATGGATTTTGTGGATCGGGTTTGTATGAACGATGGATGTATGAACGATGGATTAAGTGGAGCGGGGTTTGTATGAACGATGGATTTAGTGGATTGGCGATTGTATGAACGATGGATTTAGTGGATCGGGGTTTGTATGAACGATGGATGTATGAACGATGGATTTTGGGGATCGGGGTTTGTATGAACGATGGATTTAGTGGATCGGGGTTTGTATGAACGATGGATTTAGTGGATCGGGGTTTGTATGAACGATGGATGTATGAACGATGGATTTTGTGGATCGGGGTTTGTATGAACGATGGATGTATGAACGATGGATTTAGAGGATCGGGGTTTGTATGAACGATGGATTTAGTGGATCGGGGTTTGTATGAACGATGGATGTATGAACGATGGATTTAGTGGATCGGGGTTTGTATGAACGATGGATTTAGTGGATCGGCGATTGTATGAACGATGGATTTAGTTGATCGGGGTTTGTATGAACGATGGATGTTTGAACAATGGATTTAGTGGATCGGGGTTTGTATGAACGATGGATTTAGTGGATCGGGGTTTGTATGAACGATGGATTTAGAGGATCGGGGTTTGTATGAAGGATGGATTTTGAGGATCTTGGTTTGTATGAACGATGGATTTTGTGGATCGGGGTTTGTATGAACGATGGATTTAGAGGATCGGGGTTTGTATGAACGATGGATTTAGAGGATCGGGGTTTGTATGAACGATGGATTTAGTGGATCGGGGTTTGTATGAACGATGGATTTTGTGGATCAGGGTTTGTATGAACAAATGATTTTGTGGATCGGGGGTTTGTATGAACAATGGATTTTGTGGATCAGGGTTTGTATGAACGATGGATTTTGTTGATCGGGGGTATGTATGAACGATGGATTTAGTGGATCCGGGTTTGTATGAACGATGGATTTAGTGGATCGGGGTTTGTATGAACAGTGGATTTTGTGGATCAGGGTTTGTATGAACTATGGATTTTGTGGATCAGGGTTTGTATGAACGATGGAATTTGTGGATCGGGGGTTTGTAAGAACGATGGGTTTAGTGGATCCGGGTTTGTATGAACGATGGATTTAGTGGATCAGGGTTTGTATGAACGATGGATTTAGTGGATCGGGGTTTGTATGAACAATGGATTTAGAGGATCGGGGTTTGTATGAACGATGGATTTAGTGGATCAGGGTTTGTATGAATGATGGATTTAGTGGATCGGGGTTTGTATGAACGATGGATTTAGTGGATCGGGGTTTGTATGAACGATGGATTTAGAGGATCGGGGTTTGTATGAACGATGGATTTAGTGGATCGGGGTTTGTATGAACGATGGATTTAGTGGATCGGGGTTTGTATGAACGATGGTTGTATGAACGATGGATTTAGTGGATCGGGGTTTGTATGAACGATGGATTTAGTGGATCGGGGTTTGTATGAACAATGGATTTAGTGGATCGGGGTTTGTATGAACGATGGATTTTGTGGATCGGGGTTTGTATGAACAATGGATTTAGTGGATCGAACGGGATTTGTGGATCGGGAACGATGGATTTAGTGGATGGGGGTTTGTATGAACGATGGATTTTGTGGATCGGGGTTTGTATGAACAATGGATTGTTTTGATGGATCGTGGATCGGGGTTGTATAAACAGTGGATTGTTTGTATCGGGGGTTGTATAAACAGTAGATTGTATGAATCGGGGATTGTATGAACAGTAGATTGCTTGGATTGGGGTTTGTATGAACGATGGATTGTTTGGATTGGGGGTTGTATTCACAAAGGGGTGGTTTGGATTGGGAATTGTATGAAAAGTGGATTGTATGAATCTAGGATTGTGTGAACAGTGGATTGTTTGGATCGGGGATTAAATTTATATGATTAGTGGATCGTCTGGGTTCAAAGGTGAAAACAAAGAAACGAACACACAATATTCATCAGTAGACACATTGATGCTAAAATATAGTCCTTTTTATAGCAAAGGGTCCGTACCAGTCCCCAGCTGTGGCGTGTCCGTCCCTGGCCGAGCTGACCAGGCTGTCCAAGGAGATGAGGCTACAATGCACCGATGACGACCTTCAGGCTGTGAAAGGTGGGTGCAATCAATGGCAGGGTGAAGGTACGATAAGTATGGGTGATTACAGGTACATTCGGCAGCTGGATAAAGGTGCAACAGACATGGGTAATTACAGATGGGTGTATTCAGCCGCTGGGTAAAGGTGCAATATACGTGTTTACTGTGTATTCAGCCTCTGGATAAAGGTGCAATAGACGTGGGTAATTACATATACTTGATTCAGCCGCGGAATAGAGGTGCAATAGACGTGGGTAATTAAATCAGATAAGTGTATTTAGCAGCTGGATAAAGGTACGATAGACGTGCGTAATCAAAGGTACTTGTATTCAGCAGCTGGATAAATGTGCAATAGACGTGGGTAATTAAAATAGATAGGTGTATTGGCAGCTGGATAAACGTATGATAGACGTAGGTAATTACAGGTAAGTATATTCAGCAGCTGGCTAAAGGTACGATAGATGTCTTTACATACAGCTAAGTGTATTCAGCAACTGGATAAAAGTACCACTGACTTGTTTACTTACAGGTAGGTTTATTCAGCCGCTGGATAAAGGTACGATAGACATTGGTAATTGCAGACAAGTATATTCACTAACTGGATAAAGGTGCAATAGACGTGGGTAATTACAGATAGGTATATGCACCAGCTGGGTAAAGGTGCAATAGACATGGGCAATTACAGATAGGTGTATTCACCACCTGGATAAACGTGCAATAGACGTGGGTAATTACAGATAAATACAGGTAGTTGTATTCAGCAGCTGGATAAAAGGTGCGATAGACGTGGGTAATTACAGATAGATGTATTCAGCAGCTGAATAAAGGTGCGATAGACGTGGGTAATTACAGATAAGTATATTCAGTAGCTGAATAAAGGTGCGATAGACGTGGGTAATTACAGATAGATGTATGCAGCAGCTGAATAAAGGTGCGATAGACGTGGGTAATTACAGATAAGTATATTCAGTAGCTGGTTAATGGTGCGATAAACGTAGAAACCTGCAACTTGGTGTCATCACTGTCCTGGGAATGGTAAGATGAAGGAGAGAAACTACAGGAAGGTGTCATTAGTGTCGCTTTGCAGGTAAAGAGTTAAATTACAGGTAGGTGTGTCATCAGTGCCGTGATGCACGTAAGATGAAAGTAGGAAATTACAAGAAGATGGCATTAGTGTTGTGATGCAGGTAAGATCAGTGTGGGAAATTACAGGTATGTGTCATTCATGTCGTTGAAAAGGTAAGATCAAGTTGAGAAATTACGAATAGGTCTTATAAAGCTACGATCATTAGGAGAAGTGGGTTTAAGCAACTTTCACTCACTCACTTTTTTCTAACGGCAACATTCACAAAGCCGATTAGCTAGGACGATCAATCTATTATTTTGCAGATAAGATGGCGCTTTACCAAAACTATTCTTCTGTAACTAAGGTCTTAGAACGTGTAATGTACCCTATCCTATAATAAAGTATAGTGGCACTCAACAAAACAGACACAGATGGTTAATGTGTTTGGAATGTATATTTATTTATGCTAAACTGTGACGAAATGTGTCATTGCTGTCGCTGACTTATGTAGCATTGTTACAGAGGAATTCCAGGAAGTTGCAGCTGCGTACCAGCGAGTTTCACAGCTGAAGCAACCGTCACTTCCGGTCAAGTATCCTCGAACTCCGGGGCGCAGACCGGACCAGAACAATCCCTACAACGCCTGGTAATATTTCACAACTTAGTAGTGTCCAACAGTAGTGAGGTCTGGGGCACCTTTTGGTCCTGGGTCCAACAGTTTTATATTCTTGGGGCGGAGTTGTAATTGAGTGGGAAAGGAGCTGGAATTTGATATATTTCAGCTACATTCATCTACTTTATATTCACAGATATCGTTTTACTGTTTGTTTCAATATAATTTACAAAAATACGTTTTGTGACAGTCAAATTCTTCTTGTTCAACAGTCGGGAACATAATCCTTTCCTTTCTGGGCTAATAAATTTTGGGTAAATACTAGATTACTTGTGCTTGTCAACATTCCTGACATACGGTAGAACTGGAGACTATCACCTACAGTGACAATGTTACAGGTACTGGCGTTGTGACATCAAAGGCGCCGACACGGGGAAATTGGCAGGTAAAACATTCGCCATCAAGGACAACATAGCCGTGGCCGGGGTTCCGATGATGACCGGAAGTAAAATCTTGGAAGGGTACACTCCAGAGTTCGACGCTACTGTAGTCACCAGAATTCTAGATGCCGGTAATTAGAAAGTGGATTTATACAAAGAAAATGCGTACTGACCAAGTGCAAGTGTGACATGATCATGAGACCAAAAAACTAAAAACATTTCTATGATTTCTGACAACAGTGACCAACTATAGACCAGAATTCTGAGGCCAGACATTAGGATTCTGACACTAAAGTGAAATACCAAACAGGATTCAGAGACAACAAAATGTAATTACATATTACGATTCTGAGGCCAATAAGTCGTTCAAAAATTGCTTGTTAAGACAAAAGTGCAGGGATTGGACAGAATTCTGTGACAAAAATGTAACTATATGACCGAACTTCGAGACTGATGCAAATATATAACAGAATGCATGCCTAAGATTCTGACTTTGGTGAGACTTTGGAGCAAGAGTGAGTGACTAAGTATGATCCTATTCCGCTTTTAACAATATTCCAGCAATGTCACGGCATGGTACACCAGAAATGGGTTTCACACATATGAGGAACGCAACCCGGGCCTTCAGCGTGACGAGCGAACGCTTTAACCTGTAGGCTACGCACTACCCTGTATGGCACCGCCCACCGGGCACATTGTGTAAAGCGCATGTCCGGTGTCACCCGCCGCGATAATGCTGGATTATTGCTAAAAGCGGCGTAAAACTAAACTCATTCACTCATTATGTGCACATGACTGACTGAGAAGTCTCTATTTTATGTATATAGGTGGAACCATTGTCGGAAAGGCCAACTGTGAACACCTGTGTATGAGTGGATCAAGTTTCACCTGTGACACAGGACCTGTGAGGAACCCACTTGACGAGACAAGGACCACAGGGGGGTCCAGCTCTGGCAGCGGGGCTCTGGTACGTGTTGAAGGAGCGTCTTCTGTGACCACACCAACGGTACCACCCGGCTGGGTCGCCGTCGATATGTCGCTAGTCATTAGTGACTTAATATTTTGCAGGTTGCATCAGGTGAGGTCGACATGGCGCTCGGCGGCGACCAAGGAGGGTCCATCCGGATCCCAGCCAGCTGGTGTGGCATTGTAGGACTGAAGCCAACATTTGGTCTTGTGCCCTATACCGGAGCTATGTCAATGGAGACAACCTTGGATCACCTTGGACCCATGACGAAAACTGCTGCAGACTGTGCTCTGTTGCTGGAGGTAGGAAGATCAGGACGGCGGTCAGTAATGAAAATATGTAGAATATATAAATTTATAATAAATATATAAATCCGGACAGAGACCAGAAGTGTATCATATTTATTTCAGGAAATCTACACTTGCCAGTTCTCCTAGACTTGAGATGGATTCCTTTTTACCTGCGTATGTAAACGCCACATACGGGTTTACAAAGGACGATGTTCATTTTTCAGGTTATTGCCGGATATGATGAAGGCAGAGACCCTCGACAAAGAACAAACACAGCTGTTCCAGAGTATTCAAAACTGGTAAGAGGCAGACAAATTTCAAAAACCATAAGGAACACTGTTCCTGAGCTGACTGAAATGGTGACCGTACTGATTCGCTGCTCAAAATACGTACAGTTGATTTTTTTGACTGGTAACCTGCGTTACTGCTGTCTGCGGCGTAACTCAGCGTACACTCACCCATATTTCGAACGCCTTCGGTTAGCTGACATGTTGAACAAGTTAACTTTGACCATTGATCAAACAACTACCTGTCTGTTTTGGCTGACTGACTGAGTTGAAACTATATTCACTCACACACTCAGTTCCGGGAAACGTGAAACAAACACATATTGGTAATTATATATATATATAATTACAATGACTGGCGCGAAGAATTTATAGTGACCTGTCGATGCCCCAAGACCATTTCCACCCTTCATACCTTGATAATAAGCAGTCGTATGAATTTACAATATCCAGATTGATGCAGGCATCTCAGGTGAGAAGACCATACATCTGGATGGTACAATAACATGTTCAGTGTTAGTGAGTGACTGAGTTAGTTAAAATATATAGTCACATAGGCAATATTTCAACTATATTCTTTTATAATTATCCTTGTTATCCATTTGTGTTTTTCAGATTGATGCTGGCATTTCCGGCAAGAAGATCGGTGTGTTGAAGGAAGGCTTTGATGTGTGTACGGAGCCAGACGTGGTGGAGATAGTGAGGAGAGAAGTGGATAGACTGAAGGAAGCAGGGGCGGAGGTGGAGGAAGTATCACTGCCCATACATCTGGATGGTGAAACTTTCACGAACAAATCTGGGTTATAACGTATCATGGTAGTTAGAGAAGGGAGAAGCCATGTTTTCCCAATCGACAGTATAAAAAAACCCAAACCCAAATATATTCCCATAGACCTCAATAGTAACGTTATGTCTTTTTATAAAAAAACACCCCAGACGTTACTAAGCCCTTAATTGCTATCACATGTACCTACGAACATAGTCTGGCCTTACACAAAACATTACCAGTTTAATCTGTTCAAATGTCAGAAAACATGAGAAAACATCGGTCAGACTTGCACAGTTATGAAATATATGCAAGTACAGGAGTGTTGAGTGTGTGTTTGGTTATGTCAACACCTCAGTAAACGTGGTCAAATCTGGCAGCTAAGTTATACGTAGATTTTAAACCGCGTTCGGTTCCTAGCGTAAGTACATTTGAGACATACTGTTCCTTCGTGTCGTGGAAGACACGTACATCCGCACTTTCCACTTGATTCGGGGATCATTCATGTTCTTCCGTAGGTGTTTTCAGTTTCAGATAGGATGTAAAATATGCAATAATACACACACGCACGCACGCGCACGCACACGCACACACACACGCACGCACCTACGCATGCATGCACGCACGCACACCTGTGGTATCTGAGAGTTAAAGCTAATCACTGGGTTGTCTGGTCCAGACTCGATTATTAACAAACCGCCGCCATATAAATGAAATATTGCTGTGGGAGGCGTAAAACTAAGCTCTCTCACTCACTCACTCACAGAAAGGTCACAGCTTCATAAACAATAAACATACGCATGCGTTATACTCTATAACATGTGTCTACTGCATGTCGCATTTCATTAAGGTATGGCAGACATGGCCGAGTATTGAGCAATACTGTCATATCCGGTATGGCCAACGTGGTGGTTATGTGTAAGGTTGGATAGGAATTATAAGACTAAATATGGATGTCAACGTCTTTTTAGTGTATACACGTATCTGGGCTTTTCCTTGCCCCTTCGTCAGATTAATTTCTAGATAGGAATTGTATGAACGAGGCTTTTGATACACTAAATCTGGGATCATTGATGCAAAATTCAGTTTCAAAAGCATTGTAGTTGGTGTAACGTAATACATGTAAAATTAGCTGACTTGAACTTATACTATACCGCATTTAACTGATCACCTGTATATCCTTACTTAAGGCTTGAGAAATTCATTTGTATCAGAATAGCACCACTTCAGTAACAAAGGCCCCAAACTCCGAGGTTATAGACAGTTCAAAACTACTTTTGAAACTGAATTATATTTAACTATATACTTTGCCCTTTGAAATGCAAGTTAGACTAACGGCTTAGTACAATTTTACGGCTTTTCAACTAAGAAATGTTACTCAGTTAATGATACCTCAGATAGAAAGTGATTTTTGTTCAAATCCCCACATGGGTGCAATGTGTGAAGCCCATTTCTGGTGTCCTCCGCCGTGGTATTGCTGGAATATTGCTAAAAGTGGTATAAAACTACACTCACTCACTCATCTATGCACGTGCACTAGTTCTACACATGTTTCACTCATGTAACTGTAATGGGTTGAACGCCCGTGGAAGCAATTAAGGATTGATTGATTGATGACCAAAACCATTAAGGTTGCGCATACCGTAAATAACGTATATCTTGCTGCTGTAGGTATGACCATCTGGACTCCAGCGATGATTACCGGAGGGTACAAGTGTATGATCCAGGGAAACGGTAAGAGCAGGACAGTGATCGCATGAAAACCACACAGTTTCATAATTATTACCTACGAGGGCGAACATATCAGGGTTCATATTTTTCATACGATGCCCTAGGGCAAAATATCACTCTGTCATGGTGACGTGACGTCATGAACAATGCTATGACGTCACGTTTCTTCTGTGACGTTGCGTTCTACATGCGGCGACGGCGGGTAGACAGCCTATGTTTGAAAGTAGATTTGGTTTTTTTTCCTCAATTTGACGACCTCGGTAATAACCATAATATTATATATGTGCCCATATTATACTATGTTTACGACACTCGTGCCTAAATATCGGTATATCCCTCGCTCTCCCTCGGGAAATGCCACCATTTAGGCTCTCATATCGTAAACATAGTATGAAATCGGCACTCATATAATATCCTCTATATATGCCGTTGTGTCGAACTAAGGTTTTCTCGAAGTAGAAGTTTGGTCCCTGCGTATTCCGCCTTTATTCCTCCGTTTCGGTCGTGTCGAGAGTTCGATAACTCCAGGTATTTAACTAACCCTTCAAGTGAAGTAACCCTTCAGCTTTACAACGTGTGTGTATATGAAAAGGTGCATTTAATGTATCCAACGTCATATTTGACGTTAACGTATATGGCCCAACCCTCAATGGTGAGGACATTGGTTCCTACGCTCCGCCGTGATCAAATAGTTGATAATGATAATGGATTTTGTCCAAAGACTGAATTTTTACAAATTTCAGCTATAGCAACCATATCAGCTTGTTTCTAGGGGTTTTCTCTACCCCTGTAACCATCTGATCCAGGTAACCACATGATCCAGGTAGCCATATGACTCATGTAGCCCTATGATCCGGGTAGCCATATGATCCAGGTAACCATGTGACCCAGGTAATCATATGGTCCAGGTAACCATATGATCGAGGTTACCATATTATCAAGGTAATCAACTGATCCAGGTAACTATAATTTATGATCCAGGTAACCTTATGATCCGGGTAACCATCTGATCCAGATAGCCATATAATCCAGGTAACCTTCTGATCCAGGTAACCATATGACCCAGGTAACTATATGATCCAGGTACGGGCATGTTCTGGAAGGGCTTCTACCCCCTATTCTCTACGAGAGGCGACCTGCCGGGGTCTCCATACCGGACCCCAGGACCTAGCAGGGGACGTGAAGACGTTATGTCTCACTGCAGAGTACCTGGATAGACACTACCAGAACAAGTTCTATGCCATGGGGCAGAACATGACCATGGTTCTTACCAAGGCATATGACCAAGTACTGGAACAATATGACGTTCTTGTAGTGCCAACCATGCCTTACAAAGCGTCCAAGTTGCCGCCTGCCAACGCCAGACTCTCAGGTGAGTTGCTCTCAAGATGCAACTTGCATGACCGATTAATTAACAGGAGAAGCAGCATGTGATCAATAATGTATGAACAATTTATCGAATAATAGATCATTTCATTTGTACACTGAGTGAGTGAGTGGACTGGGGTATACAGTCCTTTAAGCTGTAAGCAACATCATGGAGGTATAGACATCCAGTGGGGTGTCCATGTTCCCATGTGGGGATCGAACTCGGTACCCTGATAGCTTTGAACATTGCTCATTATATCAATCTCTGGTTTGTCTGCTCCAAAACTCGAACATTTACAGGTCGCTGCCTTATCGATGGAATAGTGCCGCATGTGAAACAGAAGTGATACGTTATTTCTGTATTTTGTCTCAAGGGCGATGTGCGGCTTCGGTTAACTGTTTGACATCTGTCAAAGTTAAAATGGAGTAATATGTAATGTACAGTGTTAGCATCTCATACCTTCTTTAAATATTACTTTAAAAACGTAGTATATATAGTAAATGAAGCGAGGCCCTACACATCACTTCACCTTGTTCCAGAAATGCTGAAGGCTGGGCAGTACATGGAGGACAACGTGGCTCCTTTCAATAGCACCGGGCATCCAGCTCTCTCCATCAACGCCGGCTTCAGTGAAAGACTTCCAGTTGGCATGCAGATCGTTGGACGCCATTTTGATGAAACGACAGTCCTCCAAGTGGCGAGATCGTACGAGAAAATAAGAGACATGAAATGAATATTGTGTAATCCTTCTGCATTATTTTACATAGGAAGGCGGAATAGTGACGTGGTATCTACAGATTCTAACCCATGTCAGTCAAACAAGCGGATTTTGCTTTTTTAACTGTTCCTACATTGTAATATTCGCATTCTTGCTTTGCAATTTGCAACGTATTTAGTATGTAGTACAGGGCTTATATAAAGTAAAAACAATTCTAAGATGCTTCACTAAAAGATCAAATGCGCCTACAGTACTTTATCAGGCGATAAAGTAAGTTCGGTTTTGATGAGCTCTCAGCCAATCAGAATCGAGTATCACACAATGTCGTGCTAGAATGATTGTTCAAGACATTTTGATTTCATGACAAGAATCAGAAGTTTTCATAAAAGGAATTCGAAAAAAAACTGGATTCGTGTTATATATATTCTGATTGTGTTTTATCTGTTTGATTGGCATTTTAGAAGTTAGTGAATAATAAGAAAAGTACCATATACTTCATGGACAACTTCTTTATTATATTATGATGCGACGTGTCGGTATAGCTTCTTATACCGTTGTGAAGCAAGAGTACAGTAATACAGCCGACTTATAACATGTAACAGGGATTAAGTAAGATAACATGAGGGTAAAATATGTATCAAAGGGATTAACAACAAGGATAGATCTTGGTAATAACTCAGTAACAATAGGGGGAATCCAACTGTTGAATGAGTGAGTGAGTTCAGTTTTACGCCGCTTTTAACAATATTCCAGCTATATCACGGCGGGGGGCACCAGAAATGGGCTTCACACATTGTATCCAGCAAACTTTTGGAGAGACTGAACAAGATATACACAGCAGATAGGATTAATTAGCAATGGCGGCTGAAGTGCTCTGCTCTGTTGTTTTTATGGGATGGGATGAGGTATCCTTGGTCTCTGTTGATTGAGGGGTTGTATCGGCGGATTTGAACTGCTTCTGTCAGTTTTGTTTTGGTTCAGTCCTGAAGGTCACTACGCCATTCTAGTCTGTCTCGTCGTAATGAAACGTACACTTGGTAACCGACGACACGATGTATACTGAGTCAAAAAAAATGTAATTTGAAAAATAATGAATAATTTTTCTCTGATGATACATCGATGTATCCGAAATGGGATCCCTATCTTTCGACTCTAGAAACACGTTAGCAAAACCCACTCAAACCCATCCATTCCTCGTGCAAATGACGTTAGTGCCAAATCAGGTTTTGCACGTGCAGTCGATCACGTGATCTTCGCATCGAAGTTTTCTTCATATGCACGTGTTTGCATTGGCCTCAAGATTTGAAAAAACACTTTTAAACCACAGTTCTAACGGTACTTGAAATGCCACGATTGTCAAATGTGCAACGTGAACGTGCCGTTGGCATGTTGTAAGCGGGAAGATCAGTTATTGACGTCGCAAGAGCAATGGGATGCAGCCGTCGTACTGTGTATGACTTGCGAGGTCGTCTATAACAAACTGGCACCACTTCTGATCGCCCAAGGTCGGGTCGTCCACGTGTGACGTCACGAGCAGAAGACCGTCAAATCGTCCTACGTCACCTACGTGACAGATTTCTGCCGGCTACACGAACCAGGGCTGAGATGTTTAGAGGTCGACTGTCCTCACAGACCATTCGAAATCGGTTGCGGGCTGCCAATCTCCATTCTCGACGTCCATATTGTGACTTGACATTCTGTATACCCATGTTTTGGAACGGCGGTGTAGCCTAATGGAACTGATTATGGCACTGTCAGTGTATCGAGTACATCACACAGATCTCAGCAATGAAATAATAACAGTTCAACCATCTTACCATCTCTTGTTCTTTTATAGTGCCCTGAAGAAAGAATGTGAAGTTTCTTTTGTGGCTCAGTATATGTCAGTTGTCATCGCCTCGTCAGTGTCGTCAGTAGACTACTCTATAGCACCCCATTTCTTGGTTTGCAGTTGCTTCCCTTGGCTAACATCACTGGTGGAAACATTACGTTTATGTTTTTCGACGGAAACATGTCTCAGCTCGAATCACAATTACACAGCGACACGGCAATGTTCGCGTGACTAGTCAGCTTCATCGGGATTTTCTGTTCTAAGCTTACATTGGTAGTAGAAGTGCGAGGGCTATTACCGAGCATGGAAACTGGATGTAGTCAGTCACAGTGATGAATGATTTGTATGTAGCCTCTGTCACACTGCCAGAATGGATCAGACCGAATGGGTTGGTCTGCTTTTCGCCTTCGTTCGCAGTGTTGTTACAGCTGTCGTTCATAGTTTCGTTGTTGTCGATGCTGTCTCTGACATCCATGTCGGTCACGTTACACCTTGCAACAGATGCGGCAGTTCCGGCAGTGATGCTACGCAATATTGATGATGCGTCTGCAGTCGTCGACACCTCTGTGTTGTTACGAACTGAGGATGTAGGTGGCACTGCCAACTCTTGTGCTGTTGATGATAATCCGTGTATAACAATCACAGTGTAGAACCATTTCAGCTCCATATTATAAATCCGATGTAATTAACACAAGTTTCCTTAAATTTCACGCATTTTGTCAGCGAATGTTGCCAATATGTCTCTTATAGCAAATCCTACATACAGCAAATAGTTTACCGAGTCCATGGTCTTTGTTTATGGCCTATTCCTGTAACTCAGCCTAAAGTTTGTAGACCTCCAGCAAAGAACATACTTCAAGTATTTCCTTTGCATTAAGCATTCATATATAGGCTCACTGTTTCACCAATCGTTTCTTCACTGAGGCGCGGCAATGTAGTCTGATTTGTCTGGCTAAAATATCGACATTATCATTCTGCCTTGGGTAATTTACTTCCTCGTAATTGACCTCATGACTGATTCACAAATGACCGTGTTACTGGCGTAGAACATAAGAGAATGTTTATACCTCCAGTGTTTGTGACATCAATGATGAGGGAGTGTACTGCATTCACGAGGGAGTGTAGTTTACCATAGTATTTTTCAGTTATATCATAGCGGTTATATCACAGTTATATATGTTATATTCACATATAAATGTACATGACACCCTGTGAGACAGTGTTTTGTTGAACACATCTCTGAACCTTATTTCGTATATACACTCACGGAAAAAAAGTATCGCAACACCTATCGTTTTTAATCCCGATATGGCTATTGATATTCATATAATAATTTCTTTTATTTTTTATGATTATGTTGACCCTTCGTTGCTCCATACATATGCACGTGCTACAATCACAATAGTGTAGGCCTATCCATCGTTTCGCATATATCAAGTTTCAGCAAACTGTCACTTGGAGTGAGTGAGTGAGTTAAACGTTAGCAGCCTAGTGGTAAGAGCTCTCGTCCGTCAAGCAGAATACCCGGCTCGATTCCCCACTTAGGTACAATGTGTGAAGCCCATTTGTGGTGTCCTCCAACGTAAACTTGCTGGAACATTGTTGAAAGCGGCATTAAACCATATTCACTCACCCACCCAATCTATCACGAATGTGATGCCAGATTCAGAAGGTTTAAAGAAAATACTCTTTAAGTGTGCACACTTAAGTCTATCACGTTCATGATACACTTAATTGGAAATGTCAAACGTGGTTATAAAATTTGCAAAATACTCTGTATACAGACAACGCATGTCCTACGATGTAAGAGAATAAACTGTACTGTGACAAATTCTTCCTAAACATTCACGTGCTCTGCATGTTCAAATATCTTTCTAGAGTCAATCAACTAATCAACATTCAAAAGATTGCAACAAAACCTATCCATAAAATAGCAGCGGAATGATAAACTACTGAAACAATAGGGCAGACATGATAGTGAAGATAGTTCAAAATCACTTCCGAGTACCAAAGAACCCGTTTACCTCGATTTATAATTTATGAAGAACTCCTAACACCATTATCCTTAATTTGTAGAAATGGTTTAATAAATGTGTGGTTGTCTATTACAGATATAGAGAATACTAAACGATATCCCGTGTAATACCATATTTATGAAACGAGTGAATGGTTTGGTATCTAACTCGCTTTCGCTCGTTAGATACCAATACCATTCACGAGTTTCATAAATATGGTATTACACTGGACATAGTTTAGTATTTTATTTATTACTCACCCAACATTAGAAAAATATCGAGCACTAATACTATTGTGACAGAGGTATTAGCATTGTGACGTCATAACTGTAAACCAGTTTTACGTCATACGTACGGCACCACATGATGTTATTACACAATGTGTATTAACATTGTAAACCTAGGAGTATTAAACAGTGATATCTTCAACGGGTGAGTAATAAACGGGTTTATTATCCATATGGTGTAACATAACCAGAATCATAAATATCATTTGTGCACATGAGCACATATTACTTTTGTCTAGCAACCATTGTTTCTGTGTTTCGTCGTCTGTGACGTCATTAAACAATTGAACGTGACGTCAGTGAACTGGGCAGTCACACTTGCTTACCGTGTGTTACTGCACAAATGCACATGAATAAAAGGGATAATAAAGAAAATATTACACTTGCAAGTGTGCCACACGACTTCTACGAAACTCGTGCCAAATTTTGTATTGCCCTCTCTTTCGCGAGGGCAATACAAAATTTCGCACTCGTTCCGTATAAGTCATATGACACACTTGCTCATGTAATAATCTCTATTTAACTGATCACTCGTATCTATAGTTGCCTTAATGATACCTATGTCCACATCCACACTATCGTGAAAAGATGCCACTGAATCGGGGCGGTGTTGTAGCCTAGTGGTTAGAGCGTTGGCTGAAGATCCCGGTTCTAACTCGGACCTTCACGGGTAAGACTGACTGACTGACTGAGTTTGGTTTTACGCGGCTTTTAGCAATATTCCAGCAACATCACGGCGGGGGACACCAGAAATTGGCTTCACACATTGTACTCATGTGGGGATTCGAACCCGGGTCTTCTGCATGACGAGCCAACGCTTTAACCACTAGGCTACCCCAACGCCCTCACGGGTGAGAAATATATGGAGACAGAATGGAATGAAAATATGTTGACCAAAGAGAAACATCATTTTTAATTTTAATATCACTTCAGTCAGGGAGACTCTATTCAGTATACCCACGAGTTCATGTATTTTGATGAAGATTTGACTGAAAAATAATACTGTTATACCACATGGCGTTTCATTTAATTACAGTGGCGGTGGTGTAGCCTAGTGGTTAAAGCGTTCGCTCGTCGCGCCGAAGACCCCGGTTCGAATCCCCACATGGGTACAATGTGTGAAGCCCATTTCTGGTGTCCCCCGCCGTGAAGTTGCTGGAATATTGCTAAAAGCGGCGTAAAACCAAACTCAGTCAGTCAGTCTAAATCCGTCACAATTTTGTATACACAGTTTATAATAAATGTGAGCTGTGTCTACTAGGGGAGACTCGTTTCGTAATCTATCTCATTGACTAGCTGTTTAGTTATTTAGTTATTGAACTCTTTAAACTCGTAGGATGATATCTAGAAACTATGAGGGCAAAGATAACAGCTGTTTAGTTATTTAGCTATTGAACTCTTTAAACTCGTAGGATGATATCTAGAAACTATGAGGGCAAAGATAACAGCTGTTTAGTTATTTAGTTATTGAACTCTTTAAACTCGTAGGATCATATCTAGAAACTATGAGGGCAAAGATAACAGCTGATGACAAATATCCACCACGCAGTAACGTGGACAAAACATATCAGTAGTTTGTAAACAACAAAACACATCAGTAGTTTGTAAACAACAAAACCCATGGGTAGTCTGTAAACAACAAAACACATCTCGGTAGTTTGTAAACAACAAAACACATGAGTAGTTTGTAAACAACAAAACACATCTCGGTAGTTTGTAAACAACAAAACACATGGGTAGTTTGTAAACAACAAAACTCATCTCGGTAGTTTGTAAACAACAAAACCCATGGGTAGTTTGTAAACAACAAAACACATGGGTAGTTTGTAAACAACAAAACACAGGGGTAATTTGTAAACAACAAAACACATCTTGGTAGTTTGTAAACAACAAAACACATCAGTAGTTTGTAAACAACAAAACACATCTTGGTAGTTTGTAAACAGCAAAACACATGGGTAGTTTGTAAACAACAAAGCACATGGGTAGTTTGTAAACAACAAAAGACATCAGTAATTTGTACGCAGTGGCACCACACAAGTGCATACAGTGCCATTCCTGGTCTTTCGTGATAACCTCTGTGGACATAACCTCTTGCAGTGTTGGACAATATATTTCGAGTATCCCCTACTATTTTCTGAAGAGTATATATTCCAACCACCACAGAAGGTAACACAAATGTAAAGCTTCCAACACATAAGTCTTTATTCGGATTCTACATAAATAGCACTGCCAGGTTTTATCTGATATTGTGGTCTTTACAATGAATACGTTTTCCGAAAGTGTATTTTTGATTTTTGCCGTAATGTTTATTTCAAACGTACTTCAAAGAGTATAGTGTCTCCCTGAGCAATGGTTGTATATAAACTGATTTTGCATGCTTGATGCCGCTGTGGTCTGATTGCATTTCTTTTCTAGGTGTAAAGTTCGTAGCCTGAAGACATTGAATATTGGCTTGCTTAGACTTAGGACATTAATCACATCTTCTGTACTATTTTCTTGATAATTTAACGCATGATAATTCTGTGTAATCTTACGTGTGTTGGAACATGGTGTAGGACACTCATAATGATAAAATGAATGTGCAGACACGCATATGGCAAACAATGTGAGTGAGTTTAGTTTTACGTCGCACTCAGCAATATTCCAGCTTTATGGCGGCAGTCTGTAAATAATCGAGTCTGGACCAGACAATCCAGTGATCAACAGCATGAGCATCGATCTACGGAATTGGGATACGATGACGTGTCAACCAAGTCAGCGAGCCTGATCACCCGATCCCGTTAGTCGCCTCTTACGACAAGCATGGGTTACTGAATATCAATTCTAATTCGGTTGTGGCAAGCAAAACGGCGACAGCTAGATAATCATATTGAACAGTAATACATACTGTATGTTGTTGTGGCAGGGGGACCTGAGTACAGGAACCTTAGACATTGAATATTCAAGTTTAGCGAATGACGTCATGTACAAAAAATGGTCTCAAGAATAATTTTTGAATTATTTACCAAGACTTCACGTGACCGGCTATTTAAGCCTTGTGACAAGCGTACAGCGAATTCCTTCTTCTTTGTTGTAACGGCTGTATTGAACTGAGTAGCCCCAAGTAAAAACAAAGAAAGACGGTTGTTTCTCATGAATATATTCATTAAAGAAATGAGGCGTTAAGACATACGTCTTTTTAACTGATAGACTTCTCATTTTTTTGCCGTCTTCACGAGAGCTGAGGGAAGCGTGGCCAGCTCATTAAGTAGTTGCGTCAGAAACCTATGATCACGTCTTTTAATGCCAGATTTGCACTGATTATATATAGTTTGTTCTCATACCTGTGCATGTTTATTTCACCAAAGTGGTAAGCACCCTACAGTTTGTTACACGGATATATGTACGGCCTCCAGGCCTGCATCACATTGGACCTTTCCCATCATGAGCAGATGCCCTAGCTGACCATCCCATGAGTTCACTGCAGAGTGACTTGAATCTTGGATCAGAACCTTCTACACGGTCTAAAACGCACACTTCAGGCTCAGATCAGAGCTTTCTACTGGGTCCAAAACACACACTCAAGGCTCAGATCAGAGCTTTCTACTGGGTCCAAAACACACACTCAAGGCTAAGATCAGGGCTTTCTACTGGGTCCAAAACACACACTCAAGGCTCAGATCAGAGCTTTCTACTGGGTCCAAAACACACACTCAAGGCTCAGCTCAGAACTTTCTACTGGGTTCAAAACACACACTCAAGGCTCAGATCAGAACTTTCTACTGGGTCCAAAACACACACTCAAGGCTCAGATCAGAGCTTTCTACTGGGTCCAAAACACACACTCAAGGGTCAGATCAGGGCTTTCTACTGGGTCCAAAACACACACTCAAGGCTCAGATCAGAGCTTTCTACTGGGTCCAAAACACACACTCAAGGCTCAGCTCAGAACTTTCTACTGGGTTCAAAACACATACTCAAGGCTCAGCTCAGAACTTTCTACTGGGTCCAAAACACACACTCAAGGCTCAGATCAGGGCTTTCTATTGGGTCCAAAACACACACTCAAGGCTCAGATCAGAGCTTCCTACTGGGTCCAAAACACACACTCAAGGCTCAGCTCAGAGCTTTCTACTGGGTTCAAAACACACACTCAAGGCTCAGATCAGAGCTTTCTACTGGGTCCAAAACACACACTCAAGGCTCAGATCAGAGCTTTCTACTGGGTCCAAAACACACACTCAAGGCTCAGGTCAGAACTTTCTACTGGGTTCAAAACACACACTCAAGGCTCAGCTCAGAGCTTTCTACTGGGTCCAAAACACACACTCAAGGCTCAGATCAGAACTTTCTACTGGGTTCAAAACACACACTCAAGGCTCAGATCAGAGTTTTCTACTGGGTCCAAAACACACACTCAAGGCTCAGATCAGAGCTTTCTACTGGGTCCAAAACACACACTCAAGGCTCAGCTCAGAACTTTCTATTGGGTTCAAAACACATACTCAAGGCTCAGCTCAGAGCTTTCTACTGGGTTCAAAACACACACTCAAGGCTCAGATCAGAGCTTTCTACTGGGTCCAAAACACACACTCAAGGCTCAGATCAGAGCCTTCTACTGGGTCCAAAACACACACTCAAGGCTCAGATCAGAACTTTCAACTGGGTCCAAAACACACACTCAAGGCTCAGATCAGAACTTTCTACTGGGTCCAAAACACACACTCTAGGCTGAGACCGCTCCACATCGGCTAAAATACATACCCTATATTATGTTCAATATTTGTTTACTGTCTTTCTCGTGTTCGGAGATGCCTTTTAGATATATTGTGTCCTTCTTATCTTGAAAGGTAGCGTCATACGGTTATACGTGATAAAGATTATACGTGAAATACTATTGAATTTATATATGACATCAATAGTGTAATGCTACCCTAAGAGGGACCAGGTCAAATATATTGATACGTTAAAAGGCACTTTGCTTCCACTTATGTTGCAAAAAGGGTGCTCAAATGCACA